>NW_005187432.1:1453236-1485955 GCF_000239375.1 Pundamilia nyererei | reverse complement strand
ATTTATGTATGCTTTTATTTTTAATTCCTTTTTCAGGTTTATCCAAGTATTTCTCTTATTCAGTTACATTTTTATAATGATTTTCTTTGTTTGGTTTACAGTTTTATTATGTTGGCATGAGTTTTACGTTTTGACACCAGGTTTTTAGAAACCTCAGTGTGTGTGAGGGTTGTTTTTTTTGGTTTTTTTAAATGTGCTATATGCTGTAAATACAATTGACTTGAAGTTTGGAGGGAACATATTTACTAATTATGGAACCCAGCCATTGTTAAAAGGATTTAGGTCTACTAATTATGTTTATGGTTATATGTAAAATTGCTTTTCATACTGTGGCACAATATTTAAAAAAGTCCCTCAGAAATGGTTACCAGTCATGTGAAGCGCACCTTATATCATAACCAATGTGCAGGCTGGACTCAAGTCATTTTAAGTGAGTTTATTTACGGTGAACTATTTACAAGCTCTTGAGGCGAGTCAAATCCAGTTAGTCAAGGTGTGAGCTCTCTCTCTCACTCTCACTGAGTTAGTTCTTATCAGAACAAGTGTTGTGCTTCTTTTTCTCTTATATTTATTCCTTTTTGTTGTCATAGCCTCCCTACACATCCTCGGTGCAGCTCAACCAACTGCCAGGAGTTCAGTCACAGATTTACAGACGCTGGCTGATGTTGCTGACAACTACTAGCCTCAAGCAGAAGTGAAGGGTGGGCGAGAGAGGAACAACACTGTCACAAGTTTTGTGACTCCTATAACTGTTATTTTTTTTTTTTCATATGCAGACTTTGACATGTAAATCGGAAAGCTACTACAAGTAAATGACCGAAACGTTGCCAAAAACCTGATCAACTGAAACTTAAACAGTTTGACCCCTTTCATTTTTGCCTGAATGGGGGTCTAGCTCTTTCTGTAACAAACACTTTGTTAACATGATAATGACAGCTGACAGGCCATTAGGAGGGAAATTAATGAATTATATTACCAGATGGGCCAAAAAATGAAGCCCATTCATGATGGCATGCAGGTAAATTAGAAAAGAGATTTCCAGGACTGAATTTAATTAAATAACGTCAATCATTAGGGCCATTCAAATGAAAATAAAGACCAAATAATACTTAATCCTACCCCTTTACCCAGTAAACTGCTGTCATTACATGACAATCTGTTCACTTTGTGTGTATTTACAGTTGGTGTAGCTAGGCCAGGACATCGTCCACTGGGGGATTGTTTGTTTTCCATATTTGTTGACTGTGGAAACATCAAGAATAGGGTGATGGGTGTCCTTTGCTCTGAGCTAGCCTTTAATTAAATTGCTCCCTCAGGCATGATGGAAGAGGGAATCTAGTTTCAGGGGTGACTGGGCCACGGATGAAGACCTGGTGCTTTGTACAGGTCTGGCTTTGTTGTGTGCCTCTATTGGAGGGGAGACGAGCAGACAAGCACTCAGAGTATAACTTCACCAACAATTAAAGCAATGTCCTGGTGATGAATCAGGAGATATTTTTACTCTTTTATCCTCACAAGGAAATTTGTTTTGTTGTTAGGTAAAGAACTTATGTATGCCAACGTATTAGTTTTAGTATTTACATATGCATTGTACTCCACAATTTCATCTCAAGACGTAGCTTCTGGATTTGCGAACAGACATATAAACTACAGATACAATTTTGCGATTCCTATGTTGTAGCTATATTGTGATTGCATTGTCAAATGTTCTAATATTAGACTATGTACATGCCTTTTATAGACATGCCGATGTCTATAAGAGGTGAATTGTGTTGGTATTTGTATCTCAGTAAAATTGGACATATCAATTGTAAGGTTTCCTTTTAAAAAAAATTCTTCTTTCTGTCACAATGGCAATAAAGTTTCACAAAGTCGACCCACGTTCAGATAAGAACTGAAACAGAAGAGGCGATAGCACTCTGGAAACTCAGGAAGCTGGACTGTATGAGGGCGATAGGGTAGCCAGGTGTCCCACTTTTATATTAACTTTGTTCAAGTTTCACATGTTGAGACACGTGTTATGACAATTTCCCATATTTTGATTTCTCAAAACATGAGTTTCACATTGAAATGTGGCTCTGAAAGATTTTGTTATAACAGAGATGAATTCCTGATCAAACTAAAGCATGATTGGTAGACATAAAAGCAGCTAAAGCAGCTAATGATTTGGAGAGTTGTCACAATTTATTTTAAATGAAACAAAAGTGTGTCCAAGGACTTTTGCATAAGACCACTAAAACAAACTTTACTGTTCATTTCTACTTATTGCATTAACTTTGTCACAACGGGACTGAACGGACTCACGCGCAGGCTCTAGGTCTTAAAAGCACAAGAGTCTTTATTATGGTACACCAGGTGATATTTACAAAAGTGAGGGGAAAGCCGGGCTCCGGGGGTCCACACACGAACGGGAAAGACACGCACACACTCCGTCCACTCCTCTTCACACTCCACTCACTCGGGTAACACAGGGGTAGGTCCAGGGAATGAGGGTCGGCAACGGTCCAGCGACGAGAAACACAGGGCTGCCATCTTATAAAGGAGCTGGATCACTCGTGACGAGCCACAGGTGCGTGGGCCAAGGGCAGGAGCCCACAGGTGAGCTCCGCCCAGGCAGAGGGAGGAGGGAAAGGGGGGAAAGGAGAGAGCAGAAAAATAAAAAAGGAATACAAAACATATGTAGCCGTACTGAGCCGACCGGGTAGGCACAGGGACCCTGACAAACTTAGTGAGGACATGAGGGAAATTGCTTTCAAATAAAGCACATTTATCCTTCATATGATGAATACCTGATGTTTAAGATTAGCTCTCAGCATTAGTATTGTGTTCCACACAAACATACAGACAGGGAGACTAACCAAGCACACGTGAACCCAGGTAACATATTTAACAAGTGGAGAAAATAACCTTCAAAATATAACAGAAATAAATTGAAAGCGAGACAAAGAATGAAGTTCCAGAGAAAACAGGACACGGGAGGAGCTGAAGAATGAAATAATGATGAGGAGAATAATATTTGTTAAAGCTATGGATTTTGTATTATTCTATATCTCTTACCAAATGAGTTTTGCATTTATGTATTGTCTATTTTAAGCATACAAATTCGGGCTATTAATGCTTGACAACAATTCCTTTTATGTAAAGGTAAAAGTCTTAATATGAAACGAACTGTGTTGGGAAAGTACACAGGCCCTAACTTGTGATGTAAAGGCTGGGAAACCTTTCTTATCATCACCCACAATGATTGTTCCTTTTCTGTTCTATGGATTTTTTTTTCTGTTTTGCTGCTTGGACAGCTTTTATTTTATAAAAAAAAAAAAGCCTCTTGCAACTACTTCTATTGCATATTTCAGCTCTAGTGCACAATGAATTTTAACCCAATTCAGCTAAAGAACAGCAGTTTTCTCCTCTCTGTTACACCAAATCTCGGTGTAATGCAACCCTTCTGAAAACGTTGCTGCCCTCACTGCCATTAATGTGTCCATCCACCTTCCAGCTAATGGAAATTTACATTTGGTGCACCTAAGTGCCTTTTTCAAAGTGCCACTCTAATGTGCCATTTTCAGCCCCCTCCATTTGAATCTTTATTGAAAGTTGTGCTGAAATTCCAAGAAAATTCATGGTTAGGAGGAAGATTACAGTTTGTGTCCAAGGTAATTTCGACACTCAGCGACTCTCTCGCCATCCTAATTTCCCTGTGGACATAGCAACCTACCATCCAAGTGACTGGAGGCCAGAATCCCATAAATGAAGGCGTCTTTTCTCCATTCTAGTTCCACTCCCTGGTAATAACTGGCTGAGATACAGGCCAGGAGTCTATCTCCCTCTTTGGCTGGTTTGGCTGAATGAGTAATGGCTAATTAACTGTCTGAATATGATTGTTTATCTGACTTTATGATCTGACTGTGTGCCAGTTTGTCTGCCTCTCTGCCTGAGTGTCGTCTATGAGTCTGTCTGCAGTCAGGCCAGTCCACTCCTGACAATAGTGCAAACGTACCAGATGCTCTGCTGTAAGGTCTGTGCCTCAGTGCTGGCATTGTGCCACCGCTCCTGCTTCACTAGGCTAATGTAAATGCACTGTCTCATCATCTGGGCCCATAGGGAGGCACACTTGTCTGCCCCGACATGCTCGCTCTCGTGGGGGGAAGCAAGTGGGCCAGATGCTAGCGAATGACAAGGGAGCCATTGGAGGTCAGGAGTGAAGGACTGCAAAACATCGAGGCTGAAATCATTTATAATGCTGTCAGTGAGTGCAAAAGCCATGGCAGTGCCCCCTTTTAAATGGCTGTTACTCTTTAACAAATATAACAGTGCTAAATATGTCACTTGAGCCTTTGCACTTTGGTAACTAACGGGCAAAAAGAGCTTTTTAGTGTAGTTTGTTTTTCATGACACACGCCCTGTCATATCAGACTGAGTGCAGCTTTCCTCATGGCAAATTTCATCCTCTGGACTTATTCAACTACGGGTAATATAATAATGGCACTGTAAATACTTAGGTTAGGACTCTTATATATCCAGACTTTCCTCTGTAAAGTCCTCAAGGGTGCACTTGCTCAAATTATAATTCTTTTTTCTCACTTACACTTCTAGAAATCACTAATTAGTGGAAATCAAGGTAACTATGCAGAAAAAGCCAAAGGCACACGTTGGCAGCAATTTGTCTAGATTTTGAGGTGAAGTAGCAGGAGATGGCATATGTGCAGTTTGAGCTTAGATTCTACGGTTCAGTGTTTCCTTTAGATCATTATGACAAGTTTCATTTTGTAGCCGGTTCTCTCTGTGCCTGGTGGGTTTTCTCTCGGTACTGCAGATGTCTCCCAGAGTTCAAGCTCAAATATACACCAAAATAACAGGTAACATTCAATTCTGCATCCTTTTAAAAATGTTTTTTTTGTACTGTTCCATTAACGTACACAGAAATTGTGACCAGAGGTTCAGGAATGGTCTCTGTGAGGTACAAACCATGGGGGTATAAATAAGAGTGTTTTAGAGAAGTGCGCCCCAGTGACAAGCTATTGTACCTGTAGTGGAGTCTGGTTTGAATCAGAGAGATTTGGAGACTTCTGCTTCCACTGTGATGCAAATCTAACTGTAATTTCATACATATATATTTACTTTTCCAACACAAAAAACTATAATGCAACATGACACAAAGCTTGCGGCTAACTAAAGCTTATAAAATTACAGACAAATTAATGAATAAAAAAGAATGCGATAAAGCCAAACAACCTAACAGTGGTTAATTTTAATAAAATATGTTACAGGAGCAACATAGTTTACCTTCAAATAAATAATGAGATAGAACTAAATTTTAAAGACAAATGCCAATCGTCATTTAACCTTAAAATCTACACCCTAAAAAAACAAAAAAACAACAGCAGTTTTGTGATCAAGTTACCAAAACCAACAGTTTTAAAAGGACCAAGTCCTTTAAATGCTAAAAACTTATAAAGTGGAAGTAATATTACGAAACAATGCACAATGCAAACTGCTGTTTTCCATTTTCAGACTGCAAGTGTTTACGACCATGATTACAACCATGAAACTTGCAATAATGGGTTCAGTGGCAACTCTGGAGCAGCAGAAACAAGTTTGACCTTTGAAGTGGATGTGGTGAACTCGCTAGCAGCAGCTGCTCATTTACTTGTTGAGTTTTTGGCCACCTGGTGAAGATCTAATATCCGCGCTCATTTAGCTCTGGTTTTGGGTTCTGCCAACACCTGTGGAAAATATCTGTCTCTTCCACGGCTAAATTTTCTGTGTTCATCGTTGAGTTGCTATCTGTGTCTCTCTGCTGTTTGTTGCTTTGCCGGTACACCGAGTGAAGTTTTATTTTTGCAGAATTAAGCTGCCTGTTGTGGAAAAACCACAATGAGAACACGTATTTAAAAAAAAACACAATTTAAAAAGCTATGACACATTTGAAACCTTCCCTAAATCTAACCAACTTTTTCTTTTTTAATGCCAAACCCAATTTAACTGCAGGGCTGACACATTATAAACCTAATTTATTTTCCCAAATATAATTTGTAACCACTTCAGAAATCTCTGTGTATTAAATTATTGAATAATTTTTGGTCTACCAGATTAAAGAAAGATGTCAGAGTGCTCTGTAACTACTATGTAACTGCAGGGAATTTAACATTTAATTTCACCTATTTAGAAAATCAAGCTGCTGATGGCGTTATGGTGTGGGAGATATTTTCTTGGCACGTGTTCAGCCCCTTAGTACCAAATGAGCTTTGTTTAAACACCACAGCCTTGCTGAGTATTGTCGCTAGCCATGTCCTTTGTGACCACAGTGTACCCATGATCCGATTGCTGCTTCCAGCAGGATAACACACCATATCACAAAGCTCAAATCATCTCAAAAGAATTTCTTGAACATGACAATGAATTCATTGTATTCAAATGGTCTCCACAGTCACCAGATCTGAAGCAACTGTGTATATATATATATAAGTCATGTAGTCCCTGTAGAGCTGCAGTCAAAGAATGATCTATTTACCTCTCCTATACATGTAGCTCTCCGTCGCACTCCATATCTGCAACAGCAGAGGTAGCAAGTGAGAAAATCTATTCCCTAATTTGGATGAATCACCACTTAAAATACGACTTTAAACTTCTTACTTGCCCTAACAAAGAAAAGCAGTTCACTGTCAATCATTCTGAAAGCACAGATGAGACTTTTTAAACAAGATATTATGTTTTTTGCAGGATCATAGTGCAGATGTACCAGCTTGTCATGAATGTTTGCATGGCTGCACTGAGCACTGGGGCAGATAGACAGCCTAGCTGTTGAAGAGCTATGAATCCTTTCCTCGTCCTGCTGTCTTTTTTTTTCTTTTGTGGAAATATTCTTGTGCGATACGCGATTGGTTTGGACATATCTTATTTTCAGGAGGCTTTTGAAAGCTCCTCTGTCTCTGTTGTGCGAGAATTCCCAGCGAGATCAGTGCTGCCTCTGAGGTTTGGACAGACAAGCAAACCGCTCAACATACACGGTGGGTTTCTGAAGCAGGCATGATAAGTGTGCTCACATCGTGTTTGGTTAGAAGGAGAACAACGAGTGTGTGTGTGGCTGTTCTGCTTTACTTTGCTTCAGGGTAAAAAAAAAAGAAAAGAAAAAAAAAGCTGCTGCTGGTAGTATATATCCAACAGAGTAGGGATTCATCAAACTGTCAATGTATTCCAAAATTTTACTAAGTTGGGTTAGCACAGTTGGTGAAATCTTTCATGTCTTCAGCTGCTTGCCACGGCTGCAAATACGCTGTGAACATCTCCTCTCACTGCTTGTAAAATCGTCGCTCAGATGATGGGCGGCAGCTCTTCTCTGCAATTTCACATCCATGACCGACTGCAGTCAAATGGCTGGCAAAGCTGGTTTGTAAAATTCGAACATTTCTATTGAATATGTAGTGTGAGTCATTTTTTTAAAAAACATCTTTGAGATTCAGGGTGCACAAGTCATGCAATGGCAGGTGAGATTTGTTCGCTTATCATTGCCTACGGGCTTCAAAATGATGAGAACAGGTCAGTGAGCAAGCGTACTACCTACGGATCTGTGTACATGTACATGTATTTATCCATGTGAAGCATTTCAGATTCTTAAATATTCCACCTTTTTGGTGATCTTTTCTCCTCCCTGTTGTTATGTGCTCCTCATAGCCTTCTTATAATATACAGAACAGCACTGCACACTTAACTACCACCTAAAACTGTTTGCACAGCATCTTTTTGTCCTTCTGTTTAGTATGTAAATTTATGTTGTTTACCTCGGGCTCTTTACTTTTTGTGTGTTTGTCATATTATTGCACTAGTGGTCTTGCTAAAACAATCAAAACTAAGTCTGCAGGAAACTTATTTCAAGCTCAGCTGATGCAGTTGTCCATCCATCCATTTTCTGTCATTTATTCAGATCCGGGTCATTGGTCGTTACCCAGTACTCCCTCACCATCCATGTCCTCCAGCTTTTTCAGGGGGACACTGAGGTGTTCCCAAATCCACTGAGACATAATCTCTGCAGCGCATCCCAGGTTCACAGAGCGGTCACTTCTGTGTAGGACACTCCCAAAATACCTCATCTAGGAGGAGTCTGAGTCAGATGTCTCAACCACCTCATTCAGCAACTTTTGATGATACAGTATAATCTACGGTTTACATGCCAGTAAATTTAAGATGTTTTCAGACATTAAATCTGGAAATTGTCCAGGACCTCCATCCTGTGCCATGTGATAGTCGACAGAATCAAGAACTGGCAGGATAAAGTTTAAGACTGCAGTGAATGCACGGAAGATGCTCAAAATAACTGCTTGATAAGTCCTCCTTTTATATCAAATGATATCAATCAAACGAATATAGCTTTTAGGCAGACTGCTCCGTCAGCTGGAGATATCACTAAGTAGTTATGAACTCATTTAATCAGGGTGGTGCTGCATTGCTAAAAAGATGTATAGAAGGAGAGTTTCACTTTGGAACAGCAACAAAAGTCAACATAAGGATGCTGGAAAGATGGTGGAAGAAATCAGATGATTTACAGCCAAAGGGGTTGGCTTCATTCCCACGTGGGGCTGTTATTTATTTATTTATTTATTCCACATTTCTTTTATTGTTGGACTCAGATCATTTTTCTTGCTGTTCAGCTTTGGTCTCACTTGCTGCTTGGTTAGTTTTTGGCAGTAAAATTATTTGGTTACAAAAGAAGAACAACCCTCTTTTTCATAATGAAACCAAATGTTAAAAAGCTAATTTTTTAAAATTTACATAGCTTTTACTTTTCATACTTTTGTACCAGTAAAGAAAAATTTAAGATAACACACATCTGGTCTTGTAGTAGATACACTGGGGCACATACTTGTGGGACCGGTTACTGATAACAGGAATTACACGGGGAGGAAGCTGTTACCTATACAACAATAGGTATAATATAATAACAATAGATATAGCAATTACAGCTACCTATGCACTTGCTGTTGAGGGAAAGGGAAGCAGCAGTTTTCAACTTAAAAGCAAGATGATGTCCATAGTTGATGGAAACACAAATAAAAGAGGAGGACCCATGAAGAGTTTCTATAAGCTATGCTGAATGCTTAAATAGGCAGCTGAAAAAAAGGATCACTGTTAGATAGAAGTGGAAGCAGGAATTTAATCAATCAAAACGAATATAGATAGTGAAGTGAGAAAAAACATTATTTCTTTCTGAAATATAATGGAATCAAATGTACCTTGAAATTGTAGTACATGTTGTACTTCAGTAAACGGTTACCACCTACTGGGTTTAGTGGAGCTACTCGGTAGCCAACAGCAGAACACTGTGGGTGTGCTGGGAGGCTCCCAGGGGAGACTGTATGAATGTGAAGCAGGGTGTTCGGGGGAGAAGCGTTTATTTCCAGGAAGCGTTCTCAGTCAATAAGAGCTCCCCTTGATCCTCATGCACCTTGAAAGCAGCTGACGCCTCCCAGCAGTAGATTTGACAGAGCAGTCAATCAAGTCTGTCGGCTGTCACACACACCAGGGCGTCATCTGCATAAAACTGAGAAATGGAAACATGGAAAATGAATAAAGAAAACCTGTGGCTCGTGTATTTGCTGAAATATAAATAGGCATCTGAGGTTGGTGTGATTGATTGAGATGAGCAAAGGGAGGATTTCCAGGGAGAAGACCTTTTAGAACAATTCAATTACCTTCAGGCCCACAGGAAATGTGGGTTGCTATAAACTTTGATTACATCAAGGCAGGTGAAAGGATAGGTGGAGAGGGTTGTAAACAGGAACATTAACTGAAATGTTATGGCTTGTGATCATATATTGCTCAGTCTTTACTCGAGTCAATGCAAACCACTTATTTCTGCTTTTTTATAGTGCTTGAATAATTGCGCAAGATTATTGAAATAGCACCAGCACAGACAAAATAATATACTGTCGACATGCATGACAATACAGAGATTTATTTTGTCAGCGCTACGGCTGCAATTAGTCACAGTTGAATGTTTTCTGTTGCCTCAGATAATCTGAAAATCGTTGACATTTAGTGCCAGCCCATACACTTTATCCTCCCGATTCCTGACAGGCTCGATATGCGCGGAGAAAACGAAGACAGGGGGATGAGGGACTACTGGAGGAGGTGGGTGTAATCAATATAAACATGAGGTAATTAGTGTAGCACTCATATTTCTTTAGGGAGGTGGGCGTAAAAATGTGGCGATCAAAGTGATGTGTGCTCCGTGCAAGTCACTAATGAGGCACCAGCGCGGCTACAGGAATATAATGTTAAAGAGCCTTTAAGAAACCTGTATGGAATTAAATAAAACACGAGCTCCTGCTCAGTCTTTTTAAAAGCGTTACCAGGCAGTGAAGGAACATATGACTGGACTCTTACTCCCACTGGGACTCTTATTTCTTTCTGCTAAAAACTGGACACAGCTTCTAGACTTGTTGGCTGCGTCGAAACCAGTGAAATACACCAATTAACAGGATCTGGCGACAAAAACACGAGTGCTTCGCCAAGTGGACAGGAGAGAGTCCAAAAATCATGACTCCCATTCCGTTCAGTCCACATGAAAAATACAAATGAGCAGAGACGGGGTTGCAGATATTTGAAGGTGCAAACAAGGAGCTTTACACAGCTGGAGATCAGCACTCGTGGGAAGGTGATATGTTGTGATGTGTTTTGGCTTGATGTTTTCCCCACACACACACCTGACTAATTGGCTGCATCTGTCAACAAACAACAAAACGGTCATTAGCGCAGGAGTAAAACACGAGGAAGACATAAGAGGAGTTTTCATTTGAGACAAGCAGACGGCTGGACTGAAATAAGTGTCAGAAACATGGTAATTTGGTTCAGTTACTTATTAAAAATGACTTTCGCATTCAGGGCACAAAATCTATGTGATGCAAGTAGAGATTTGTACAGATATCTTTGCCTGCAGGCTAGAAAAAGATCGGCATGATAACATTTTGCAGAAAACAACTCAGTGAGCCAGCAAACCACAACTGGTTATTTTCTACGGCATATATTCCACAGTAGCATGGATCTCCTTGCTCTGTGACTATATGTGATTGAAAACTGATTTTCAAATCCTTTGTTAAAAACAGAAAATGCTGAATAGGATGAATTTAATTTGGGGAGTTTACCTGATAATTACCATGAAAAAAAGTTTTTTTTTCCAGGCTTTATTCCCTTTTGTGTTTTCCAAAGATCAGCGACAAATATACCACTCATGTACAGTGCTACCTTAGATCTTCTTCTTCTTTCGGCTGATCAACAGCAGATCATCTGCCTACGTCTCACTCTTGCATCCTCTTCTGTCCTGTCATTACAGTAATGAATCTTCTTTCTGTTTGACTTCTATCTGACAGCTCTATTTTTTACATCCTTTACCTAACATGCCTACTATCTACACCTCCAAACCATCTCAAACTGAGCTGTCCGTCTGATGTGCTGATTTCTAATCCTATCCATCCTTGTCACGCCCACAGAAAATCTTAGCATCTTCAGCACTGCCAGCTCGGCCTCCTGTCATGCCTATCAGCACCATATCTACTAACAAATATTTACCTGCAGGTTTTAATCAATGTTCAAATTCATAGCAACAAATGTGCTGTAAATATTTCTCAGTAAGAACAATGTTCTAATTAAGAAGTCATTCATTGTTGGTATTCTGTTTGTCAGTAAATTTTAGCAAAAGTGGCAAAGTCTGGAGCTGAAAAATAAACCAACGCCTAAGTGATTCCACACAACTATGAGAAGTAAAAAAAAAAAAAAATAGCTTGGCAGATGTTTATGGCTTTTTTCTCTAATATACAATTCCAAAGCTTTTTTGAAAGTTGGAGAACAACAAGAACACTCTTTGTCTTCAGAACTGCTTTAATTCTTTGAGTGTTGGAGGTGCTGGAGACATTCATCACAGAATTTGCTCCACATTTACATGACAGCATCACACAGTCAAAGCAGATTTACTGGCTACACATCCTTGATTTGAATACACATTCCAAAGGTGCTCTATTTGATTGAGATGTAGTATGTACTGGGCTTGTGCACAGTCGGTGTATTTATTCAAACATAAAATATGTCAGTCTCATTTTTTATTAGGCTGGAACACTTTTTTAGAGGCACGTAGAGAGAGACAGAGCTACTTTAGACTTTGTTTCTTTTATCTGTTTTTCTTTTTTTTCACTTCATCCCTTATAATTACCACTGTGCGTGTCCCTGAGCCACGGTAATGGTACATGCTGCAGCACCATCTGGCCCTGGAGAGCACATCCTCCTGCAAATATGTTCCAGAGGTCAAACGCTCTGCAAGAACAAATTTGCAAACACCAAATTGAAAAGATTCCAGTTGTGTCATTGACCTTGTGCAGTTAGAACTGTGCACATAACAGAAAACGCTAATGTGCACCAGCTGCCAGGACAACAAAAAAATGAAGGCAGGAAAAAAATCAGGTAAGCATGGGGTCAGACTGGAATTTAATTGAGTTCTTGCACAGTGAAGGTAAGTGAAGTGATAATGGCAGATTGTTTCTCTCTCCTCAGGGTAAGGTAGACTGAAAAAGTTATTTTCTACATTTACCCAACGGCTCATTAGTTTCTCTGTTGTTGTAAGCTTGTGCAAATTACATCATGTCCATTACTTCCATTGCTCAGAAAGCAAGCTCCCTGTATGGCTCCACCCAGCACTTCAGAGAAATGAATGGGCTGTGGAGCTTGCAGCTATTTAGTTATTAGTTAATACATCAGCCGTGTCATTGTACTGTCTACGGATTTCATAAAGAAGACTGAAGAGCATGCCGAGCTGATGTGGTCAGCTCTGAATATGGATTCTAGGCACCTTAGTTTATTATTTGATGCGATGTAACTCATATTTGTTTGTGACAAAGCACAATGGGGAGGTAAATTAATGTGTCTGTGTGTTTAGAAGGGACAATGCTTAATGCTAAGTAATCTTAGAACAGAAAACCAATTCTCCTAGTTGCACTGGTCCAGAGCTCTTCTCGGTAGGTAGGTTGTTCCAAGTGTCACAGAGAACTTCCCACAGGTCACTAGTGTTTATTGGTGACATGACTGCTGACAGAAGTAATAGGATAAATCTTAAGCATATAGGGCAATACTCTCTGTCCACATTGAGCAAAATGCTGCAAAACTGATGGTACTTGACAGTCCAAACGGATAATGAGCCAAAAACAACTCCGTAGTTTCTCAATGCAAAGAAATGGGACATCCTTCAATGACCAAGCCAGTCATGTGATCACAATCCAGAAGAGCATGCTTTCTAGATAGTTAATACAAAATTAAATACAGAAAGACAAACAATCAAGCAGCAACTGCAGAGGACTGCAGCAAAGGCCTGGCAGAGCATCTCAAAGGAGGAACAGCATTTGGCGATATCTGCAGGTTTTGGACTTAACTGCAAAGGTTTTCAATCCAAGAACTAAAAACAACTGTTAATTGCCCGAGTTTCTCTAATTACTTCTGAGCATCTGAAAACTATTTATAGGGACTATGTATAAAAATGTCTGTATTTCCTAAAAAGTTTAAACAATATTTTTGTTAAACTCCTTTAATTTTCTCCCGTGTTTCAAAATGTTGAGCCAGAAAGTCAACCATCATTCCCAGGACGAGAACACGGTTAAAATAACCCAAACTAGGCAAATAGGAGGTGTGATGGGTGGTGAATTATAAATGTGTTGGTTCAGCCAAAAAGTGCACAATTCCCACTGTCCTCCCACAGGTGCCTCAGGACATTACAATAGAACTAGAACCTTATGGTAATGATAGAGACTATAGATGTGCTCCTGGCATGGTCACAGATGGATCCTCATTAAAGTCTCCTGTTTGTTCTCTGAGTTGCAGTTGGTCTCTGTGCACATTTGTACATCCAATAAGTCAGAACAGGACTTCTAAGCCATGAGGGAAAAGTTGTAAAAGTAGTGCTGGAAGCACAACACTGAATGATTTTTAAATCTCATTTGGAATATGCACTAATGTGACCGACTGACTTCTACAGGGCTCGGGACAGCGTTTCTGACACAGACGCTGGTCAGCTCAAGCAGACAACAACTCAAACTGTCAGTTAATTAAACTAAAGCCAGAGGGAGCATAACAACAACATCCAAACATACTTTTCTGTGCTGTGGCTTGGCGTCCTCCTGGACACTACATGACGCTTTGATTAAACTTATGTAAATGTGCTATTCAAACACACCACCACGTACGTGAGCTGAAAACATTGAGCATCACGGCTCAATCGATTCATATTTAAAAAGAAAATACACTTCTTCTTTTTTTTTTAAAAGAACTAAGACTTCACTCCTATTGGTAGCAGGGCTTGAGAGGCCACGCTACCCCTGATGCCTTCATGTCATGTTTACAGTGTACTGAACAGTTTTGAAGGACAGGTAATTTCCTGAATGTGTGTGTTCAGTGGTAATGTTTTTCTCAGTCGGTGGATTGTAGCAATGGATGTCAGGTTTTTTCCATTTCCCCCATGTTGTTAATAATTTAACAACATAATTTACAATCAATTCCTGCTTTTCATCTTGGTTGGATTTTTTTTCTATATTTAACCAGAAAACTATATTTAACTAAATCTCTTTTCTGATGTTCCCAAAATGATGTGAGTTGCATTATTATAAGCGTCATTTCTAATTTAATTGCCACAAGCTCAAATGAAGAAGACTGTCAATGAATAAATTGCAACTTGGAAAACACGCTCATTAAAACATTAGTTAATGTACCAAATAAATAAAATCAAGTAAAAAGACAGCAAAAAATGATGCTTAATTTACTTTGGAAAGCATATCTAATATTAAAAATTAAGGTAGACTCACTGTCAATTAGTTACACCTTGACAGTGATTCCCTTTTGTCTTCAGATCTGCCGTAATTCTTCATAGATTCAAGAAGGTGCTGTAGAGTTTGGTCCACGGTGACATGTCAGCATCACATAATTGCTTCAGATTGGTCTGCTGCACATCCATGATGTGAATCTCCTGTTCCACCACATTTCAAAGGTGCTCTATTTGATTGTGATCTGCAGGCTCTGGAGGCCATTTGAGTACTGGGAATGCATTCATGTTCAAAAGAACCCTATTTGTTATTACAATGATCAGTTACAACATTAAAACAGCTGAAATTAATAATATAGATCATCTTGTCAACAATGTAATGTTCTGCTTAAAAACCCTGCATCGTGATCTTGATGTGGATGTTGATTTATAGTACTGCCTCGGATGTCGTTGGTAGTGATTGTTTTGCCATCTGTAAGCATGCGCTTGTCTGTCTCTATTGCTAAAACTGACCTCATCATGGTGGATTTAGGTTTTATAAATCTTAAACTATAAGAATGAGAAAAACTGGATGTTTGCACTGGCAGAATACAAACTAGTGCATTATTGAGCAAGCTCGATGCAATTACAGCCTATTACAGTGAGTTTCAGGGTAGCTTATCCACATGTTAATCAATATGCTATATTTACACTGGATATTGTTACCAAACAAAGCTATACATTAGCTTAGTGTCCATAGCAAGTACCAGACATTAGATCTGGAGACTGTGAAGGCCATGATCTAAGCTTTTTCTGACACAACGATCCCCCACATCATTAAACAACAACCACAGGCCTGAACTGTTGATTAAAATAGGATGAATTGATGCTTTCATGTTGTTTACACCAAAATCGGGCTCTACCATCCAAATGTTGCAGCAGAAATTGGGACTCATCAGACCAGACCCATCAAACATTTTTTCTAATCTTCCATTGTCCGATTTTGGTGAGCCGATTACAATGTAGCTTCATTTCCCGATCTTTGCAGAGAGGAGTCACACCCAATGTGGTCTTCTGCTGCTGTAGCTCTTCTGCTTCAAGGTTCGGCATGATGTTTGTTGAGAGATTCTCTTTTGCTTTTCTTGGTTGTAATGAGTTGTTATTTCAGTTACTGGTGACTTCCTGTCAGTAAACCCAGTAATGCATTGAGTTGCTGCCATGTAATTGGCTGACTAGATATTTGCATTAATGGGGAGTTGAGCAGGTGGTGCTGAATTTGGCAATGTAGTATTTAGGTTACAGAGAGGAGAAAGAAAAACTCCTCTGTTTTCAGTCAGGATATTTCATTTTGTGTGCTTCAAGTTCAGCTGTTCTTGTTTCTAAAGTAACAAAAGTGCATTAACATACTGCTGCAGTGGCCTTTTAATTTTCTGTCTTGATTCTTTATTCATTACTGTGGCATAAAAAGCACAAGTGTAGGCATTATTATTTCAAACTTATGATCATTTATGCGGAGGTTACATAAAAACCAAAAACTCCCAGGAAGTGTCTGGACTCAGCACATCTCTGCTCCTCTACTGACGTTTTAAAATTCTCATGAGACACCAGATTTAAGATGACAGCTCAGCCGGCGCTCCATTCATATAACATGAACACATTTCACCAGTCGTCTTATATTCTTATCCTCCTTACTCGGCTTTGTTATGAAAAGAAATTAATCATATAAAAGGAGTTTTACGGTTTTCTTTAATCCCCACAGTGAATAAAAGACAGAGGACACACTTCACATCGGTAAAAATAAGAACATTCACAATATATCTAATTTTAGCTAATATGCAGACAGCAAATGACAGAAGTAACACATATAATCACAATTATTATTATTTTTAACGAAATGTACAATTCAATAACCTGCAAAAATCCATGCAGCATTTGGATGTTATTTCACCAGTGATTAAAAAAAAGGTGTGTTAGCTGTGTTAGCAAAACCACTTTTTTTTCATCATAGTGTCATTTTACATTCTATGCAACTTAAACACGCAAAGTTACACACTTCACAAGGACACTTAACCTGGACACGAAAAACAAACATGTGTCAGGACACAAAAAAACTGTAAGACATGCACAGAGGAAAGGAGATGACACAATTATGAATGTCATAATAAACTTTTCAATGCAAAAAAGCACTTCAAGAGTTTGAAATGGCAACAAGTACGATAATTAGCAGGGAATAAATAATGTGCTACATAAAGAAACAATCAAAAGTTTTGTCAAATTGTAACTAAATTCCAAACTGTAATTACTTTGACTATCACAGCAGGACACCCAGAAAAAATAATGACTGTATTTTAAAACTGTGACGAATAATGAAATTCACGTCTTTGTTCTGCAAATGTCGAGACTCAAATGTTTTAATCAGGACTTCGGTTTGCTTTAACTTCAACATTTGCCCCTAATTTTTATTTACACTGATCAGCCACAACATTAAAAACACTGACAGGTGAAATTAATTACACTTATCATCTTGTCAACAACGTGGTGTTCCGCTTAGAAAACTTACATCCTGTTGTATGCTATGGTTAGTGATACATTGTCATTTATAGGCATGTGCTAGTGTGTCTGCATTGCTCTTCCCTGTAAAACTGACCTGATCATGTAGGATTAGTGCTAATAAATTCTGAGCTAGGAAAGCAAGAGTAGGGGTATCTACTCCAGACAAAAACTGCCCAGAAACAGATCCCAAGGTGGTGATCCAGACCCCAAACTTCTGCAGCATGTGTTAGATGCCCTACAACACACCCAGTCTACAGGATGACCTACACATATGATCAGAGCTGTTTTTGCTACAGAAAGGGGGACGGCACAATATTTAGCAGCCAGTCTAAATGTTGTAGCTGATCTGTGTTTTCATTCGAGTGCAGAGTTTTCTTCGGATTTAACGACAGTTTATACTTTTTCAAATTAAACAGCACTGCTCAGAACATGACTTGAGGTCATTTAAGGCAGCGGTCCCCAAACCTGGGCCTCGGACCGGTACCGGTCCGTGAGTCGTTTGGTACCGGGCCGCGAGAGTTGAGGCTCAGGTGTGAAATGTATAGTTTTCAGGGTTTTTATCGGTTTTCAGCGTTATTTTGTTATCGTTTTTATCGTTAACTCGGTTTTCCTGGGTCTTTTCACGTGTGTTATGAATAAATCTTCTTTTTTTCAGTACTAGTTTTATTTTGTTGTACTTTTCCGCGACACCTTAAAGGCCGGTCTGTGAAAATATTGTCAGGCATAAACCGGTCCGTGGCGCAAAAAAGGTTGGGGACCGCTGATTTAACCTGTTAGCAGTCGGACGTACCGCCCACGGTACATTGGATGGTTTAGGGGACTAATTGTAAATTTGTAGGACTGCTAAGGGGTTAAGGGATACTTTAAGAACAAAAGGGGTAAAATAGTTCAAAATTTTAGGACACAAAAAAATAGTTGAGCAAATCAATTCCATTCTCATATCTGTACAGTAAATATGAAGCTTCAGGCCCCCGACTTAAAGCTGCAAACAAGAGAAAACCACTTCATACTGGCCAACTAGTAATGATTATGTAAAAGAGCGTTTTTGTAAACAAATAAGATATAAAACATTTTAATAGGGGAAATTCAGAGATGCTATTTGGTGGATTTTGTTACCTTTTATGACCCATTTTCATTTTTTATTCTAAGGTAACCTACTGTAACCTGTTGCTGGCTGTATATTTAGCTGGCAGATATGAATGCTCATATTTTCTTTAAAAAACAAAAAAAAGCTCTTGCATTTGAAAAAAAGAACTTCTGGAAATAAAGCTACCTTATTATCTGCCTGCATCTCAGCCCAGTCTTTTATTCAGTCCCCTTCCTGCGAGCCACAGATGATTCATGAGAGCCCATAAGAGGATGTATTCTTCATAATATACTGTATAATGCATCCTTGGGTTTTCATCCAGTGTGCTCCAGCTGAGAACAATGCAGTGTCTGTTGCTCAGGAAATAATCAACTACGTGGCCTGCAGCAGCAAAAAAAAAAAACGACTGCACACAAACGAGTGCATCAACAAAAAACAAACAAACAAACAAAAAAGGCATCAATGCTTAAATTAAAAACATGCCACAAAAGGAGGATTGGAGATAAACAGAAAAAAACAGCACTCTTCTTCCACTTGTGAGTAAACAAACAAAAAGCCTTCAAATAATTCATCAAAAAACCCTAAAAACACGTCAAACGTGTCTCACAGAAAGTCTGTTTCTTGTATTGATGTGAAGCACTTTACAATGTAGGTTGAAAACTACAGCAGAAATGCAACTGCCTGTTGGAGAGCTGCCAGATGACTGCACAATTGCGTGCTGAGCGAGATGTATAAAACATGTATGTTAAATGTTTAACATGCATGGCCTACTGTACCTATCCACGCTTCAGTGTCTATGGCTGTTTTTTCCCCACGGGAAGGAGAAGAAGCATGATTTCCAACTCTGCCGGCCCAGATTTCATTTTCATGCTCTAATACTTCACGTACATGTGGAGGACACTTTGATCCACTGCTACCTGTCGTGCTGGGATTCCAAACACCTCTTGAACACGCGCCATCCCCGAGGAAATCTGACCGCTGACCCCGCCTGTGTTACGGCCGTCTCCTATCCGCTGAGCTACACCGGGAGGAATTTAAAGCAGCGCGGTTTTACATTTTGCCGATGCTCTCATCAGCTGGGCTGACTTATAACGAGTGACAAGGTGACAACAGTTTTAAGTAGAGATGCAGAGCTTTTGCTGTGCTCTCTTGGACTGAAACATACTGTTGTTTTCAGAAGTGCATCAGATACACAAGAACGCAGAAAGCTTGATTTTACTGATGCGCTAAAACTGCCCTAAAATTGACAATAAAATCCACATGCCAGCTTTTTCCACAGCTTTCAATCACAGAAGACTGTCTTCATCAGGGGAAGGCTTTGCTCAGCTGTCATACAGATCAAGCAGTCGAAGTGTAATCTCAATAGGATTTCTTATAAGCCTGCAAGAAAGTTCTGTCTAGACCATGGAAATAATGGTTAGACCCCATTACTGTAACTTTCGTTCAAAACTTAAACTTCTTTGTTAGTTTTTGACTGATTTAGGGATTGTTACAAAAAATTGTAACAAAAAGCAGTTTTCACGCATGGACTGCTGCACAGAACCTTTCTAGGACTAACCCAACAAAGGTGGAGGTGAGACTGCAAATGTCTAATGCAATTAAATCAGCCATTAGCTGGTCTTTAACCCGCCAGCTCACTTGTACAAAGGCTGTATGACGAGTGCCGACGTGAGAGCAGAGCATCTAATATTACATGCAGCGAGTGCATCATGTGTAATGCCTCCAGGAAGTCTTATTTAGGCAGCTCCCTCACCTAAACAACACAGAGTATTTCCAGGATGGCGAACGCATCTAAAACTGACTATTTCCTGCTGTGCGTATCGCATATGTATCATATGAGGAAAGACAACTGTGGAAAATATCCCAACCTGATTCTCACAAAATTGTCCAAAGTGCATGTGTGAAAAACGGCTTCAGGCAAACAACACTGACAGAGAGAGTTTAGAAAACTGTTACACAGTAAACTGTTAGAGGTGGAGCCTGAAAGTCCTTTAGTGTACCTCTTCAAAGTAGAAAACTCTGTAAAAAGAAAAACCTTTAAAAGTACTTTGTGGAGTTTGTGACCTCTAATATTGCTGATATTGAATGTTTGTTTGTTTCTTTTTTCCGACGAGTGGCTCCACATTTTGTTTGTCACAAAATGGGGCTATGAGAGTGTTTTTTGAGTAGGGAATCCATTCATTGTAGCTGTTAAACCTCAAGGATACGCACAATGACTTCTGAATGTAAATCTAAATGTTCTTTATTGATTTAAAAAAACACTCCACAAGGTGCCTTTAATCTTGAGGTACATCCAATACCTTTGTTTTTCAAGGTCTCCAGCTACATCTTATGGGCCTTAAAAGCATCTTAGATGTTGGGGGGGTGCTATAAGGCCAACAAGTTAAGATCAAAAATGATTTTTTTCATATGGTCATTGCATCGTTACAATTGTTTTTCCTACTTACTATCCGAATACATGTATTCAAGTTATAGCTGCCATGAGGTTTTAGCAACATTAAGCACCTTCTTAATCGTTCCTGTGCCATCAGCAAGTACATTCAGACACCCATGTTCTATGTTTTTACGGGTCTAGAAGGGTTCTCACACAAGATTACTAGGTTACAAATAACTTACAGAGAATCTGAAGCACTGAATTTCAATGTGTAGGTGGTACCTGGTTTCAAATGAAATGCAGTGAGTGCAGAGTTGCAGAAACTCTGCTGATATGTCAAAATGTGACTTTTCACCCCCAAACCCCCATTTTTCTTTTAAGTGAAAGTATTAGAAAAAGCTACAAATGGACCTTAAAAAAATCGAATGGATTTCATGCTTATTTTCAGTCAAGTTTTAACCTGTAAACTTGACCTGCAAATCACCACATTAGTGCTCACAGACAAACAGCATAGCCTCCGTGTGTTGTTAGGCATTGATTTGCAGCAATTCTGAGACTCTGGAACTCAGCTGCAATCACCAGGGAGTGTTTGCATCGAGCAGTCTGTATTTAAAGTCTTTGAGTCGGTCCAGTCCTCCCTTCTGGGCCACCGCACTGACCAGGACACTAATCACAGCCTCGGGAGAGGCAGTCTTGGTCACATCCACAGCTACCAGCCAGCATACACACCTCACCACTTCACTGATTATTCTTCACCGTCCTGGAACAGATGTATTCAAATGTAATGCCCCGAGCCAAGAGACACGCACGCTCCAACCAGAGACAAATGGGAAGATGCGTTCACGCAGCAAAGCTTTACACATAGAGGCACAAAGCTGGATGAGAGTACGAGAGAGAGCATCTTCCTTTGTGTCTATACGATGAACTTCAGAGTATGTTGCAGGCACAATGATAACAGAATACAATTAACTTCAAATGGTTTCACTGCACATATAAATCTCTCTCTCCGCAGGGTCACAAATGACTTAACTCCTTCCGTAAAGACGAAGCTTCTAATTGCACATCGTTCTGTGCGCTGTGATACTCACACTGTCGATTGGCACACTGTTCAAGAGAATTAACAATTTATCTCCGCGGGAATACATTAGCAAACTATCAGGACATCAGGCCAACACCGCAACATGTGTCTTAATCGTCATTTTCACAGCATTATAAAAAGAAAAAAAAATAACATAAAGAGGACACCTTTAAGTTGCGTGTATGACCACACAGAAGCAAAAAAGCTGATTTACATCTCCACCTCTGGTTTACCTTCAAGTTTGACTGCAATCTGCTAGTGCTGTCTTTTTCTCGTGACCTTGTTCTGAAGCGCCTTTGAACAGAACGGAGCAAAATTGAATCTGACAGAGCATCTGCCTTCACCACTCGCTCAGTCAGAGATGAAGGCCTGAATGATACTCGTTATAGATTAATTACAGCCTGACAGAAGACAGACACGCAGAGGAAACAAAGTGGACGAGCTTGTCAGACGTCCAAGCTGATGCCACTTGCCTCCACGGCGGCAGCTAAGCGCTTCTTCTGCTACAGCTTTGAGAGAAAATGTAAATTCGGCCTCTGTGATGTGTAGAGAATACGGAAATCTGAGCCACTAAGGTCACTGCGAGTTGACGGACGCTTGTTTCTTCTCCTTTTTTTAAAGTTCAAACCATCCTTCGCTGGACTCACAGAGCAGCGAGCGGATCGATTAGTCAGTGCACAGCAGCAGGCCTCAGCTCTAAAATTCAGGAGAGGGCTTTAAATTCAAAAAAGCAGGAGATGTGTCATTGCTGTTCACGTTGGTCAAACTTTTATGTAATTTTTTTTCTTTTTTTTGTATGAGGCTCCATGTGTACCCAACCAGGACTTTAAAAACAACCTTTATTAATAGATATGGGCTGGGATTTGGGCAAAAATGGCTGTGTGTTGGTTAGTGTAACTGCAGAGATTCATTTTGTCTTTGTGGATGATAGTTATGATGATGATGATGATAATGATGCTTCCATGCTGCTTCAGCCAGGGTCACGACAGCTGCCACGGTGGGTTGAAGAACTTGATGGCATGAGACTTTGCCCACTTGGCAAAAACGGACTTCTCCGTGATGAAACGGTGTCCTCCATATGGGGCACTCTCATGCAGGAGATACTCAGCACACTCGTCTCGGCTGCCCGCCTCGTAATAATGGTAGGGAACTTTTTTGTAATCCTCTGTCCTAAAAAGAAGAAGAAGAAGAAGATTATTTACACATTATTTACACAAACTTTCATCTACAATTGTTTGGGAGTGGCACTATACCTCCTCTGCACATGTACAGACCATCTCTGCTATATCTCCCTGACTTTGTCTCCAAACGGCTCAACCTGAGCTGTCTGTCTAATAAACTCATTTCTAATTTTGTCTATCCTGGTCACACTCAGTGAAAACCTTAACATCTTTAACTTTGCCACCTCCAGCTTCGCCTTCTGTCTTTTTGTTAGTGCCACTGCCTCCAAACCATAGCAGTTCTCACTACAGTCTTTTCTTTCAGTCCCAAATTACCCCTGACACTCATCCTCACTGATCGTCAGCTGTTTTCTCAGTCTAGCTTCAACAACTCTTTCCTATATCATCATGATATGGGATATCAACTTTATACCTCTGTAGTTACTACAGCTCGGCACATGACACTTGCTGTTGAAAATCAGTACCAATATACTTCTCTGTTCTTCGGGCATTCTCCAACAGTCTGGTTAAAAAGTCCACTGCCCTCTCTCCTAGACATCTCCATACCCTCCACAGGTATGTCACACCCATATCAGCTGCTTTCCACTCTTCACATCTGCCCTCACTTCCTCCTTCCTAATTCTCAGCACTTTCTGATTGACCAATTTTCCTCTTCTTGCTCTCATTTTCTTCATTCATGAGCTCCTCAAAGCACTCGTTCCATTTTCTCAGTACACCCTCTTCACTTGGGGATGGCACTGCATATGTGGGAAAAAAGCTATTAAAAAAATTCAGCCCACTCCTCATCTGTGTCTGAGATCAGCTTGAGGCTTCATTAGCCACCACACATATTACATTCGAATTTCCAGCTGACCTGTCAGTGGTTCAGTTGCACTGTGAGTACTGTGGGCGGTAGGTTTTGACAAGGAAGAAGAATGAGTGTGTTAAAAAAAACATGATCTCTAGTTCTGCTGTGTCAATTCTGATGTTGGAGAAATGCACCGACATAGCATACAAACGTCTAACAAAAGTGTATACTGTGGTAGTATAGTATTAAAAATTGAGTAAACTAACTGCACTGTAGCCTTTATGAATATTTATGAAACTGTGATAAAGGCACCATGTGTGTATCAATTATTTGGAATTGAAATACTGACATCTTGTTATTAATATGAAAATGCTTGGGGTCCTAATCTTGCTTTTCAATTTAACTGATGTATTGATGGGACACGTTCAGCTTCGTGTAACGTCAGTCTGCCTGCCTTTGAATTATCCATCAAGTACAAATCTTTTTGTTTACTTTTTTACACTTTGGTAACAGATTGTTCACCTCTGTACACCTTTGAATGTTGATTTAACCCTAACCCGAGAATAATGTTCCTCAATGTAAAATCTGGAGAAATCGATTGGATGCTCATGATCTTTGGACCCTCACAGCCGAGCATTAAAAACAGGCGTGATTCTGTCCCATATCTCATACATAAATTTTAGTCCAGAGCACGAGATGTTCATGTTTTCCAAAATGAATCGAAATTTCAATTCATCTGACCCCAGAGCAGTTTTCCACTTTTATGTTTTTTGACTCCAAGAGGAAAAGGAGTATTTGGCTTGTTATCAGTGTTCAGTTCAAAAGTCTGATGTTATGAGAACATCACAGTCTGTAGATTTGGCGGCTTATACATCTGAAAAGACACCATTAATGCTGAAAGGTACATACAGGTACATACTGTTTGCAGTCCAGATATTTCACCAATTGAAAACATTTGGAGCATCATAAAACAAAAAACATGACAAATGCAACCCATGACTCTTGAGCAGCCAAGAATGGGACAACATTCCTCTCCCAGAATTTGAACACTTCATATGTTCCTTATATTTTGAGTAAAATATGGGTTCATGGGTTTGTAAATCATTACATTCTGCTTTTCATTTTATACAGTGTTCCAGCTGTTTGGGAATTGGGTTTGTACATATGCTAGGTTTCTAGGTTCTAGGTTCTTTCTAGGTGCTAAGCTATTTTATTTATCCAGGTGTACACATGTTTGTCAGGGAACATTTTTAATTTGCTATGGCAGACACTGATGGCAGCCTGCTCCTGTTTCAACATGGCAAATCCCACAGGCACAAATCGAGGTCAGTAAAGAAAAGGTTTTCTCAGTTGGATGAATTGGAATAGGATCTCCAGGCCAGAGTTCATCACTCTACATCCTGTTAATGCTGTCGTGTATAACTGGGAGCAAATCCCTGCCTAAAGTCTCAAAAATTGTGAAAAAGCTGCCCTGCAAAGTAGAGACTGTTATAGTAGTAGACTATTTGTCTAATGTCTATCCATCCAGTTATCCAGCCAGCTTTTTAACTGCTTATCCAACTAAGGTCACAGCTCACAAACCCATCCCAGCTCTCACAGATACAAGGTACATCCTGGGCAGGTCGCTAGTTCATCGCTGGGCTAACTCAGAGAGACAGGCATTCACAGCTAGGACCAATTTAGATTCACAACATAACATGCATGTGTGTAACCACAGCACCCCGAGAAAATGTGTTTGCACTAGTCACTCAGGTTTAAAAAACAAACATATTGGTATTTATTTTTCTACTGCATATCAAATTAAAACCATGACTGATGTTTGAGTATTCACATATTGTTAAATATATAAACATATTGATGAATATATATTGTTAAAATTTTCAATCTTCTCTTTCTCACAGTTAAGAATACATTTAGCGTTCTTGGTTTTGGCTTAAAAGAAATAAAAATCTAAAGTAAGAAAACAAATTCAATTATTAAACCATTAAAACGAAGCTCCTTTGAGACGGTGTTCAGTAATTCGAGCTGATTCTGCCGCGAGCAAAGGCTTCTACTCGGCAGGTCTACCTTATTTGAAAAAAGGGGCTGCTGTCGGCGCCCGCATTTATTCAATAAATAGTCTTTTAACTAAACTCTGATTTACATCACAACAGATTCACTTCTATTCTGAGACAAAGTAAATCTGAAAACATGCAGCAAGCTCAGTAATGTACAGTAATGGATTTCACGATGCGTCGCTCGGTTTAGAGTTTGCATTCAAAAGAAGGGATCAATAAAAACAGAAGGAAGCTTGGAGCAATGGATAAGGTTCATTGTGCACTCTGCCACTGGTTTCTAATGGCGAGTGACAGCTTTATGAGAGGATGACTTGTGTAACAATTGCACTGAGAGAATGAATACAGAGAGAAGGGAAACAGCCATCACGGCAGCCAGTGGCTCCACAGCGGGAAAGCGACCGTGGCTGTCTGCCAGCTTACAGTAATACAAAGCCCAATCACTGCCTCTCCTCTGTGTCACACAGTGTGCACCAGTGTTGACAAATAAATTCAATTTCACCCTCTCTGCAGCACCTGTTGAAGCACCACTGCCACAGAACCACTGGGGTCAATCCTAACCTAAAACCATGAATATTGCCACACAAAAGTTTCCTTCTCCTTGTTGTTCTGGAGCATCCAGCTGACAGAAGCACTTTGCGTGACTCTAAACTGTCAATTCAGAAACTTGGTGAAACACAATATATTCCTGTCCTATGCAGGATGGAGGGAAATAAATGAGAGAGGCAGGGAGAGAAAACTGGCCCTTAACTGCCTCACTGAATCATAAAATCCTCCGTGCTGGTTGAATTATCGCTTCGCTCTGCCATGTGTCTTTATTTCAGCTCCTGCTGTGCACGGGCTGCACAGAGAGGATAAAAGGCAGGATTTTCAGTGTGCATTAGGTAAAAGTGTTTGATTTGGGGGATAGAGAGAGCTCAGGTAGAGCTGCGAGAGGAGGCGAGATCATCAAGGCTGAGATGACTTGAGACTGAGCAGCCATGCCCAGAGCAAGAGCATCTTGTTTGTCATCCCTCCCATGGCCTCGCAGTCAGACAGTAATCACTCACCCCGGAGTCAGAGAGAAGACGACGGGCCCGATATACAAATAAAACTCGAAGCAGAGGAGGAATTGGGGTGCTGGAGCCCAGCCACCCGCAGCCAAAGAGAGACTGCTGCCTGCTGGGTATTCTAGGCAGGGAAACATAATGGTATTCACGGCACAGAGAACCCAATATGGATTTCAGCATAGAAACTCAGCCATTAAATCCAAACTGAGGCATTGGAAATGTAACAGGGCAGACCGTGGTTATGGGAGGTTGTGATTGGCCGGCGCTGGGGTGAATGTGAATGGAGTTTTCAAAGTTTTGTAGGAACGCGTGCATTTTTCATGCAAGTATAGAGGAAGGAAGATGTGGGAGCGGGTAGCGAGAGTGTGACAGTTCATGTCTTACTTGCAATAGGTGTCATTTATCATGCCGTAGATATGGATCTCTTTGCACATGTCCATGGCGAGGATGAGCGTGAACCAGCCCGTGCTGAGGTAGGAGCCGGACTGGATCCTGCAACACACAAAGATAATGCACTGTAATATTCATTTGCATAAAAATCCTAATCATTTGCATTGAAATATAAAAAAAAAAAACAAGCACAAAGTTTTAAGTATGCCATTTTTCAGCCCCTTGTACACTTCTCTCTTGTGTGATTGTAATTCAGCTGATCTGAGAATTATAATTATCCTAACAGATGTTCTTAGCGTAGGCTGCTCTGGATCTGAGCCTCAGCTCAAATGTATATATATCTACAGAACAGCAAGAAAGCTGGCAGATGCATAACCATATGTCAAGTTTCACATGAGAAATGTTTCTAATTTTAGAGACCAAATAAATATTATGTACAGTGATAATTTAGGGGGTTGTAACATTCACAGTGGCTGTATATAAAAAAAATTGAGGGCTGAGAAATGCTTGATGTTGTTGATTAGCTTCATTCACAGCAGTCATCCCCTGTGAGTGAAGCAGGCCGGTCAATAACAACATGCATTATCCTTTCATCACCATCATCATCAGACCCGTAGTTTATGAGCTCTGACCCATCAAAGTTGAAAAAAAGTGAGCTTTGATCATTTTCAAACACAGAGCACACAGACTCAAGATTTTTTTTAAGAAACCTGATTAGTAACACCTGAAGCGGGTCATAAAATGTGCTTCCCTAGCCTCTTCCAGGCAGGGGGCCCCCCCACATACCCCGAGGGCCACTCTTCTCTGCAATGCAAAACACCACCAGGAGCCTTAGACTGTGAATAAATTAAATGCAGTGCACTGCATGACACCGATAATGATAAATGAAATGGGACATGACCACCGTGTAATGCAGCATCAGTACGGAGAGGTGCAATGAAAATTCATTTAGAGCATCCAATTATACGACACCATCATTAAAATAAACAAATGAATAAATTAGGTCTGAAACTACAAATTATTTTCATTATTGTTCACTTCAGCTTATTTTTTTCTTAAAAACTGTCAGAAAACAGTGAAAGGTGTTTGTTATAGTTACGCACGTCCCGAGGAGGTGTGTTCAGATGGCTTGTTTTGTTTTACCAACAGCACAAAACCTTCAAGGACATTCAGTTCAATAACACATAGGACAAAGACGAGCTTAATAACATTTAAAAAAAAATTTAAAGCTGGAATTTTTAATTTAAAGATGACTAAAAAGACTTATTGTTAGCTTTCAGAAGTGGATATTGTGATCAAGAAAAAAGAATTCCAAAAACAATAAATGTAGAGCATGACAACAGAAAGGGAGATGTAGTGGTCTTGAACACATTTCTTTACCTTCTGTAAACCACAAAAAAAAAAAAGCACAAAACTTAATATGACAGTTGAGTTCCTTTAACATTGGTGTGCTTTGATTCTTGGTTATATTTCTGCTGTTATTATATATCAGTGTTATTTTTATATGTGGGATATAACGTCTGCACCTGTGATTTCTTCTTTATTGTGGTTATATTTATCCATCAGTTGTCACAAACACAAATGAATTCCCAAAAGGTCAGTAAAGACTACTACTGCGACTGCTATGAGCTTTCATAGTATGGGCTCAAGATTAAGTTCAGATTATTTAGTTCTGGACAAATGACTTCTTTCTATTTCTGTTTAAAGAGGCCAAAGCTGCAGAGTTATTAATGTTAGTAGATCAGTATGTGTAAAGACAGACTTAGAAAACAAACAAATATTACATCCTTCTTGAATTAATTGAATTAATTCATTAAACCAGATTGTTTGCAGGATGTTAATTAAACCCTTTTTGTCTCCAAATTAAAATACAAATGCAAAACCTGCAAACAATACTTTGAAGATATTGTTTCAGGGTTAGGACCATGGACAGCACTCTATTCCATTCACTAGACTTTAAAGCACACAGTGTGAACTATAGTAAAACTACTGTTGCTACATGCAAGAAGCCAGTACACAAAATGAGTCAGAAAATCTTGACAAGCAGGAACTGTGCCAATTAAACTTCACAACCAAAACCAGCTGTGTTCTGAAGTAAATACTGAGATAATCTTTTAAAAAGGGTTTCTTATGTGTTGCTTGTTTTCTGCAGAAGATTTACAGTCTGATTTTTCCATGTGAGATAAAGGTTGTATCCAAAAGCATTCACTCATTCACGCTTCTCTATTTTCTGATGATGACGATATAGTGAGCTCCCGAGGAAATTAATATTTTGGCCACCACTTCGGTCATTTTCTCATCATTCAGTTGCAATACAAAATAATAGATCATCCGCTAAATAAATAAATCAATAATAATATGATATTTGTAATGCATAAATATTGTACAAAGCTTATTCCCAGTTTGATAAATACAGTTTCTGAAAGTAGCAATGCTTTGATTTGTTGATCGTGCTGCATACCCTTGGCCTTCGCTCAGTGAGCTTCATGAGG
Organism: Pundamilia nyererei; assembly: GCF_000239375.1. Classification (NCBI taxonomy): domain Eukaryota; kingdom Metazoa; phylum Chordata; class Actinopteri; order Cichliformes; family Cichlidae; genus Pundamilia; species Pundamilia nyererei. Next base: position 1,456,143 of record NW_005187432.1, on the reverse strand, counting down.
CAGTAGTAGTAGTTTTCATGTCACAGGTGTACCTCGTCAGGGTTCATTTGGAGTTTCTTACCTTCTTAATGGGATTGGAACCAATAAGCTAGGTAAAGAGCAAGTCCATCATTACTTTAAGAAGTGAAGGTCAGTCAAACTTTCAATGTGTCCCCAAGTGCAGTTGGAAAAACATCAAGCATTACGACAAAACTGGCTCACAAGAGGACCGCCCCAGGAAAAGAAGACCGAGAGACACCAGCCTCAGAAATCACAAGTTAACAGCATCTCAGATTCGAGCTCAGATGAATGCCACACAGAGTTCCAGTAGCAGACACATCTCTACATAAACTGTTCAGAGGATTCTGCGTGAATCGGCCCTTTATGGTCAAACAGCTGCTAAGAAGCCACAAGTAAGGAAAAGCAACAAGCAGAAGAGATTTCTTTGGGCCAAGAAACACTAGGACATTAGACCAGTGGAAATCTGTGCTTTGGTGTAATGAGTCCAAATCTGACTTCTTTGGTTCCACCTGTGGGGTCTTTGTTTGACGTAGAAAAAGTGAATGGATGGTCTCTACATGCATGGTTCCCACCGTGAAGCATGGAGAAGGTGTGATAGTGTGGAGGTGCTTTGTTGGGGATTTATTCAAAATTGAAGGCACACTGATCCAGCATGGCTACCACACAGCATCCTGCAGCGACACACAATCCCAATCATTTTGCGTTTAGTTGGACCATCATTTATTTTTCAACAGGACAATGACCCCGAACAAACCTTCAGGCTGTGTAAGGGCTATTTGACCAAGAAGGAGAGTGATGGTGCTGCGCTAGATGGCCTGGCCTCCACAGTCTCCTGACCTAAACCCAGTCGAGGTGGTTTGGAATGAGATGGACCACAGAGTGACGAAAAAAAGGACCAACAAGTGCTCAGCATCTCTGGGAACTCCTTCAAGACAGTTGGAAAACCATTTCAGGTGACGACCCCATGAAGCTCATCGAGAGAATGCCAAGAGTGTGCAAAGCAGTAATCAAAGCAAAGGGTGGCATTTTTTTAAGAATCTAAAATATAAAAATGTTTTGAGTTATTTCACACTCTTTTGTTTATCACATAATTATATAAGTGTTCATTCATAATTGTGATGCCTTCAGTGAGACTCTACAATGTAAAATACTCATGAAAATAAAGAAAAACTTTTAATGAGAAGGTATGTCCAAATCTTTGACTGTTAGTGTATATGCATATAAAATAATCAAAATTAAATGTATGAATGCTGAATTAATGTTTTAATGTTTATCTGTATCTGCTCCATGGGCTACAGCTTAACAGCATAATAGCTCTCTCTGTTATGGCACCTCTGACGAAGCAATCAAAAACAGCAACACCGAGCAGATCATCAGAATCAACCCCTGACCACAGCAGAATGTAGGCTCAAGCCCAAATACAATTTCTTTGCTGGCTTGAGAGCTCGGAGCTAACATCTGTCAAGGCAGCAGTTGAAAATGCATTGCATGATGAACAGCTTCAATTCAGCTCAATTGGGTTTTTTTTTTATATAGCGCCAACTCACAACAATAGTCACCTTAAGGTGCTTTATATTGCAAGGTAAAATCCTTCAGTTCTGATAGAAAACTCCAACAATCAAAGCCAATTCCATGTGAAAAAAACACTTTTGGAGTATCAGGGTGAGGTAAGACCAGTTTTTCATTGCTCTGCTACTGCACAGTAGCCAAAAATGCACATCAGCCTGTTATTAACTGAAAGTTGGTGATCCAGTGCAATTTATTTGTCTGTAAATAATGTGTAAGTGAATGTTTTTAGATATTTTCGCTTGGAGATATTTTCATAATAGTCGGTGCATAGCTGATGCTGTATGGTGTTTGCTTATTTTGTGAATGCTTATTATTAGATCATCACTGGCTCTCCCAGAAAATAATAGTGTCTGTGAGCATTAAAGTAAAGACAGCGTGCTTGCAGGCATTGTATTTTCGTTATGTGCTGAATTTGCCAATAATAATACAGTCCATGTATATGTGTGTAGCTTAGAACTTGTGTAGATTTCTTAGGTAGTTATTATTTTACGGGAAAATGTTGGATTTTTATTAGACATTTAATATTTTTTTCTAATAAGGGCATATATAAAGACAAACATCTGCATAGAAAACACCATAAGGACAAAAGCCTCAGCCACGAAGCTCCTGGCAAACAGTTTTTGTGCTCATGTTAATCCAGAGGAATTCAAACATTAAGGTGTGGCTAGGGATGGGTATCGAAACCCGGTTCTTGTTGAGAACAAGTTCCCACTGTTTCAATTCCTTGGAATTGTTTGCCATTTTTGCAAACGATTCCCATATCGATTCCAGTCGCCCCCGAATGACGTCACCACGTTGCGGAGCGTCATTTACCTGGCAGGAAATAAGCGGCTCAAACGCTCAAAAGTTTGGTTATACTTTACGAGAACGGATGACAACAGGGCAACTTGCAATACTTGCAAAGTAGATATTTCATTTAAGGGAGGAAACACTACGAATATGCAAAAGTATTTGATGACCTCGTGTTTTTAATTCCGCTCCGGACTCGTGAATCTCAACCCAGCAGCAGCGGTAACGTTTGCACGTCCTCTCCCGTTAATGCGGCAGGTAAATAATCATTCACATTATGAAGCATGTTCTCATAGCTGACAATGTTATACAGTGCTTAGGCATTGACCATCTGTTGTACACCACTTTTTTGAGGCATGTCAAGGTTTTTTAACTACAAAACATTCAGTTCCATTTTGACTTAAACAACATTAGATCCTTTAATAGGTATGCCTCCGTATAGACAGCAGAAAAGGGAAGAAATCTTTCTATTGTGTATGAACACTTATTATAAAATGAAAATTATAGTTTCTGTTGGGGTTTTTAAAAAGGGTTAAAATGGTTCACAAA
>NW_005187432.1:1439865-1452067 GCF_000239375.1 Pundamilia nyererei | reverse complement strand
GTCAAGGAACAGCTTCTGAACAACTTCAAAAGTATATTTCAGATCCTTGCATTAGCTCAGATTGAGAGCATATATTATGCCCATGAGCAAAACACAGCGCCTTGGGAAATTCTGGCCCTCCATGATTTTTGTTTCCTCCACCACAATGGTTGCAGTCTTATGGTTAGATCCAGGGGTGTACCGGTCACTGATGATGGCAGTTTTCATCACCTGCCTTTCAAGGTTGGCCTTAAGTTCTTCGGTGTTAACTTAAGGCCAACCTTAAGTTAAGGAATTAATAGGTTAGTGAATTATAGATTAGACTTTTATACTTACTGAAACTTAATGAATTCAGATGATCAATGGAACACACACACACACACACACACATACACACACACAATGCTGAATTACTTAAACCGAACTCCATGAAAAGGTCCTCTTCCTTCTCTCCAAGGAAAGTGATAAGGCAGCAGATGGCTACTTCTCTGCGTGTTTCAATTGTATTGTGCTATTTAAGAAAAAATAAAGTATGTGTATAAAATACATGGGTGACTGCCAACAAAGTGCATTTCAAAGCTACCCAAAGTCTAAATAGTTGTCCTACCTCAAGAAGCATGTCCTTGATCTGCCTGATTCTCACTCCCTTAGCTCCTCCCCTTGATAAAATGACATCCATCAGTTTTGGGGTGCAATGGTCAAGTGTAGCTATTCAAGGCTTACAGTGGTTATTCTCTTGAACTCCTCCTTTATCTTTAGACCACAGAAAGAGAAGAATTAAACCTTGCAGACTATTAGCTATACTGCATTAATGAATGCTCTAATACATTATTTAAAGAGGATAGATGTGATCTAAGGCTACCCCAAGTTTTGAGGGAACAAAAACAATCTTGGTGAAGACAAGGGAGACTTCCCCACCATAACCGTGGTGTAATCTCTAATGCTTTAGCAACCCTGTTTTTGCAGAGGTTTCGAATTTGCACATTGTTCACTCCCAGCCCATTTTGTAAAAAATGTGTCCCAATTTAACAAAGCACTAATGACCCTAGATTATCACACTATACTAACTGCTTACATAAAGTCTTAATGTTAAGTAGATTCACATAGCCCATGCCAGAATAATGCTATTGGAATGACATTAACAATATTTCACACAGTCTGATTTAAAAAAACAAAAAATAAAAAAAACAAAACAAAGATAGCTACAGCTCTTAAGATCAAGAACAATACTTACTTTAAGCTGTATCACAATACTAACCAAAATCAATGTAATATTACGTATGGGTCATGCAAGTTTTATAAAGATATAAAATAGGTGAGCCAGATGGAAAAAAGAAGCCTCTAGGTTATCCCTCTGAAAGAACTATTCACAGTTTAAAGGCTTCTAATTTTGGTAAAAAGAAAAACAAAATCAGCCTATGATCGAAATTAGATTGCACTGTGTAGCAAAACTTTAATCATGCTTTTCCTAGCCACAGTTGCACTCTCTAGCTGAAGACTTTTGTCAAATGAAACTTTATAAGTCTTATCCTCTGCTGTGCTAAAGTTTAGAATGGCTAGCATTAGCTACATGTGGTAGTGCAAAGTATTTCCTTATCTGTATGAGCATCACATCATACAAAAATCCACTACAGGTGACTAGCACAAATGCTTTGCTTTGGTAGAACTGTTATTTGTAAATGAAATGTTACTTACCTTGAAATGTTTTTTACAAAAGCTTGCACCATGCAACGCAACATGTGTGAATTTGCCCGGGCTAGTTAAGTCAGTAGGGGAGGGAATTTGAAATCAGAAGTTACAGTGGAAAAAAATAAGTTATGTATTAAATTTCTTTAAGTAATTACAACTTGAATTTTATTTTGAACCCACTAACATTGGGATTTAATTTCAAATTACATATAAAATTAATTTAATGTAATTACCAACATTATTAATTCAACACAACCCAAAAAAATAAAGTTTGCAACTTAGAAGGTCTATCTTAATCAATAAATTAGAATTTTTATGTTGCAGCCATGGATTTAATCAAGTGGTGGTAAAAGGCCTGATGAATTACTTTTTAGAGTGTATTAGGGATTGCGAGGGTGTTCAACTGACTGGGAAGGAATTTAAAAAATAAATAAATAAAAAGAACTAAAAGTGAGCTGCACACGATTTACGTTACGGAACAGTTACTTAAACCACAATCTTTTATTAGAATATAGGGCCAGTGACTAATTTGTGTGGATAACATGTTTTTGTAGCAGGTTCTGGCTCAACCTTACTTCTAGTACAGACACACACACTTAGCCTTTGATACAATTGTTTTCATTTGCTTTAATCATGAGATTAATTCTTTGATATGAATCAAATCCTGCCTCAAGATAATACATAATACGGTTACGGTAAAAATCATTAAAACTCACCAGTGAAGAATAGTTTAAACTTTCATTTTTATAGAATCCAATTATGCCCAATAGCTTTGGTTCAGATAACAAATGCATCATCTAAATTTTGTATTCAGAAAAAGCAAAGGCGCACAAACACACAGGGGAATTTGGTTTGCAGTGACCTCCTTCAACATAGTCCAGAATCGCTGCAAAATATTATGCAAACACATGCATCATTAAATGCAAGGGGGTCAAAATTTTAACATCAAAACATTTAACATTTACATACTGTGGGTTTCGCTATTTCAGTCACAACTGTGAGAGGTGGAGGGAGCAGGTGGATGTGTAGGGACACAACATGTAAGTCTTGGAAATTAAACAGTTTCTAGGATTAAACGTGACAGCCACACAGTGCTCTCTGCTCATTATTAAGTACAATAATTGCTTTGAATTTTTCTGACTGGTTACTGCCAGCAATGCTCTGTGTCCTTGATGATAAAATTGCTGACGTTTTAGTTACTGTAAGTTCTTCTTAGGTTGCTTGTGTTTTTCTGCTGCTGCTGCTGATCAGCAACTTTATTAACAACCAATTTTAACAAATTTCATGATCTGTCACACGATCGTGTGCCAGGTAAGTTATCTGGACACTTCATTTCACTCTATGTATGTGTGTCACATTCTTCTTTTCATGTTATCTGGACAAAAGCAATAAATACAGCAGTTCTTTTGCTTGTTGGTAACATCAGACAAACAGTGGGAGCTTCCTGTGTGACGTTTGGATGTTTTTCCCAATGTCTGTGTGGGTTCTTCCTCCCACACGCTAAAGACAAACATGCTAGGTTAACTGATGATTCTAAATCTGCTCTATGCGTAAATGTTTGTTTGTTTCTCTGTATTAGTCCCGTAACAAACTGGAAACCTTTGCAGGGTTTTCCCCGCCTCTTAAGTAGATGAACATGGATGGATGGGCTCATCTTAGCCATTACGTGAATGTTTTCTAGTACGCTTATGTCAAACAAAACCAGAAACCTGGTTGACTCAACTCTATTTTAGTCATGCCAGAATGTATCTCAACTATAGTCTTAAATTATTCAAACAACTACCAGATAGATTACATTGACATTTCACATGTTCAGGGCGCCAAAAGGCTGAATCCTACTGACTGGTGATGGCCTGACTTTTTCTCTAGTGTCATTATAAAGTAAAAAATTATACTGTGTTAACTTTAATAATGAGATCTTTCATGATTTTTTAAATCTTTATCTAACAGAGCTGGTATTAACAAGGATAAAACACAGATTAAACCATCAAGTGGATTTTGCAGGGTTTCCATCATAGTGCTAAAATGTCATTAACTAATTTAGCTGTTGTAGTTTTTGAAACTTTTAAAACTTAAAAAACAAGTTTTTAAAAGAAATTTTAAAAACAGGCAAATGTTTTAATTTAAAATTGTTTCATCTGTTTAGCTGATATCCATCCATTTATGGTGGGCTAGATAGTTCTTTACCATATGTGAACAATAAGCATGATTTGGTGCTCTCTTGTCAGTACAGGTTGTAAAGTGAGAAATAAACTCCCAGTTGTCTTCCTCTGTTGGCCAACAAAGCTCTGCGTTTCCATCTGTGCTTTACAATTACCATTATGGCAGATTGATAGCAAAACAATTGAGTGTAAAATTAAATTTACGAGGCTAAAACACATTTAAAATCATATCCTCTAGTGTCTGCTTCAAAAACACCAACCTTTTATTTTATTTTTCGGATTAGAGTTAGAATGTTTGTGTTTGTATTTTAACAACATGATGAACTATCAGGACCAAGAGAGGACAAAGAAAGAACCCATTAAATTTAGGTATGAATCCACTTCTTTGAAAATCCAAACAAGGGAAAAGACCTAGTGACTCTCTAGTGAATTCATTAGGTGGTTAAATGAGAAGCCAAGCACTCAAATCACCAGTATCTTACAAAGCCAGAGTCTGGGTACAAACGAGCCAAAATAAATCCAGAAACCAATCAGAGATTAAACTAAAGAGTTAATAAAAAATGTGAACAGAAAGTAGTTTGTTTTTTGAGGTTTAGTAGTACAACAAAACCCTCATAAACACATAGACAGTGGGGTTGTGGGGAGGTGAAAATAAAAAAAAATGCAATTTGCTGTAATAAAGGAGTGGAGGAGCACAGAAGGGAAATGGCACATTATCACTGATACACAGCTCGGCAGCTCTCAGCTGTCAGAGTTGTCAACACATCACTATTACCCTGCATTATTCATTAGTAATTTGCCACTCTTGCGGCACACACGCAGACAGAGACGAATACAGGCACACATACACCACGTCCCAGTTGAGAGCTGGATGTCCTGGAGCAAAAAGGCAGTCAGGAATAAATAAAGGGGGTGGGATCCGCTGACCCGGTGGCTAACGTTTCAAAGCAGATGTTTGGCAGTGAAGACGTGCCGAGAACGACTGAATTCAGGGTCTACAACCAGTAATGTGTTTACCTGTGACAATTATAATGGGACAAGAGAGCAGAAAAGATGCTGTTATTGTGTGGCCAATTTAAGAGAGATAAGACACGGTGTGAAGCTGCTTTGGCAGGCAACAAATAACATCCAGAGCCGGAGGACAGAGAGAATGCAATTTGCTTGTTTTGTTAAAGCAGAAAAATTCCGTCTTTTTCTCAAAGACGGCAAACAAAATGTGTCTGGCTCGACACTGCTTGGCTTTTTAAGCAGTCTTTAAAGCCATTGAGACAGCTTTCTTGAAAAATAAAACAATAAATTGGGTTTGGGCATGAACCATGGGGATTAAAAAAAGAAATAAAAATGTGCATAAAAAGCTCAGATAAATCCCTCTTTTTGTTGCTCTCCAACACAGACCTGAGACAAGTGAGGCGGGAGCGATTGGGACTGACATGCTAGGATACTGCCATGCTACTGGCACTGCGAAATGAAGGGTGTTTGAGAAATGAAGTCAGATGCTCTGAGCGGGTTCTAAGTAAATAATCCCCTAAGTCGGACTGATCTGGAGCTTGTTGTGCTTTACCTGCCGAGCGCCAGGGGCTAAGGAGCGGTGGAGAACTGCCCAGGATCAGTGAGAGACTCCTCTACCTACGACTCTGTTCAATAACTCACACTTGACATTCACAGCAAGAGAGCTGTCCACGTGTGCAAGAAACTCTGCACTGACGACTGATTCAGTCGAGCCATGCTATCTAATGCCTCTGCAAGCTGCACAAATATGACATGACACCTGTCAGAAGTGCTTAGTGGAATAAAACTCAGCTCTATTGTAAAAACTTGATCCTTACTCAGAGAGGAAATCCTTTTGACTCTGAAAACTGTTTTACAGTTGGCAAAAATAAATGATGTAATATCAGGCAAATGCACATATTCACATAATCGCCTGGCTGGGTGTCACTCTTTGACTGCATGTTTAAAAGAACACCTGCTCTCATTATGCACGACCCACTGCTGATATAACTGCCTTTGGCAGCTCATAAATCATGACTCAAGATACAAAGAAATGTAATGGAATTAATTAAGGTCATTTACCTTCTTACTCAGTTAGATTATTGCATTGATTCAACTCTTGTGCCTAAATGTATAGCTGTATCCTGCAGGTTAGCTTAGGGTAGTTAGCTTAGGCCAGAGGTTTCCAGGGATTTCTTCAACTGGGTTGTTGGGGTGTTTTCTGTGACCAGGTGGCAAGTAGCTGCTGGAGGTTGCTGGCTGATACCAGGTGAAAGTTGCTGCACCAAAAAACTTCCTTGATATTGCTTTGCTAACTAGAAGATACCGGCTGCAAACACTCACCATTTGCTCTCCAAGTTACAGTGAAACTTGGAAAAATTATGATGCAAACCAGAAATTGAGAACTTTTGTCCTCAAACTAAAGGTATGTCTTACCACAACAGCAATGATCAGTTAATGGTGAATGGTCTCCACCATTAAAGTAATGATTTTTGTTGCCATCTGCATGGTTTCACTATCATTTAGCAAGCAGTTTGCAAGTGTTTGCAGGAAGTCATCGCCTTTAATGTGAACTGCTAGTGACTGCAACAAAAACCCTTTCACTAGCAACTGACGGTTACCAGGGGCCATTTAAAAGTAGAATGGGAGGCAGAGCCTTCAGTTTTCAGGCCCCTCTTCTGTGGAACCAGCTTCCTGTTTGGATTCGGGAGACCGACACTATCCCTACTTTTAAGATTAGGCTTAAAACTTTCCTTTTTGCTAAAGCATATAGTTAGGGCTGGACCAGGTGAGCCTGAATCCTCCCTGAACTGTGGTTTTATTTTTGCCCTTTTGTTTCTTTTAGTAGCACAACCATACGTCCTCACTTTGGGTCTGCATCATCTGAAGAAAATAAAGAATGTCATGATGATGGTGTCAAAAGAATGGTAATGGACAGGTGAAAGGATATCATACACCTGAAAACTAGTTTAAACTATTGGTTGGTGGATAGAAATAAAATTATTATTTCAGTTAGTATCAGATGTGATTTAAAACCTAGTCTCTGTAGATGACACCTTGTAAGATGAAAATATCTAAGATTAAAAAAAAAAGTCTAATCAGTCTTTTCTAGTTTTGTAATTAATGTTAGGTCTTTTTATTATGACTAAGTGCACCATGTGGATATCCAAGGACATTTCAAGAAGTTATGTAAGAAGTTAAAAATATGTTATCAATTTGAAAAAACATGGAATTTTCATGAACATAAAGTGTACTAACCATAAAGTGCAATTTAAAAATAGTTTCACAAACTCTATTTTAGTAGGTTCACTTTCTCTGTCACACCAACACTCCCCATGTCCTCTTTCTTTCGAGATTCAGCAGGAACAACACCCCGAGGCAGGACTCTCAGGCAGAATAGGTAAACATAAAAATCACTTTTTATTTAGGTTGGAAGTCCATGAGCTGCAAAAATCCACAAAGAAAGCAACTAGAATCCAAAAAAATCCAAGACATGAACTGGGAAACACAGTGAGGATAAAGAGAATCCAAAAACAGGCTGGCAATACACAAAGAGGGATAACAGGGCGGATTAATACACACTTTGACAAAGGACAAAAAGAACCTGAGACCAGGTATACACACAGAGATACAAGGACGGCAAATCAAGGAGCTGAGGAACAAAACACAGCTGTAACTAATCATGACAACAAGACGAGGAAGTAATTTAAATATAGGGCACAAGAGACAAATGACTATCAAAATAAAACAGGAAGTAACTACATGGGAGAATCATGACAAAGATGAAGGATTAATAACTACATACAGTACAAAAAGAGGTAAGGCTATACTAAACTGATAAAAAAAATATAATTTTTAAACTGATGCACAAAGTAGATAATATAAATCAATAAGGAAATATCTTTCACTTCTCCTCCTGCCTGACAACTACATATTCAACATCCTTTGAACAATACATCATCTCTCCCTCCTCTGCAAATGTCCAAACCATCTCAACCTCACCGTGTTAAGAACATAACAAAAGGCTAAATCATCACCTGACCACATTCCCTTGTTTCAAGACTACAGTTCCACAAATTCAAATGTTTGTCATGGATAATCTGCTCAAATGTGATTGATTAACAGAACCTGGATTACGAATGGACTACAAACAGAAACCAGAAAGCTCTTGGCCTTTGCATAAAGATTTTTAAGATCTGTGTACAGACAGCCAAAGGAAAGTTTAATACTGGACACTGAAGGTGGTCAGTAAAAGGTGAAGCTCAATAATGCTGCAGTTCAAAGTTCTTCACTGAATTAAGCCTTAATCTTCCATCATACACGGCTTTTCTGTAGTGTTTTTAATTCTACGTGTATGGACCAAATAACTTGGGTATTATTCATTGTTTATTTCTTATTCTGCCAGGTTTGCATTTGTTTGATTGAATCATGTTGACACATGAGTTACCCAAGAGATTTAAAACGTCCAGAATACCTAAGACATGTGGACTTCATATAGCCAGGTCTGTATTTCATATTAAAGTTAACTTGCATCACTGAAGTCAATGTGTCTGCAAAATCAGATTGATTATTACAAATAAACACAACACTTTGTAGGCAGTTGACTCACAATCATGTGGATTCCCATAAATGTGCCAATTCTTTTACTTAGTTCTGTAAAGTCAATTAAATTGTTGTTAAAATTGTGCTCCTCCTTTTAGCTTTTAGTCTGGCTGTGACTACCTATGATAACTCTGATTGTACTTACCTTATGCAACTCTTCCCATAGCACAAACATTATTTATTTATTTAGATAGTTATCCATCCGACTAGGGAGTCTTATCTTTTTAAAAAAAAATCTTTTTTACATGAGACCTGACAGCACACTCCATCAAAATCAATTCATATCCACATAATGCTTTTTGATTACGCTTCTAGTTAAATGATGTTTGAAATGCAATCTGTCCTTAAACAGCTGATGAGTCTATGTATCCCTGATTTCTTAAAAAAACCCCATAATTATATTTAAAAAAAACCAAAAAACTCAGCATGACCAAATTTAGAATTGTTTTAACCTTGATATTTAGAGTTGTTTTTATTTGCTAATCAGCAAAATGATACCAGCTCGTTCCTTCTGCATCACAATCAGCATCTTTCTGATACCTGTTATTATGTGGAGCATTGCAGTGATTTTTTCTCTAGTAGTGTCTGGTTTTTCTGCGTCCAAACCTGCTGTATCCCTAACGTTATATCAGTATTTAGGAGTTAAAGATGGGGATTAGTAAAGTACTTCCTATTCTTTCAGCCAGGTCGGTTTGAGGTTTACGTGGATAGACCTACACCCTCCCACACATCCATCCTCTATCAATTTACTTCAGACACAATCTGGTGAGAGCATTTTATCAGGCCAAGTTCCTTCCTCTTTGAAAAGATGGTGGGCATCAAGTCAACCGTCTATTTCTCTCAATCTCTTTTTCTCTCTTCTGTTTTGGCTCAAAGAAATTGCCACTCGAATAGAGCTTCAAATATACAGTATTGTCTGGGGTTTGCACAAGTACCATCCAACATAAAGCTGTTACATGAAGGACTTTCTCACTCGCTCTGCAGCCTTAAAAATCGATCTGAACATGAACAGCAGACGGCATTGCTTCTGTCCCTCTATTTCTTCATCCGCATGTAATTTTCTTCTCCCTGCAGGGTGCAGCTTGATGCAAATGAGAGTTTGTTATTAATTGATTACTTCATACAGCAAGAGACCGTGACACAAGTCTCTGCGGTTGCCCGTGGGCGAGTTCCGTGTAGAGGAATGGCACACCATGTCTTCATGTGTCTCTGAAGTAGCTGAGGAGCCCCTGGGACAAAACAGTGACAAAATCCTGAGCTGAGCCGCGAGGTGAAAGCAGGGCATTTTGGCAACATTTTTCTTTTATACAGACCGCAGAGCACAGCAATTTAACGATAGGAATGAACAATGCAGCTGTGTGGGCTTGCTGAGGCGTTTCTTAATTCTGCCAGGAGGCAATGTGAAGCATCGGGGATGACCTCCAACAGCCCACATTATGAAAAAGACAATTTGCTTTCCATAATTCCAGTTTTGTTTACTTTTCTATGTGACTCTATTAATAACCAGGGAGATGATTTGGGCCCTCAGAGAGCAGACGCCTGTTGATGCAGAGAAGCTCCATCTCTTGTTCGGATGATGTCAGGACAAAAAAGGCTTTTATGTTTTTCCCTTTTTCTCCAACGACTCTCTGAAATGGGTTTTTTGCTTTTATCCATACCAGCTAGCATGGCTGAAATATCCAACAAGTCCTCAAGCTAAATGACCATGTTGGTTGTTTGCATCTGCAATCTAAAATGACCCATGTAAGCTTTCCTAAAACAACATATAGGAGCGTTTCCAATTTCAAAGAAAGAAAAAGTCCAACTTTAGTTAGCATTAGCAAATAGTGATGTGGGTTAAAATCGACCCTTTTAAACCTTTTATCAGAAGTCTGAACTCTGTTTTATATGTTTTAAGGCAACAACATAATAAACTTGTATTGTTCAGAGGTTTTAATATCTCAGTAAATACTGGCTGGACTGAAAATTTGATAAGATATTCCTTTTACCCTTAGCATGAATTTTTAAAGCCATGTTTACCTTTTTAAGTAAAGTAAACCTATATGGCTATGAAAATAACTCAATAGCATTGTCACCTTTAGGAAGCCAGCACCTTGTGAACCTGTGGAGTGGAGGTTCCTTCCATCTTTTTTTTTTTATATCATTGAAATTGTTTGTTTCTGAACCACAATCAAAATGCTTTGCTGCTTGAACTTAAGTCCCTTAGGCCTATTTGTCCTTTTAGAAGCACTTCCATGGATCTTGTCAGGTATCTAGTTAGATTTAACGTGTTATCAAGAACCAGAATATTAATTACTTGCATAAAAGTCTGTTATGTGTGGCAAAAATAACCAGGACCTCACCATCAGTGTAGAATTGACATGTTTTTAGCTCAATTTGAACATCCCATCTCCTGATTTTTCATGCATAAAATCACAGTGCCCATTTTTGAGGTAGTTTAGCTACGCTTCTTGGGAGCTATATTTTTATCCTTTTACATACACATGGTTTGCTTCAAACAAAAATGCCGGTCAGTCTTACACTGGTGAAATAAAAGCAAATATAGCCTCAAAAGGAACTGATAATACTGCTGTGGTCTTCTTAAAAACAGTAATTTTTCCAAGATTTCAAGCCACAAGTAATGTACGGTACTGCATGAAGTGGCAATTACTGATTAATGGAATTGTTAATCATTGATACTTTTTATTTTTAACATTCATGTAGGCATATAAAGGTTCACTTTCTCTCCTGGTCACAGGAATGTTCCAGTGTCATATTGTGCTACCTAATGCAAGAACCGGCTTTGAACAATAATAAAATTAGTGGTAGGAAACTTGCATCAGGGTCTCTAATTTAAAACAGACACATCACGAGTCCTTGACTGGCTTCAGTAAATCCAGAACGTGCCAGAATATTCTGGTTTGTTGGAAGAGAAAACTCACATTGTCTCATGAACATTTCAGTTTTTGGCAGTTTTCGATATTGAACAACCTTCATTTTTACAACAATAACATTCTGATGCGAGAATGACAAATATCTTTGGCTGTAAGACTATAATCAAACCCACTGGGGCCGATGCCTCAGACACTCAGCTATTGCTTCTTAAATTAGTAGAAAAGTTCTAAGCTTTATTCGATCACAAAACCTTTAAAATAATAAACGTGCATCAGTAAGACAATGTGCCACTGGAACATGAGAGTGCCAGTTGCTGAAAACGGGCCTACGCTTACTTTGTTAGGTACACCAGTTAAACTACTCATTGATGCAAATGCCTAATCAGCCAATCAGGTGGATGCAGCTCAGTGCATTTAGGCATCGTCAAGATGAGCTCGAGTTCAAATTTAGCACCATAATGGGGAAGAAAGGCAATTTAAGTGACATTGAAAAGGGAACAAATGCATCTAAGCAGAACTTCTGAAAAGCTTTTATCTGCAACTAAACAATTCATACTTATTTCTGTGATATATGCATTAGTAAAACATGGTATCTTTAATTAAGACGGTCATATTGAGATTTTACTGTGATACTAGTTTACAGGGCGTGTTGTACATCCACAGCACACTGTTAAAAAAAAACATCCTAAAACAACGGTAATATTCCGGCAGCTGGGGTGCCAAAATACGACCGTGAAATAACAGAAAATAACTCCCTATAAAAATATGGTTATTTCCAGTAATGAAAATACAATTAGTTGCGCTAATTTGATATGGGATCTCGCCTTTTTCAAGTGCCGCTAAACATTAAATCAGGAACACGTTAATGTGATTAAACAATGAAATCATCTATAAACAGGGAAAAAAAAA
>NW_005187432.1:1423540-1438918 GCF_000239375.1 Pundamilia nyererei | reverse complement strand
TGTGGCATGCAGAGAAATCTTAACAAAGAAGCTCACAGAGAGAGATTGAGCTTGTTATTTAACCCCAAGCTGGTAGGGGGAGCTCTTTATTAAAACACTTGCCGGTGCTACAATGTGCCTCAAGGTTCAACAACAGCACAATAGAAGTCACTCATGGTACAGCACTCTCGCTACAAAACAACAACTGTCAGTGGCGCTGCACCACGTCGTAAACACAACATTCAAGATAACAGTTAAAAGTAACGTAACCATAAACAATAAAACAAGAACATCTAAACACATGTCCCAAGGCATGATGGGAGACATTCCTGGATGTATTTTTACAATCTAAATACGCATATGTACAACAAAATATATTTAACAAACAAGTAAATTGGGTTTTATTACATTTACAGTGATGTTATGTTATTTTACATTTGACGTGTCAGATCACAGTCTACTTGTGTAAATGTAATGATATTCTAGAAAAACAGTACACAACTGTAAAATACACAGTAAAATAATTTGACATTACTATTTTTTGGAACAGTGCAGTAGATGCGCAATTCAGCCAAGTTTTACTGTGTGTGTTTCTAATACAGTTCACCATCAAATGTTCCTGTCTCATAGCAGCAGGAGGTAAACTGAAACTCCAGCCCTGCAGTACTACTGTTTCTCATTTTCTTGCAGAGCTATGAATTCTTGAATAACTTTTGCAGAAGAATGATAACATTTTGTTGTGGTATTGCATTCAGTACAGAAAATGTACTTCAGCTAACCATAAAATATCCATGCAGCACTGGCTACAGTCAAGGTCCACTGATATGTCTCATAATTAAACTCACTTTCAATCAACTACAAGGCTGCAGATGTTTTGGTTTGTTTCGTTCTTAATTTTGAGGTATTAGTTTTGATTATTTTCTTCTTTTGACTGTTACTCCTTTAAATGAATTATGCTCATTATGAGCGGACATAGACCAGTGCAACAGTTCAAGCCAAAGTATAAAGAGCATTTACTGAATGTAGATCTCGCTCGCATGAATTTAAAAACCTTTATTGAGCTTCTACTCCTTTGATCCAAGTCATGTTTTATCCAGATTCCCTGTACTAAGCTTTTTAAAAAATATATTCAGTGTTTGTCCAAAAAATGTCATTTATTGAAGAGTTTCTGATTAATAAACTGCAAATAAACCACACATTTTTACCCCAAATCCGTATCCAACAAATCGCTAAGCCATAAGAGGAAAACCCCACTGAGTGCAGTCATACATGTCCAAGGTGTGATCTGGCTAGTCAACAAACAAATTTTGCCCTCTGATGATGGTGGCAATTGTACAATCTGTGGTGTTTGCTGATGACCGGTCGATGTTGTATCCCGACTGGTGGTTTTTTAAGAAATGTATTTACTTATGAACATGCCGCAAGTGACTTTGCACTGTTAAAACGCAATAACTGGAACACAATAATTCCAAGAACAGACACAGTTTGACATACTGTAGAAAATAAACAAGGGTATTTAAATGAAATCTTCTTCTGCATGTAAAACTAGAAATATTGATTGAAATGACAGGAAACATAAAAGTAAAATAAATTGGACTTTACCTGGGTTTCTGCATGCTTCATCACATTTCTAGACACCTTTCCTTTAATCCAATATTTCACACAGCTAAAAGATTTATTGAGCGGTGGGTGTGTTTTTTGAGTCAACGCCACAGTGGCACTGTAAAATGTTGCTGAAATAGTCCCCAACAAGTCAAGTGGCTTTATTGTCATTTCAACCATGTGCAGTGATACAGTACCCATGGTGCTACATATAACATATAACAGACAGTCAACACAGGACTACATAAAGTGCAAGTGTGCAAGAATTGCAAAAACACGAAACCAAGACAGTGCGACACTAGACAGAACAGAACGACACAAACACAAGACAGTGCAATAGAAAACTGCAACAATCACACATCGTGCTTTTAGAAAATTACAAGTTCAAGAGGAACAAATGCTTTCTCTTTTTTTTTTAATTTCCAAGCAGGAAAATCCTGAAGTATGATTTTGATCTTTTCACATATATTGTTTGTTGTCTTTAAATGCTGCATCACAAAGACAACAACATCAGCAGCACAACGCACATCCGTAAACCTTCCTTAACATGGCTGTAAAACAGGAAAGTCCGTTTTCCTGTAATACTCACTGAAAATATGCAGACGACTGGCAGGAATCTCTCGTACAGATGCTGTTGTAACATAGAGGTATCAAGTTGTATTCTATATCAGAATTCCTGGACAGAATCAGAATTTTAAATATTAAAAGATACATAATACTTAAGTTTTTAAAATTCATTATATGCTTGGTTATAAGTATATTTTAATTGCCTTTCATTTGAATTTTGATTTAAATGGACATGAATACATCTTTATTTAGAGTCACTCTGAAGCAACTTTCTATATATGTTGTCTGCATTCCAAAAAAAACCACCAAAAATTCTTTCATTTTCTATTTTTGTCCTTAGACATGCTGGGCTTCTTTATTTCTTTCTTCTTTTTTGCCAATCCTTCAGGGATTGGCGATATTGGAATTTAGTCCCCTGAGTATGGCTTTATATTTTTTTTTGTTCAATATTCATTACTGTTTTCAAATTTTCAACTCTCTTTTGGTCACCCCTTTTTTCCACTTTTGTTCACGAATTTTATCCTTTCTATCTACAATTCTCTCTCTGACCCTTTCAACTATTTTCTCCCCATCCCCCTTCCTCTGCTTCTCTCTCTTCTGACCTTCTGTGTCCGACCTTCCCTTCTTCCACGAATTAATGGGCTCATACTCCTACTAAAGCAGATGTCAATACGAGCACAGTGAGGGGACAGAGTGCAGTATAAAAGGTACAAAGAGGCTTTGAACTCCCAGTGTCGAGGCTGATGTCCTAGCAAACAGCCAGCAGTCATATCACTGCTCTGACATTTTGCATGGAGGACTCTGTAAAGTGAAGTACCCACTGACTCGCTTATCCTGGGCAAAGGGAGATTTTCTCCACCAAAGCCAAATTGTGCTCTGTTTCAGTGATGACAGGAGAATACTGCAGTGTCAACCATGATATGATGAAAATATCACCACAAACACTGACTGTCAACATTCCCTGGAAAACGTTCTAGGAAAATGTCAGAGCTTTAAAGCATGCTGCTGATTTTGATGTTTTGCTGATGTTTTGCTGTTAAAGTAAAAACGTCTCCCCATTCATGTTCTCAAATGTCATGATAATTAGGTCAAAAACAAACTTTTCAACAAGTTTTGAAGGTGGTAAATGACCGATATAAGAAAAAAAAAAAAGCCAAAAAAGGTGCAATCAGTTGAAATTGGGAGTGCTAGAGTAAAATATGTCTGATTAACCTCAGGCAGTGGTGCAAAAGTAGTGGTGGGAGATTTATCATGGCAAAGATAATAAGCGTGGCCTATGGCCAAAATCTAGTGAGCACTTTTTATTTTGTTAAAGATTTTTTTCTCATATTTTATATAAGATTACTTACCTTCTGTCCCCAGAAGGCATTTCTTGTGCCATTTAATCTGTCTTTTTTTTTTTGCAAAGTCACATTTAAAGCCAAGTTAGAATTAATTTAAGATAGTAGAATATATAATATTGTAGCATCTATATATTTTATGAAATGCAAGATAATTAGGAAGCAACATTTTCAAGCTGCATGCTCCCAAGCCAGGCTACTGATGTGTCATCCTCTTCTCCAATTTGTTCAGTGCATCAGCAGAAAATTGTTTGCTAGCTGCTGTGCTACAGTATGTTGGTATATACAAGGCTAGAGTAAAATATTTGGATACTTTGAACCAATCTCTTATCACATGTTTTGCCTCTCCCTTATTAGAAAACATTATCTTAAGATTCCTTTGGATATGCAGTGAGAAGATTATGGGCATTAAACCTATGCATTAGCTTTAGGAGTACTAGCTAAAGCTAACTGCATGTTACCCAGCAGCAATGAGGCTATTTGAAGGTTAAATGTTGACTTGCTTGAAGGTTTAACAGAAAGGGGAACCACAGATAGGTTCATCACAAAGAGAAAAGATCACAAATATATTAAGATGCATAGATGAGAAGCAAAAAATATTACTAAAAAAGACAGTGCTCTAATCAGCCAATCACATGACAGCAGCTCAGTGCATTCAGGCATGTACACGCACTTAAAAACACCTGGTGAAGACCAAACTGAGCATCGCAATGGGAGGAAAGAAGATTATTTATATGTGACACTGTTGTTGGTACCAGATTGGCTGGTCTGCGTCACCCACCTTTCTAATCTGGTGCGATGGATGACTTGCATCATGCAAACAAAAACTCTGTGACAACTGTTGCTTTCATGTCAACATAGACACAAATGTCTGAGGAATGTTTCCTGCACCATGAACAATTACATCAGTCCTGAAACCAAAAGGAGGTCCAACCTGATACTATCAAGCTGTATCTTGGAGAAAGTTAAGGAAATAAAATAGCAGTGACTGTAAAAAGCTCTGCATAGCATTTATAGTATCATACAAGAACCTTGAGTCATTGTTGACAGTCGCTTATAGCACTTTGACCAATATTATCAAGAATACATTATTTAACCTATGCTAATTATCGTTCTCACATTGCTGACTAAATTCTGCTCAAATCAGTTTGTAAAAGCATGAAGTGAATGAGCGATAAGACTCTTTCTATCCATCTATGTCTCTATAGATGGATAGAAAATGACATTACAAAGTCCACGTTGAACTTTTTATACCTAGAGAGCAATATTTTCAGCTTTCACATTGGGCTCATAGGTCTGAACCATACCGCTATTTTTCTCAGAATAATTCATATCGATCAACACTTCATATCTTTTGATGTTTATTTCATGTTCACATTGGAGCTACGGGTGGTGTGGTGACTAATTTAGAAGCCAAAAACAGCCGATCAAAACTGTTATTTATCATTTTAGTTACTCACTGATGAGTGACTCATAGGTTTTTGATTTGATCAGGGGATTTTATTAGTGGGACTGGATAAAATTAACTTTAAATGCAGAAAACGGGGCTGGAATATATCTGGTAATCCAGCGTTCCTGTAGAGTGAAGTGATAGTGCTGTGAACACTGCGTGGAATAATGGTGTAAAGATTTGGTTTTAGATCAGGATGCGTGGTGAAAACACAGAATGCAAACGTGCATAATTGCCTACTTACATGTGACAGACTGACACTCTGCTCCTTGCGCTTGACGTTTTCCCAACACAATGACATCAAAAGCTTACTGCTCACTTGCTGCCTAATGCATCCCAACTCTCGACAGGTGCCAATGTAACGAGACCATACGGCTTACTCCGTTCAACTGTCAGTTGTTTTAATGTTTCGGCTTATCTGTGATCATTTTTACCTTTATAATCAGGTCTCTTGTTTATTAATTTACTAGTTCTTTTATTTTATTAATTTAATTTAATCTGTTTTTATTAAAAGTGAAGACAGTGACTACAACATCAGTAAAACCCTGCAGATTTTCACACAAACTAAAAATTTGTTGAGAAAAGAAGTGCCGAGGTGCAGTGTGTCATTTTTTGGCACTGCTCCCCTGCAGGCGCCGTGCTGCTAGCACGGTCCAGGCTGCTGTGTTCATTGACACTCTGCATGTGGAGAACATCCATCATCCTAAGTTTCTCCACATTTGGTGCATTTGTCCCCTGTCACATTTAGAGCAACAAACAAAAAACAGAAAAAACAACAGCAACACAAACACCCAAATGACTGACCAGATGGTGCTAGGTAGTGAAAGCCAAAAAAGAACATATTTCTCTGCATCCCTCCTGCATCCTCGCAGCGCTCCTTCCCCCCTCCTGACATGCATGGAGTGCTCGGCGAGGGGTTTCCACTCATCTCCTTGTCTCTGCCTGGCAACTAGCACTTTAATAATTCTCTCAGAGCACAGGAAGGCATCTGATGCCTTTATACCCACCACAACACCAGCAGTTTTCTCTCATTAATTTCACAGCACCCCAGCAACTCCGAGGCAAAGACTTAGGGAGAGAAGATAACACGCTTACATCTTACTCGGTGTCTTTCTGGTCTAAGGTGCCTGTGCTGTTTGTTTTACAAAGTTTCTTCCTACATGTTTCAGAGCAAAAAACATTTAGAATTATGTCCTATTAGCCTCTTGGATGGCGTCAAGCCTTTCTTGTAATTCATTAAATCTAAACTATTCAGTGAGATTAAATTCATGGCTTTGCTGCACACAGCTTTGATAATAAATCATAATTAACTCCCTGTGTATTTCTACAATAGACCACTGACAGATGCAGTTACCTTTGCCAAAAAAAAGTACTGACAAATTATTTGAAAAATTTGGACGTAATTAAAAAAAAACCTTCCTAAAGCCCCAAGGATAAAGAAAAACGTGATATTTCAAAGGAGAAAAGTGGAATGATGGAGAAATATTTCCATTTGTTTCAGCTGGCTGCACCTAAATGTTTCAGTGGTGAGTCAAAGTTAAAAGTAGGATAGATAGTTGTTTCACACAATTACCACCCACAGTTTCTGTCGCTGTCTCGGTCTCAGTAACACTCCAGCGAAAACTTCAAAGCAAATTTCTCTCCCATTTCTTCAAACCGATTGTATAACCTTGTTTCTCAATTTAAAAGACAAAGCCGGATTAGATAACTAGAGCTCAGCCCTGAATCAAAGGGTGTCACACATGCTAAGCATATTTTCTGTTACATTTCAGGGCATTTAACTGGCATGCTAATCCTCTGCGTCACACAATGAGCAGAACAACACTTTCCTACTTGCCCATATGGAAAAGAAACAGTAAAAATTTATATGATTTACTCATGGAAGTGGCCACTTTCTCATTACTTTCATATATTGCTTTAGTAAGTATCCAATACATACAAGTTTTATATCTGTTTTCACTCTTGTGTGCTTTTCATACAAGTTTCACACGAGACAGATACAAACTTTATAAGATTTATATATATCTTTTCCATATGGGTGGGTTCAAGTAATTTTAGCATTTTTAGCTATTACTAGCTCATGTTTGTTTTTTCAGCTTTTAAAGTTTGCGCTAAATTTCTTTGTTGTATTATTGTGATATAAAGCAGGTATAAAGCACATGTGTATCCAAGTTATTTACACGTAGAATACATTGCTCATCAACCAAAATAAATTCGAAATTATAAATCACAATCCCTAAATAAACTATAGCTGCTAACTAATATATTATTAGTATATAAACTCATAACGTAATGTAACTACATATCCCCATGGCCCAGTTTGAAATGTTAAAATCTTCTCTGACTCTGCAACAACTTTAATCTAAAAAATGAAACCTTTAAGCCTTCGGTTTCCATTCATTCTTTTTTGATCCTCTGATTTAGTTGTTGAATTTGATTCTCCATCAACAGCTCCATTAAAAGTTCAGGTTCAAAAATGTCAGAAAAGGAAGAATAATACTAAGTGAATCATTTTTAAATCTCATAGCTTTATTCCATTAGTTCAGTTTCTTTTTAAAATGAGTATATTTCATGGCAATTTGAAACTAAATGCCAAAGCCACACTCAAAAGTCCTTTAAGAAGGAAGAGAAAAAAACCTGTGAGATAAAAATTATTTTATTTTAGAGCCACTGCCAAAGTACTGTATCATTTAAAGAATTAAACCAGAAAGATTCAGCCTGTAAAAATGCACTGTATTCAATAGTCATGGGTGAAAGTGGGATTTGGCAGATTGGCTGCAGTGTCAGGAAAACAATCATTTAGAATTTAGTCACAATATTGTGTATCATGAACTGCAGTAGATTTCTTTGTGTACAGCCTGTGATCAGCTGACCTGTGCTGCTGCCCTTTGTGCATTTGAACTGAAGATTGAGGCTTATTTCGTTTGGTGATTTGGTCATTGGCTTGAATTTAAACTAGATTCCCAAATTGACCATAATGACCATAATAAAGTGACCATAATCTATCTGCTAAGTGAATGCACATGACCATTTCCCTGTTTGGCAAATAGGCTGCTGTCAGTCCCCACAAGGCTGAAAATCAGACACTTCTGGTCCCTAGCCAATAAATCAGTGTAACTCTAATTTAAATTGATGTCTGATACTGCTAAGGTAACGTAACACTGACCATGAATACCAGTCTGCTCTGTACCACTCTGGTAAAGAGCATTACTGGAAACTGCAATATTACAATCTATCTAGATTTGCCAGAATTAAATTGTACTAAATTATCTAGTTTATTTTTCAAGAACGTTTGCAACATTAAAAAACTTGATCTATAGAGCCTGTGTCTTATTAACTAACTCTAACCTTAGTTAGAACACTCCAGATATGCTTTAAATTTCCAGTTTCCCAAATGCTACTTACCTAGCAGTCTTTAAATATTAGAAGAATCTCACATTAACATTATTTTTCTTTTCCTGGGAAATACAGCAGATATATAAAATAAAACTTTACTCCATTTATGCTAGCGCTAAGAAGAGGAGCTTACATGTAAGTACTCTGGCCACAATCCATCTACACAATCAATGCATCACACGAAGGAAAGACAGAAAAAAATGATGTGTTGGGATCGCACGTGGACCGTGGGATGTCATTAGTTTCTTATTACTGAGCAATTATCTCCATGCCGTCAACTTCAAGCAATACCAGGTTGCAGTACGCAAAAAATTAAGTCCCTTGACAGCATTTTGAATTAACCTGTCATTAATCAGAGTTAAATGCTCAATAACTAAAGGGCCCAGAATGCCATTCTGGATCATTCATTCCCACTTTAACACCTGCCTACAGGATTAAAACAAAAACAAATCCTTTACACCTAAAAACTTTTAGTTACTTTTTTACCTGCACTACCCTCAGCTCCCATGTGAGGAATCGGTGACTTGTGATTATTTAAAATTATATATTTTTCCCAAGTGCTGCAGTTGATTTTTAATTGCTCACACAGTCATGGACATTTCTGTCACCAATCTCAAGTCAAGTGGCTTTATTATCATTTCAACCATGTCCAGCAGTACAGTACACAGTGAAGCGAGATAACATTCCTCCAAGAGCATGGTGCTACATATAACATCCATCCATCCATCCATTCGCTTCCACTTATCCTTTTTCAGGGTCGCGGGGGGCGCTGGAGCCTATCCCAGCTGTCATAGGGCGAGAGGCGGGGTACACCCTGGACAGGTCGCCAGTCTGTCGCAGGGCCAACACACAGGGACAGATAACCATTCGCACTCACATTCACACCTAGTGGCTATTTGGATTGTCCAATTAACCTATCCCCACAAGCTGCATGTCTTTGGACGGTGGGAGGAAGCCGGAGTACCCGGAGGGAACCCACGCAAACACGGGGAGAACATGCAAACTCCACACAGAAAGACCTGATGTTGGAATTGAACTCAGGACCTTCTTGTTGTGCGGCAACAGTGCTAACCACCGTGCGACCGTGCTGCCCCGGTCAATTAACACAGGACTACATAAAATGCAAGTGTGCAAAAATTGCACACACAAAAAACCCAAAACAAAAAAAAGTACAACACCAGACAGAACCATTTGTGAGAAATGTATTAAGCTGATGAGGATTGAGTTCCTTTCAGCTCAGAGCAAACGAAACAAAGGCAGATAATGAATAGATTACACGTACAAACAACAATCAATGTGGCACTTTAGGTTTTGGTGAATATTTGAAAATGTTGTGGAAGACCTATTTCTAAATAGCACAAAGGTCAATAAAGCTGAATTAATCCGGTTCCGATGGAGACCATAAAGATCTGCTGGAAATCTGTGCATATACATGTTGTAGATGTTTACCTGACTTGTTACCTGACACTAAAAACCTAATTCCCAGATGACTAAAATTTATGGGCAGTGAGTCTCTCCACAGTCCAACCAAATATTTAATGAGTTTTTTCCATCAGCTGTACAGCCATGCTGATTTCATAACTGAAAATTATGCAGCTGTGTTAAAAAAAAAAAAGTATTTATTCCATCTTTGTCTAACAGCACTTATTGTACTATTGTACAGTATAATACAGGCTAAAATATAATATACACTATGTTTTGCTAATTCAGTGCAAACAGGTCCAGACTCCTACACTAACACGATTGTAACCAATCACAAAAGGGTGTTGGAGTCACCGCACTAGCCAAACGTAATGAATGCACTCTCCCACACGGGCCATTCGTGGCATGGTAATGAGCATGAGCCTTAGTGTTGTGGAAACGCGCCACCTGTCAACCAGTAACTTTCCCACAACCTACCTATCACCTGTCAGCTACTATAAGTTGCGCTTTTGGTAGGGTGCGGTCGAAGGGGACAGGGTGAGACACGGACTCTGTGAGTGACAGGTTTGAATTTTAAATGAGAGAAAGAAATCCCTGCAACAACAACAACAACAAAACCAAAAAGTCTCCACAGCAACAAACCTGAACTGAATATGAATTACACTTGACTGGTTAAATACTGGTATTATTTTCATTTCCATTTCCATATAATACGACTGTCACTTTAAGTATAAAGTAACAATAACAACAATGACAATACATATTTGTGCATTTCTTGGTTTATTTGCAAGGAGAAATTCCCTTAAAGTCAGTGTGCATATTTGTTTTCTGTCTTTCAAATGAAAGTGGCAAAAACTGGAGCTGTGGTCTGACGTGACTTGTTTTAATCCATACAGAATGATAATCTTGAAACACAAAAGATTAAAGCTCCAGTTCATCTGGAGTTCAAGTGGTGACTTTTGATACATCTGCAGACTTGATAAACAACTGGCAAGATAGTGTGTGCATATCCTGTACAGTATTTAGGACAGGTGCCACACCTGTCCTAAATACTGTACAGGTTAAAGGAGCCTGCACACTGAATTACAGCTCCACTAAATGTTAAATGATTGAAATGGGCAACATTTTGTACCTTTTATATCAACGTAAATGTTGCCTCTTTTCAGTCGAATAAAATTTCATTCAGTGTGCAGACACTTTTTTTTTCCTTGATTAAAAGGTCGTCTGAGTGATGGAAACAAAATAAGTAAAAATTGCAATAGACCCGTCATGCATCAGTCATTTCTTTCAGTAGATTTCTTTAACATGACCTTTTCTGTATTTGTCCAGGCAACGACAATCCTGAATTTAAATGTCTTGAAATAAATATATAAACTTGCAGAATCTGTAATCAAGGGAAAAAGGTACCATAAACAAGTACTGACCAATCATGATTTTAGGGAGGAAGGCCTTAAAGAGACAGGAATTGAAATATATTGTTGTCAAGGAGATGGACTGAGATGCTACTATTCTAGTCAAGTCCCAAAATAAAAATACAGAGCATAAGAACTGAGATTGATAGATTTCTTTTAAAGCTCACAGACGTGTGAATCAAACATCGCATGTGCCAGGTTAGATTAGACTAGTTTAGATGAAACTTTATTAATCCCTCGGGTGGGTTCCTCCGGGAAATTCAGTTATAAAAGGAGGTCATAAAAAGGTTATAAAAGGTTATAAAAAGGAGAGGGACTACTAGAAGACAAACAAGCCACAGAACACCAAACACTAGCAGTACTAGTGTGTAGTGCAAGGGAAAGCATGGCACTGTGGCAGTTAGTACTGGTGCCTAATAGCAAGAAGTAATACATCTTCCTCCCACGGTCCAAAGACATGCAGTTAGTGGGATTATGTTAACTAGGTTAATTGATTCTAAATGGGTGTTTACCCCGCCTCTTGACCTATGATGACTAGAATAGGGTCCAGTATCCTTGCACCCTAAATTGTATAAGCAATGGCTGGATGGGTACTTTGTAACTGAGGCCTAAATTAATATTCACTGTTGTTCTGCCTGGATGGCAAAGTGTGGGCAATAGGAAAAAAATGTGTATTCCCTGACCAGTTTGGGGCAGTTGCTTGAGATTTTCCACTAAGTGAAAATTGGTCACAAAGGTCCTTGTAGTTGCTTTGGTAAGTGACAAATTGAGACAGTTGCCTGTAGTCTGCACAGAAGACACCTTATCTGCAATCACAAGCACTCCTGACTTACTTTTTTTTTAAACGTTTTTTTTTTTTTACCTTTGAAGGCTACTGGTCTCAGTCTCTACAATTTTCAAGTTTCACTTCCACTCATTCCCTCTTGCACGTTGTGCTAAAACACAAAAGCATCAATACTGCTGGTGCGTCGTGTGCTTTGGCTTGTTTTTCCTTCTAATTTGGGTAACCCTGCACACTTTGTGTTCAAGACAAGTCTGTAAGCAGGTCTGTCTCTACAAGCATCTCTACAATCCATCAGTGTGGGAGCACAGGACTCCCAGATGGCACTGAGCTCACGGAGGGAGAAGGCTGCAAAGGTTGGTATAGATGAAACTGCTGTGTTTGTGTTTAAATAATGCACCTCCTGTACATTAAACCTTCTGTTGCTATTACAATGGTACAGCGCTGCACTTTTCTTAGCAACAACAACATTATTTAAGGGAAGACCTCAAGCCCAGTATAAGCCTAGCGCTGTACTGACGTCAGCGTTTACAAGAACAGTGATTGTACTGTCAAACACAGGTACTGCTTCAAACATCGGCTTAAGGGGGAAATGGAGCATTTTAAACAGCTTTTACTGACTAAATTAACAATTTCACTCTGAAAAAAAAAAATCAAAACCAACTGGCAAATTACTAAAACATGAAAGCAAACTTACGCTGCAGGTCTGTTTCATAGCTTCTGCAGTTAATTAAACACTATTCACTTTGGGAAGGTAATATTTAATTTCAAATGTCACTGACAAAAATTCTCTGCATCTCATGGAACAATATCTTGATATAAAGAAACCTAGACTTCATGGTCGATAAGCGTATTAGCTCCACTTATCAAAGCTCTGACAAACAGCCCCAAGCAAAAGAATCCCATCATTATCCATGACCCGAGCCAAGACCTTAACTCACTTCACAGGAGAAAACAGCATTTGTTTTGCTAAAAGAGTCTGATTTATGCATTATTCAAAGAAGGATGAAGCGTCTTGGAACTGAAAGCTTCGTGCCAGTTGACAGGTTTATCATTAAGAAAAAAAAAAAAAAAGCTTTGCTACATAACAGCTTACAGTCTTTGTCGTCAAAGAGAAGCAAAGCCTGCCAGTGTTAGTTCCATGTTCTTCTTACCAGACATGGCAACAATGCTGTCTCTGTGGCTCTGTGCACAGCAGCCATCAACCATTTATGAAGATTTACTGCGCAGAAAAAGCGGAGTAACAAATGGCTTAAGGTCAGCAGAGGTAAGCAGAAGCCTGAATAGGTTTGTTAAAAGAGCACCTTTTTTATGACTCCAGAAAGGAGAATGTAGAAAAACAGTGTGAGGTAACTGGCAGACTCTGAAAGCTCCGCAGCCTATTCAGCATGTTAATGGGATGCCTGTCCAAGTCCGGGGAGTAAAAGCCAAGGATTAGCAAAACAGATGAGGACTAACTTATGAGATTTCTCCAGGGACAGAGATCAAGACAAAAACCTAAAACCAAGAATTACACACAGAACTACTGATTATCATTGATTTAAAGCTTAATAATCAATTAAATCCGACTGGTACTGTTGAATAATTTACAGCAGAGTCCTCTTGGGCATCACAATAGGGACTAATCCCAATAACTGTGGTACTATTAAGTCCTCCCGAGCCGCTCTCAAGCCACACCAGGTCACCTCTCTTACAGTAAAGAAGATTTATGGTGGTTCACATAGAAATGTGCTAGGATAACACCCTCTCACTCCTAGTTTTACAGCTGACTTACAGTGCTTTTCATGTTCATCACTGCACATTATGATCACGGTAAACGATGCTGCACACAAATCAGAATACTGAAAGATGTGCTACAAGGAACAAAGAAATTATTTTTTCTTTTTTCAACGTGTAACAAATTAAACTGACACATTTACACAAAGCCACATACTGATTAAGCATCCATATTAAGTTTTCAACTCTACATCAATCACAACACTGAATCAGCTGTTCATTGTTACAGGCATCGATCTAGTCAAAGTCAAAGTAGTTACAATGTAGTTAAAAGCTACGTGATTAATGTAAATTACTTCATCAAAATTTTTTTTCTTTTGCGCTTTAGAGTAACTTTCACTTACCCTTGATTACTTCTTTATTCTAAAAAAGAGAAAGAAAAAAAACCTCTGCACATATTCTCTTCAGCGTTCATACTAAGAAGTTAACGACCTGCAGGGGAGAAACGAGAGACAAAGACACTGCAAGAGATGCAGGTGGTCTGAAAACAGGGAGGTGATCTGGCCCATTCAGCACTTTTAGCAGCTCTGGAGGCAATTACGACAATTTCAAACTCTTAGTGTTTGATTGCTGCAATTTGTGCAAGAAAATTTCACTGCTCTGAGTCATAACCACAGAAAAAAAAGAGGCCCCTGAAACTGACAATGATCCCATTTTTAAGCTTCTCAGTAACCCAGTACACGCTGTATGTGCATTCATGTAACCAGAAACACCAAATAGTTGCTTTTACATTTTTTAATTAGCTTAAAACTGACTAAGACAAATGAGAAAAGAGTTGTAGCCCTCAGCACAATTCACTAAATCTATTGTACATTCTCCCCGAAGCATCATGGGAAGAGATGATCTGTGAGTTTTTAACTTCTAAAACTTTAAAATTATTAAAATTTGCTTAACAACATTAAACTGGCCCAGTGTTAATGCTAGAGCTACAATTAATCAAGTGATCAGTCAGTCGATTGACAGAAAACTAATTTATTTAATATTCATTCGATTGGAAAAAGCCATTTTAAATTTATTCATGCATTCATTTTCCCCAACTCCTTATCCATTTCAGGGTCATTTTAAATCATAAATTACATAAATTACTGATTTGAGCTTTGTGATATGGAGCATTATCCTACTGGAAACAGTCATCAGAAGATGGGTATACTGTGGTCATAAAGCAACAATACTCAGGTATGGTCTTGCATTTAAACAATCATTGTTACCAATGAGCCCAAAGTGTGCCAAGGAAATATCCCCCACACCATTTATACAAGGCTTCAATGGTTCAATGTGTTGTGCGTTCAGAGACGGTCTTCTGCATACCTTGGTTGTTTTGGACTGAGTTATTGTTGCCTTCCTATCAGCTCGGAGCAGTCTGGCCATTCTCCTCTGACCTCTGGCATCAACAAGGCATTTTCACCCAAAGAACTGCTGCTCACTGGATATTTTCTCTTTTTCAAACCATTTTCTGTAAACCCTAGAAATGCTTGTGTGGGAAAATCCCAGTAGATCGGCAGTTTCTAAAATACTCAGACGAGACTATCTGGCACCACCAACCATGCCATGTTCAAAGTCACTGAAATCCTATTTCCCTTCCACCCTGATGCTCAGTTTGAACTTCAACAGGTGCTCTTAACCATGTCTGCATGCCTAAATGCACTGAGTTGC
>NW_005187432.1:1413787-1423306 GCF_000239375.1 Pundamilia nyererei | reverse complement strand
ATCTCTTAAATACTTGATATGAAATACCACATTGCTCTGTTACTAACAGTTTTTAATAGTCTATTCATTTAGGAGAAACAAACATTACATTACTGAGCTGGAAGCCTTGTGCTGGGATTACTATGATTTGTGTGTCAATGCATTTAAAAATCAAAAAGAAAATGCAAAGCAGTAAATCGCAGTCCCAGAGGCTGTTGTTTGTTGGGCAAAAGAAAAAAAAAAGGAAAAGGGTGAATTATTATTTGTCACTTGCTGGGACGCTCTCAGAAGAAAAAGCGCAGCTCTGTTTGGGGAGATGAGGGCTTGACAATTTCACAAGCAGATTTTAATACTGCTGCCAAGAGGTGATTGCCTCCCTTTTCACACAGTACTGTACAACTGTAATCTGAAGTGACTAGTTCACATCCAATTTAGGGCTGAACATATAACAGAACACCACTGACAGGATGCATTACAGCTGAGGCAGCATAGACTATTATGGTCACACTCATTCTTCTTGCTTAGGACAATGATGGGCGATCCATCTTTGTCAGCTACGCGACAGTAAGTGCATTACTTAAGATCACACTGTGAGTGTTGTCTGAAATTATGCAGCAGGCTACACGCTTTGTATTTTATGTTTTGCAGATTATTTGATTGAAATTCAACAGTACAGCAAATGTAAAAAGAAAAACAAAGAAAAAAAAAACCAAGTTGTTCAACAGCCTAAACATCACAGAAAAGCTTGTTCGAGTCATACACTGCTAGGGGATCTGTGCGAGCAAGTTATCTGGTCTGCTGAGAGATTCACAATTCAGCACCTGCTGCAGTTAAAATGTCAAACGCTGGACTGGGAAAAGGAGAAGGGAGGATAGTGAGGAGGAGGAGGAGGAGGACTGGTAAAAATTTACAGCAGTATACCTGTGAAAGACTCTCATGCCTGACCACAGCGTACCACATTTCATGCAGTTTCAGGCTCTCACCTTCACGTCAAAACAATCAGCCTCTACACAATCACAGAGACAGTCACATCAGTTGCTTTTTTCCTCAGCAATGATTCAGACAAAAACACAACTCTTTCTGGATTGCTCATGGTCATCTGTAGACCTGATTAATCCTTCAGATGCTCCGTCACACTTGAGTCAAATCTGACTGAGAGAAATCAGCGGTTGTCTGGTGATTGCATTCAACTTTTTTGTTGTCAAAGACTGGCTGAAAGCAGTTGAGGCAACCAACTGGTTGCCCAGAGGTGGAGTATGCGTAAAACACACACAAGAAGCATGGATCTCACATGAAGCATAAAAAAGCAACAAATCTTCAGATCCGTGAAGGAGAAACCTGATTTAACAAATGACTTTTTTACTTTGCAAAAACACATTTTTATTATTACATCTCTATTTTCATTTCTTCTACTGCTCCTAATGCTCTCTTTTATATTCTACAGTTATTCTTACCTCCTGAGTCATATTACTTTTTGCTGTTACAGCTTTATAATTTCTCATCCAAGACCAATGAGGTTTTATCTTATCTTCGAATGCCTGAATAAGGGCAATGTAGTTCTTTAAAGGACAAATAAAATGCTGAGACTGTGCTGGAGACACCGGTGTACAGATATATTCCTAATGCACAGTGACATACTGTGAAGCTTTCTGTTAGGAGGACGTTTTATCTCTTTAGGGTGCTATTTTCTGAGGCCACACAGGCATTTGATCTAATAAGGCTTATTAGATGAGGCTGGCTTGCCACATGACCAGTGATGCAGGTGTGTGTTTGGGTGTGTGTTCACCCAATGAAGCGTATTCGGGAGCTGCAAAAAAGAGCAGAAAATGCATTTAAAGCTTATGTGCCTGCGGACTAACCATCATGTCTACCTGAATTACTGCCCAGCTGGCAGAATAACCAATTCGTGTGAGCCTGACACGACTTTGTTAGAGTCAACTGCAGAAAGATTTTATTCAAAATGCAAGGAGGCTTCTATAAAAGGAGGTATGACAAATGTCTGCCATTTTTAAGCGTATTGTTGGTGACATGAAAGTAAGAGCTGTCTGCCATTTTCCTACCAAGAATAATCAGATCGTATAGAAAAGCAAAAAATGAAAACACCCTGTGGCCATAAAATTATGTTGACACTTATATAGACATGACAATGACCCATGTAAGTGATGCTGCTCACTCAGTACTTACCCAAATATGGAGACAGAATATTTGTGTATAGCCCCAGTGTTTACCCATGTTACTGTGCACAGCACATCTGTAAATATAGGTTGAAAAATAACACTACAAGACAGATTTGAACTAATAATATGCTAATTAGCCATGTGCTGTTGTTCCTCATGATAATTATCCATGTAGTGATGTGGTGATTAATGCATGCCAGTCAGGTATACCGCTGAAAGACTGTCCAGCTAAAGAATGAACTGAATAATCGAGTTTGTTTTTCTTTCAAAATCCAATCATGATTAAGTGATAATGCTTCTGATAAAAATTTTTTTTCTTGTTTTTCCTTTTTTGTTTCATCTCATTCATCATATTCAATTCCCTGTCTAAAACAAGCAGATAAGATTCAAACCTTGGATTTGGAGACACTTTCCAACTAATACTTGTGGTCATATCTGTAAATGTAAGTAAAAGACAGACTTCGCATATCCCGTGTAAATGTGGTGCACAAAACACAGACCTGTGGGCTAATTTTTAAATCACGTCCACTGCTAATACTAATCCTATGAGAGTAAGGCTTCAGGCTTAAGGTTTTCATTGGACTTGTCTGCAACCATGAACTATGGCACTCAGAGCAGGTCACCTCATAGAAAACAACCGCTCTCCAAACAGCAAAAAAACAACAAAAGCATTTTAATGCAGGAGTTGGTCTAAAGGCATCTTGGCACTACCCAGTGGTCTTTTGTGAACTCAATAGATTATGGTTGAATAGGTCGGATGGAGCATACATTACAGTGTATGCTGTAAAGAAAATGCATCACGAAAAACAACCTTCATAAGTGGGAATAACCAATAAAGATATCTTACAAGATAATGGTGGGTTCCTGCGCAGCTAGATTTTTACAGACGGTGGGTGATAATGACCAGAGAGATGCTCACACCAGAGACAAAAAGACCTGGCTTAACTGAAGCTGACCTGTAATGGCCCCAAACATTATCTGACATTACTGCTAGCAAAGAAAATGCAACCAATTATTAAATCCAAGGATTCCCTTATTCTTCCACCAGCCCAGGGATTGTTTAATAAGTGTGCTAATGAATGTGTTACCACTACACAGCTTTAATATTTGAGATTAGACATTTTTGTGGCCATAAAGGTTTAATGTTTACTTTGCCACAAAAAATGATTAAAGAACTCAATTCTTTAATCTTAGTATAATACATTAAATTCCTGTCTGTCTGTGTGTTGGTTTGGTGCTTTGTCCTCAAACCCTGAGCTGTGTTCCCCTGGAGGTTCTTAATTATATGGGATATCACTGCTTTTATCATAGATGGGACAAAAGGATTTGTGCCTTTTTGACATTCCAGATGGATCCATTGGAAAACCCAATGTCCACTCCCTTGCTAACAGCTTTTCTAGCATCACCCAAATGTGATTACATCACTAGCATAGAAATAGAAATGGATTTTAAGGAAGACTGCACATTGCCTCCAGCTGATAGTTTGCTTTTTGTCAACAATTGCCTTTCTTTCTCTGATGAGGTCACGAGTCACTGATCCCTTCTTCCTTTAGGAGGGAACACTGACGACTTTCCTGTTCCTCTAAATTGGCAGCCTTTGACCCAGTGAACAGCCAGCCGGAACGCCATGTTATTTGTGTTTCAGGGTTTCTAGTGGCTTCATTTAATAAGATAATTTCATAGCAATTAGAAGAAATGTAATGTCATTATATGCTGATGTTGGCAAAGCGCAACACGCTCTGAGCTGATTTTAGGGCTGCGTACAGTGGAAATCACAACTTTATGTGGTGCGAGACAATGAATTCTCTTGCTCTCTTTTCTCTTTAAACTGCTCGTTGTTATGAGCATGAAATTACAGTTAAGTGGTGATGCTGCAAACACTGCGATTCAATCTTCCACGTGAACCGACCGCAGCAATCCTATCTGCTGTTTCTTCTCTTGACATCCAAAACACAAAGCAATTACACACACAGTCACGTACTGCGCGCCCTGTAAACACAAGACCGGCACTGCTGCAGAGTTATTTGACATTGAAGCCAGTGGCTGCTCTCAATTGCATCAGGACACAGATTGCATCAACAAAGTTCAGTAATTGAAACTTTCAATCACATTCCTTCATTTGAGTTAGAATATTTCACGGTCAGACAGCAATTCTCAGCTTTTAAGTCTGTCACACTTCAAAGCTTCTGTGTGCTGGAAGTATTTTGTCAAAGCCACAATGCATTGAGGCAGCAACAAAGAGGAGAACCACATCTGTAAGGTGAAATTCTAGTTACTTATTTATCACAGATCTTCTATGTAATAATCTGACTGACAAGAACAGGTTACACAATACTGTCTGCAAATTAAGCTTTTGTTGTTGTCAAGACACCAAAATAAATATGTGGTAGCTTTAAGACATTAACAAGTTGAAAGAGCGCATTTGAAGTCAATACAATTAGTTTATCATCAGGAATACCCTAAAAACAGTCAGAAAATGTGTTTTGAGTCATTAATATTTACATGAAGAAATGTGCACAATGGTTGATTAAATCCATTCTTGAGATTAAAAAAAAGAAAAAAAAAGATGCAGACGATGAACAGAAAGGTGCTGAATATAGACATGTTTACTTCCATGTAGATATTATAATATAGCCTATTATTATGTCAAGCCCTGGTTTCGAGTGTGCCGATCTGTCTCAAAAAAACCTCCCATCCAAATGTTTTTGGATGACATGGAGTGAAAATCTGTTAGCTAACACTAGCAAGCTTGGTTAGTGAGCTGCAAGGATAAACTGTCTCAGTGTATCAGACAGGGAACAACTAGAACTATCAATGACAAAAACAAAAAACCCAACTCTTCCTAAATGCAAAATGTTATGTTCATAATAAAATAAGTTACCGAACTTGTAACTTTTTTTGTCCATTCCTCATACCAAGGCTGCTAGCTTGTGGTTGGCTCTGAGCACAGGATAGCTTTAGCTACTTTTTCCTTTGTTAGCTTTTTAAAATATCTATGTCCAGCTCAGTGGGGCCGATTTCTATCCTATTTGGTCTGTAGTTAAAAGCATTTTCGTAGAAGGTTCCTCTTTGATCATATTGAGGAACCTTCTACGCTAGCAATGTTTTAGCATGTGGCTCTGAGTGGAAGCAACTATTTACCTGCACCACTGTGTGCATGCTGCCCATTTGCAAAATGCAATTTGCAAAATGGACCAGCTGTCAGTCTGACATGACACTGACAGCTGGTCATACTGCAGAGCAGAAACACTGGAGAACAACTTGTTCCAATTCATGGCAGGTCTATTTAAAAGGATGAGTTATTTAAAAAGGCTTTATTCAATCATAATCAACTTTTTGGTGATTATTATTATTATTATTATTATTATTAGACTTTCATTCTATAAAATTGTTTTCAATTATGTTTTCTAGAAGACTAACTGGTTAAAATCATTTGTGTCTTTGTAAACTGTACTAACTTTGACTCTATTGACTGTATTGAGTTTGAACCATCTTAGTGCGCACATTTTATGACCCTGCTCTTTAATAATTAGAATAATAGCAATTACATTGATTAAGCCACACCAGGTTCTAGGATGTTTTCTATCGGGTTAACCAATGAAATGAAATGAAAGCAGCTACAGCCAACAGCAGACACAGAATGGCACTCTGTCGCAAAGTTTTCAGGACGATCGGCTGTATTAATCAAGAATGTAAAATGAGATTTTTGCAGTTGCAGTCCAACCACAGGTTTGGGGATTGATAAAGTTGAAACTAGAGCCAAAATTCAGATCAACTGTGCCAAAAATCTAGCTCTCTCACAGACAAATGGAAGAATAAATTCCAGTTTTATTTGAGTGTTTACATACATGAGAGCTGGAGAGGTTTTTCTATTTTTATTAAACAAAAATCTTCCTTAAAGCCCAGAAAATCCCCATGAATGTCTTACCAGTTTTTTCTCTATAGAAAAAAGTCAGGTGTTTCTAACTGACAAAAGCGGCTTGTCGGTAAAGAGCTGTTCGCATTGAGAATCTCGTAGACTGTGATTATAACACAGAAGAGAAGCTGTTGAACTTAATGGTGTTTCATTTAAAACTATTTTGGGATGAGTAAATGCAGACTGCCAGGGGCACTCACACCAATGTGAAGTGGACGGCTGGAGATTTTGAAGCATGGCTGCACAGCCATGACATTCACACTAATAAAAACAGATTAGAATATAATTCTCAACATACATTTGGAGGCACACGAGAGTGGAGCATCTGCTATTAAGTTCATCTGTGACCAGAGTGACTCATTCCTCAAGATGAACTGCAGATGAATCATCCATTTTTGATTCTTGTGCCTGAGGCATTAACAACATCTTCTTGTCAGCTTTGTGTCAAACTTCTGACTTCATGTTTGTTGAAATCAATTCTGACAAATGTTACAGCTGAACTTATACGATCCCCATTTGACCATTTTGAATCGTTGGTATTGATTGACCACCCTGAGCATTGCTTGTGTTCATCTGAAGCCCAAAGTAAGAAACCGAAGTCCCGTGATTGGAGATTTTACCATTAGTGTCCTTCCTTTTCTTATAGTAGCAGGAGCTGGAGCCAGATCGGACTCTCAAAGACTCTAATTTCATGATTGGGGATTACTTTAACATTTTAACTGGAGTACACAAAAATAAATGAGCTATAACTAAATGACACCTGTGTTCTCTTGAAATTAATGGTCACCTTTGGAGTTTTTGACCATGGGCCATGAGTTAGACTAATGTTTTGATTAGAAGGTACCTAAACAGTTTCTATCCCCTGCACTAATATGCGGACTAATGACCAGTACAAGCTGAGACAAACATTTCTGCCAAGTGCACCTGCAAATACAAATGAATACCAGCCCCTTACTTCTAGAGTAAAGCCTGCACAGAGATAACAGGTAATTTTTAATCTTTTACCTTGCATGATTTATTGCAAGAGGAGAGAAATAAGAACTGCATTAAAGTAATCAGTGAAATTATAATTAAAGCTTATTTATGAAGTTTTTTTTAACCTCTGGTAATGTTTAATGAGCAGATCCATGTAATGAATATTGCGCTCTGATTGTTTGCCTGATGAAGACCCAGCAGAGTCAAAATGTTGCTTCTTGTCAGTCAGATGAAATTTATAAGAAACCTGTAATTTTCTACTTTTTATTGAGTTCATTGCACCCTAGCTGGCCTTAATATGTATACACCATCTCGTTTTGGTGATTTTAATCTTGTGTTCCTCCGTGAACAAAAACACAATTCCATTTTTCTTACAAAGAAAATCAAATCAGGTCAGTTTGGAAGTGGTTTATGAAAGGATATGGATCTCCAGGCATCGGCAGGGGTTTGTCAGTCGTCACATGCAGCCTCTTCAAATCTTCATGACAGAAAGCTCAGGAAGGAACAGATCTCAAATGTTGCCTTTTCTCTAAGGCTACGTTCACACTGCAGGCGAAAGCGCAGACGAAAGCGCATCAAATCCGATTTTTTTTTTACCCTATGCGACCCTATCTTCTTTTGCGCATGCGAGCCGCTTTGAGCGTTCACACTAGAGCGCATTTGCTGTCGCATTTTATTTGTAGTGTGAACAAGCAGACAAAAAAAATCGGATTTGATCAAAAAATCGGAATTGAGCATTAAGACCTGCAGTGTGAATGTAGCCTAAGTCCCAAATAGTACTTATTTGCAAGATCTTGCATGAACACAGCCTGTCTATTAAGATTTTCTTCCCTGGAGCCACCTTTTCTGGATAGCATTCCTAAGTTGCTGTAAAAACTATCTGAATATCGATTTTCTGAAAGTTACCGAGGCACGGCTCATCTACTATGACAACAAAAGGATGTAGAATTTGTTATGCTATAATCCTGCTGCATCAAAACTTAGCTGCAACTCTATCGACTATCAACTCTATGCAACGCTGAGATTCAGTAACATCAGCATCACTGACTCACTGCAGTATGACCGTTATTTCTTATTTTCAAATCTTATTAAGACGGAAATAAAATTGCCTGTATTCACTTGCCTTTTTTTTTTAATCCCACTCTGGACTGATGATAAGTAGGTGACCTACAGTGCTTCAAAATTTTAAAACCGTCTTTCTTCTATAGAGTGGGATGAAAGACTTTTTGTGGGGAAGACTGAACAACAAAAAAATTACAGCAGAGCACACGAACAAAGAGAAGCAGTGAAGTGTACATGCGGGGGTCCCTGATTGGCAGATTAGGAACAGGTGTGGAAGAAACCTCAGGCGAGCCTGATGAGGGAGGGCCAGAAAATTATAAAGGAGAGGAAAACCATCAAAGTAAGAAAGTAAAACTGACAGAAGCACAAGAATCAGTCATCACAGAGAAGCTTTATTCAGCTGCTCCCTCACTCAGAAGGGGTCGTCACAGTGGATGGCCCCACATGTTTTATTTAGAAGGTTTTTAAGCCCTTCCTGATGCACCCTTCAAGGGATTTGTATTTCAACCCGGTTTCGAGCCAGGGATCTTTTGTTAGTTAGATAAATGTATAACTTGAACGTAAACTCAATAAAACTTCCAAACCATGATTTCCTCTTGTGCTCGTCTGATTGTAGGAGTTGTGGTTTAAGGTTTAGGAGTGTCACAGAAGATTTTCTGATTTCAAACTGTGCTGTGGCAGTCTAAAGTTTGAGAATGGCTGTTTCTACTCTATTCAAAAGCATCTTAACAAGTGTCCTGTGGGTGGTTAACAAGTTTTAAGTCAGCCAACACTGCAGTATTTTTCAAACAGAAAGAACACATATGTGTATTGCAAATTGCTTTAATTATAGTTTGACTGAAAAACAACAATAAAAAACTGTATCTGTAGTCTGTCTCTGAGTAACCTCAAAGTTTTCTTGTACTTTACAAAAAAAACAGTTACAGGTGTGAAAAACTTGCAAATTGCATCAACTGAACTAATCAAATTAAAGCAATTGTTTTGTTTTTTAAAGTAAGTAAAATTATCAAAAGTCAAGTTGTAATGTTGTAGGAAGATTGTAACCAAGGTTTTATATCTATTTCATAGGTTACCATGGAAAACCTTTCACTGTGCGACTTTCCATCACATCTAGTTTGATTTCGTGTGTGTGTGTGTCAACAACTTGGAAAAGACTGACAGTTTAAAACAGCACTGCAATGAATTTCTAATTCAAGGAGTTTACATTCTGAATTCTACTTCAAAGAAATTAGGAGTCACATATAGTTCTTACACACACACTGGACATTCTGGACATTGTTTTCACTTCATCACTTAAATCACTTTAAGCATATTTGCACTGCACAAGACATAATGTGGATTGCACAACACTGGTCACTATATTCTTCATTTCCAGTTAATACTTGTACAGCTGCTGTTATTGTGTATATA
>NW_005187432.1:1387524-1413603 GCF_000239375.1 Pundamilia nyererei | reverse complement strand
TTGTGTTGTACAGTTATTTCATTTTTAACCTTAACTTTTTATATTTTATTCCTTCCTAGTTAAATTTACACTTAATTTTTCGTATTTATTTCCTATCTTATTCATAGCCTTTTCCTTTTTTTTTTCTTTAGGTCACGAGCAGTTGTCTAAGCATTTCACTGCATATTGTACTGTGTATGACT
Organism: Pundamilia nyererei; assembly: GCF_000239375.1. Classification (NCBI taxonomy): domain Eukaryota; kingdom Metazoa; phylum Chordata; class Actinopteri; order Cichliformes; family Cichlidae; genus Pundamilia; species Pundamilia nyererei. The sequence continues at coordinate 1,413,421 of NW_005187432.1, read as the reverse complement.
GTGTACGTGACAAATAAAATAAGAAAAAAATTTGAATTTGAATAAAAAAAGGTCAACAAAACATCCAATGCAGTTCTGAAAAAGGTAACAATTACTGGATTATTGATTGTTATTATTTAAGAAAGTTGTTGGTTGCATTTCTGTTGTCACACAAGATCCCCGGTTCGATCTGGGGGTAAAACACAAATTTCCTTTGGGTTTGATTCAGGAAGGGCATCAGGGTAAAAACCACCAAATTAAACATGCAGAGCTACCTGCTGTGGGGACTTCTTCTGAATGAAGGAGCAGTCAACAGTAGCTGTTGTCTTCATACAGACAGCTCAACCTTCTGACACCTAAGGCTGACTTCCTGCACACTCACCAGATGCTGGTTTGACAAGCTCGAGCACAACAATTCAGAAAGGCATCTTGGGATTTCACTATGTCAAGGCTGATGAGCATTAACTATAATTTTTATACTGACTTTAAATTGTACTGGCCAACACAGGCCAACACTGCTGTAATGTGCTCCATTATCTTTCTACTTGTTAGACAAAAATAGCCGCAGCATTTTTAACCATTGAAGACATTATATAAAACTCATTATGTGTTACTTTTTTTTTTAAGTCAGATTAGCATTTTATTTATTTATTAACCTTTATTTAACCAGGAAGCTTTTAAAAAGCTGAAATGTGTCTGATCTTTAAGATGTTTCACAGCTAAAACAAATACAGTTGTGACTATACATATTTAAAGCAGGTCTATAAAGCAGTCACTCACAAATGGCAGTAGAGCTGCCAAGTAAGACGTCTTCTTGCCATCAGGAGGAGCTTGGCCTTCAAAGATGGCTGTGGCCCATGCTGCTCCCAGCGATCAAACCACCAAGCCACCTGGGTGCAGTGCACCACCCACTCTGCCACCTGAGCCAAGTCTGCAGCATTAGGCAATAAAGACTCACAGGAAGAAAGAACATTGCTCACACTATCATAAACAGAAGGGTGGTGACACACTTGTGAAAACTCACACATTCGTTTCACAATCTACTTCCGCACACATTTGAACAGAAACACACGGTGGTGCCATGAAGGAGCAGCTGGCCAGGAAGCAGAGACCCAGGTCACGCAGGCCTAGGTGGCAGTGCTATAAAGTGACAGTGTGATTAAAGTCCTGTGTCGTCGTCAGGCCCGTTATCTACTGCCGCTAACAGGCCAGTGCCGATACGCTCCGACAGCCGGCGACTGCAGCTCAGGAGGTGGTGCTGATAACACCCAGCCTCAGCTCGTGCAACTTCCAGCCGCAGTGCGCAATTATGAATCATATGTTTAAGTGGCTGTCAAATACATTCACGTGCAGGACTGTTCATTATCATGGCTCCAGATAGAAGCTGGATTGGCCATTTCCTGTTTATCGCTTTTAGATTATCATCATTACCTCTTAGTTCTCAGAAGAGGATGGATGAGGAGAGAGACACGGAGGACACTAATGGTCTTGACTTGATTTGAACCCAAGACGTCATCATGCCATTAGACTTGAGACAAACAGATACTTTTCTGTGAGAAGATTTTTAAATGTATTAATATGTACTCACTTGTCTTTTGTGTCAATAATTGGATTAAAATGAAGCTCTCTCAGAATGTTCCACATCTCAGCACATCCTAAAAAGAACAAATTTGTTTATTTTTTCCCCCCAAACATTTATATTTGTTCGCTCTCTGATGCATTGCTGCTTCACCACAATCCATTTGTACTCTCTTTCAAGCTGTGAGCAGCTCTTTGAATTTTCTTTGAGGAACACGTTCTGCGACAATAGACAATCGACTCTATCCTCAATCCAGTCCACATGTCAACGTGTATGGCATGGATACTAGAAAAGCTGAATCTTCCAGTGTGACACCTCACTACAGAAAAATTCATTTTTATTTTTCTTTCTAAAGTTTAACTGAATATTTACTCAGTAACATAAGGAGTTAAGAAAACGGATGATAATGATTTGCCACCTGGTGAGTTATTGTTAGACTAACAACTGATTTTGACTTCTGCAGTGAATCTTGGCCGCCGTGAGTGGTCGCCATCATTGCCATCATTAATGCTTCTGCATGGTTTTTTTATGTGTTAATTACCTTGTGCTTATGTCACAGTGTTTTATACCAGCCACTATGTCTTTGTACTTTCCATCACAATCATTCTAATAGTTTCAGCAATCTCCCCCTTAGGACTTTGCTGACATCTGTGAGTCCTTATGTTGAGGCTATGGCTTTTATATCGAGGCAATCCTCTGACTGATGCATTCAAAAACTGTGGCAAAAAAATAACACTAAATTCATAGGAGGAATCCACAGTACACAATCGCAATCACAATAGGTGTGGGCTGCATTGAGAAAATGTGTCACATTTCCATGGATGTGCTAGTCAGGCCCAAAAATGCAGCCAACAGTGTGCCTGCAGTCACCTGATCCACAACAATGCATCCAGGTTGCTGCTGTCTGAGGGCTGAATTATTTTGCTGAAAAAATAGCCCTAATCTAGGAGTGATTCGTCTTTTCTGAAGCGTAAAACATTTGGTGTCCTGGACGTTGTGAGCCCGGAGGCTGTAGTGTATACCATGAGATTTTAAAAGCTTAGCTTAAAGGTGTGCTACACATGAATAGTGCTAATAAAAGCTGTACTGTTGTAGAATGACAAGTAGATGGTTTAAGGACTTGAGTCTGTTTAACAAACAAGGGAAACGACTTTGCAGCATGCTGAAGAAGAAGAGGAGCCTCAGTTAGCATATATTTGCGAGGCTCAGATACAGAAACAACATTAAAGAGGGTCTATACGTCCTAACTTAACTATAACAAAGAAACAGTATACACTTAGTAAATAAGGGGGCCCAACAACTTTAGAAGATTTTGTATTTCTCATCTACACTTCGCATATAAACAGAGTCTGCTCAGCTTTAGCACATCGTTGGTTTTCTAATATCTTCTTATGTTTATCAAAAGAAAGACCTAAACAAAGACAAAAGCAGGAGCACAACCAGCAAAAAGTGAGTGTTAATAAAGCTAATAAGGAAAGACTTCAGTCTGACTGCAGTCCAGATAAATACAGAGTCCAATGTACAAACACATCAGAAAATGCATGGAACAACAAACAGACAAACTGATAGAGGGAGAGACAGGATTAGGAAGGCAGAGAGATGATGGATGAAACTAATGAGGGCGGGGCACAAAAGACAAACAGGGAAGATAAGCATCAAAGACGCGGGAAAAAACTAAACTAAAGAACGTGGCGCATTATGCCAGGTGCTGTGTCACACTGTGATCCTGGTCGTGACGTAGTCTGCACCTCCTTTTGACCTGCTCCTGACTTAAATCAGCTTAATTGAGGTGGTCTTCACTGTAGCTCCGTTTAGATTATCATAACCGCTTTTCTAATTACCCCACAGTTTAATTTCCTCTGTCCAGAGATGACTGAGCTTCCTGACAGGCTGAGAGACAGTTACACGGTTGGCTGGCTAATCAGTCAGCGCTGACGCCTCTCTCCCCTTGATCAAGTAAGCAAGTCGAAGCTGGGACGGCACGTCTCCTAGGCTGCTTGCGGCAATCTGGATAATTAGAGTTGTGTTCGATCAGTGTTCCATCTTTGCCAAGCTGATGATTATCCCCGCATGCAGAAAGCAGTGACAGTAAACCAGCAAACACAGACACTCACAAATTACAAGGTAACGGCAGACAAGCTGCTGTGGTATTTTAAGAGTTATAATATTGCTGTAGACATTAATAAATGTAGTTTGCATGGATAAGGGAAGGAAAGGACCATGTTTTTTAATAGATATTTCATGTCTGAGTGAAATAAAGAATTTCAGAGCAGTGCCTTAGTGTATTATTTCAACATAACGGCAATTATCCCCTTCGCTACTTGTGATTACATTAAAATACTGAAATAAGTGCAGCAAAGTTTGAGGCAAGCACAAAAAAAATGATCGAAAAACATACAGACGAACCTCTCAGTGCTCATCACATTTTCATTTGACGGGTTTCTTGTTACACATTGAGTTTGGTCTGTGATACCAATCAGCAACGACTGAAGTGCTGCATCTCACCCAGGAGCATTATGTTGCGTAATGAGATTCTTCTCCCCGAACATCCCTCCCTAATCCCACGCTTCTATCTGTGCTTTGTGGGCCTTCGCAACAGCTGAGCCAAGATGAACATGGATGCTCTACATGAAATTCAGTGTTAACCCTGCCATCATGAATAACGGCGAGACAATGGAGCCGAAATGGAATGGATGCTACGCCCATTACCAAACACGTTAATCCTCTTAAGAAGTTAAGGCAGGTCTTGATGACATGTGGGCAAGGCAGAGGTATAAAGCGCTGCAGAAATGAGCAGAGACTAATCTGAGAAATTAGGTTCATCCTAAACAAAAGCAGGCCTCGAGCTTTGATCCCATTTTCATTAACCTGCAATTCTCTCTGGGGAATTGACAGGAAAAAAAAATAACCAGGTGAGCCTCTCTTTAAGTTGCGGTTTGCAGTTTTAACACAGGTTGTAGTAAAATATCCCTAAAAACTTTCACTGATCTGCAACTTAAATCAATTCACTGCTTTTCAGAATGTGCCAAGACGCTGTCGGAGAAGTTGTGAGACCAGCTGTGTCTGGGGGTGCTTAGAAAGACTGCCAGAATCATGCTACCTCATTAACCAGATTTCTCCCAGACCAGCATTTGGCTGATGCCTATAACCCAGGCACAGCACACTTCTAAGGCGCTGTGTAAGAGCTCATTTTTCAAAAAATGGCCCCCAGTGCCATGCAGAGCCTCTTTAGAGGCAAAGTTAAGTAACTCACTTTGATGAAGCCTCGTGAGAGGGAAGATTTGAGACGAGAAAAGCACAGAGCAATGAACAGACCATCAGTACTGATAAGATCAATATTATAGCAACAAACAGAGGGGTAGATGTCAAAGTGCTGAGCAGCAAATCTGTCAGAGTGAAAAAGTGGAGGTCTGCTGCGGAATTCAGTGATGCTGTGCCAAAAACAAAAACAGGGCAACTGCAGTTTGACTCACCTGTCTCTTCCAGTCTCCTTCTTAAAGACCATGTCGCAGTGGTTCATCCTGTCCTCTGTGGTGACAAAGATGCGGGCATGAGGGTAGTTTTCCGACGCCTGCCGCAGCATGTTGTACACAATGCCTTTCCCGTCTTTCCTCATGTTCCGGAGCGGCCCCCACACAACGTAGACCGTGTCGTTGGCCTGGCCGAAGAAGTACTGGGGCTTCTGCAGCAGCAGGGGAACGCTGGTATGAGAGACGACCCTCAGAGTCGTGCGTTGGCCCACATCGTTCTCAAACCCCCGTGTGGGTGCGTTGTTCATCCGCCAGATGCAGGGAGAACGATCTATCTGCGGGCCGGCACCCTGGCCCAACATCTGACCAGAGCTGGACACGATGCTGCACAGTTCGCAGTTCAGCTTCAAGGGCTGGAGGAGAGGAAGCAAGTCCATTAGAACTTTAAGGGCACTTGCAGAGCACCTGTCAAGGCTACTTAGTTTTTGCTTCCAAATTTAGACTTCCAGCCTCTCCTATCACACATTTTCATAGCAAGGACCAAAGACCAAAATGAATCAACAATGATTATGGCTAATGAAGGTAACAGACAAATAAGAAGCACCTGTGATCTATATCTTACGTATTTTCAAAGGGCATGCAGCTGAATTAGTGCATTTTAACTACTAAAAACAGCACAGTCCATAAGATCATTGTGAAACAACACATACGCTGTCCATGGTCCTGAAATTATTCCAGTTTAGTTTATCTAATATTTCACTGTTTATTAGAGTGTAATAAAACTTTATTGAGGAAAAATGTGTTTTTAAAATTTATTAACATAAATAATTTGATCAGAACAAAAACAAACAGCACCATAAAACTACCAAACCAATTCAAAACATCAAAATAAAATATGGGCTGCTATTAAGACTTTGTATTCCTGACATCCATCCAAGGCCTGATTATTTTCAGGATAGGGTTCAAAGTCAATGCCGCCATCTTGTAATTTTCTTCATTCTTCAGTCATTTGGCTTTGAACCCCACTGTGCACGCTGTGAAATTTGTGCCGCAGAAGCCACGTTTAAAAGAACCCAACACCAAAAATTGAATTTTGTTGCCACTGCTATTATCACTGGCGTGGCTCCTTTAGGTTTGAGGTTCCAGGTTCATTTACCTTGTGCAAATCTTAGGTTAAGAATCAATTTTAACGGTAACATAGGAAAGCCTGAACATTTTTAACTTCCAAAGAAGTTAAAGAAAGTTTGTTTAGGCCTGCATTGTTGTCTGATTTGTGTGAGTTAAATAATCTAAGAACGCTCAGCAACTTTCATCAGTTTCTATCAGTGCAAGTTCAGCAGGACTGTGGAACAGTTCATAAAATAAAGCCACAAGAAAGCAAGATAATTAGAACAGCCAGCAAGCAGAAAGGAAATTTATCACAGTGCGAAATACTGCAGCGCTTTATCACCGGCTTCTATTGCTGGAGAACAAGGTCTTTACATGCACCATCACCAGGAAGACACGAATACATGAAAACCGACAGGGAAATATATTAAATACACTGAAATTATCAAGGCAAAACAAAATAATGTCCTCCTACAGAATCTTAATGATGTTAGAAAACTCTATGATCGCTGTCTTACTGATAAATATTCTGCTGTAACGAACTCCTGAAAACACATTAAACAGCAGTTTTTTTTAAAGATTAAAAGCACATTAAAAACCTTAAACACATGAAATGAGTCTTTAAATTGTGCAAACTGGCCACTTTATAAGGTACACCTTGCTAGTACTGTGTTGGACCCCTCTTTTTCCCTGATGAACCGTTGATACAAGCAGGATGGATCCATGTTTTCATGCTGTTTACACCAAATTCTGACCTTACCATTAAGCTATTGCAGCAGAAACGAGTGGTTCCTTGAATTACTGCTGCCTTCCTATCCCTGTAGATCAGGGCCTCAAGGCCTCAAGGGCCGGTGTCCTGCAGGTTTTAGATCTCACCCTGGGTCAACACACCTGAATCAAATGATTAGTTCATTATTAGCCCTCTGGAGAACTTCAAGACATGTTGAGGAGGTCATTTAGCCATTTAAATCAGCTGCGTTGGATCAAGGACACATCTAAAACCTGCAGGCCTGAAGTTTCCCACCCCTGCAGTAGATCATCAGTTTCTGAACTACTCAGATCAGCCCATCTGGCGTCAACAACCTTGCCATGTTCAAATTCATTGTGCCTAATAAAAGGACCCACGAGTGTACATTCCCTTTCATTAAATTAAATGAGTTTTAAATACTGAATAAGTGGTTTCCTTCAAAATTATAATGCATTTGACGCAGTTTCGTCTTGTTTTGTTAGAGTTGTGATATATTTTATATGTGTTCAGTAATATTATTAAAGTGATGTTTTGGCAAGGGACTTTAAACAAAATGCATTTGGTGATTATTCATAAAAAAATATTAATCAGGGTTTTACGGGCCTCTATAATTTTCTTTTATTCCCCAAGACTGATGTCACACTGCCCAGAACTAACATAGATTAAGTTAATTGAATATGGGACCTCAGAGGTTACAGCTGCGAGGATGACAGAGAAGCAAGCAAGCTGTGTCATTTATCTTACTGTTACTGTATATATATTTTTTTTATATATCTTATTATATGTTACAGGAGCAAGGGGATTTGTAATGAATCTTCAGTAAGAGCCCTTAGCTACGCTTTGCCAACCGAGGAAAAAAGCCCTCACTGAATCCAAAATGGGAGATTTACCTAATTGAAGCTAATATGCTTGGTTTGTTTTGATGAGATTAAACTTACTTAAGTAAATGAATGCGCGGCAAAGTTGGGAAAAGAAAACGCACTGTGTCACGACTAAACCCTGTTCATCATTTGCTTAATGGAGAATAACTGTAATGTCACTGGTCTGAATGCAAATTGCATTTTTGCTGCACTTTTAATGCACTCTGGTTTCGAACGCAAAACTCTTTGGCATTTGATCAACAAGCACAAGAGTTTTAGAGTGCAAGCACAAGACAATCCACTAAAAACTGTTACAGCTCCTGGCTTATCAGCACTCACAACACGCTTACCACACAAGATCGGTTGCTGCAAAAGGGAAGTACACAAAACTACCATTGGTTTTCTTTTGTATCTGACATGTTTCTTTCATACATAACTCCAGCTGACGCTGCTGGTATTGCCTTGTCTTTCATGTATGGATTCAATCACGGGTTAAGAAAGGATTTCTGGACCCAGTCTCCATTTACTGGGTGGTTGAGATACACATCACCGCAGCCTTGAGCCGTCAGCAGCTCGTCCATCATCACCCCTCAGCCTAGCCCATAACTCCATCACGCCTTTTAGCACACACAGATTGGCTGGGCTCTGTGGGGAGCACTGACTGGCGAACTGTATGTGAAACATATGGGTTTGTCACTGGAAACCTACCAACAAGGAGCCCCTGAGCAAGGCATTTCACCATACTTCTGCTGCAGTGTAGCTGCTCAGTGACAAATAAACAAAAATTGAGGTTTTGGTTTTTAAAAGGCATGTGAGCAGTTTACAGTCACACAAATAAAACCAGCAGTGAACATTATTGTTTCTAATCTCATTTACATGCATTACAAAAGAGTGGAAACCTCATCTAATAACTACAAACCCCGTTGGAACACTTTTTATTCAGTATGCACTGGAATCTGGCTCCCAATAAATCTGAGTTTTACGTCCTATAAATCAATAAAAATGTTACGGCCTCCTCCTCTTCCTCTCCTCGCTTTGATTCATGTTTCAGTTCCATGTTCACGACGGCGCTGTTTCAGTGTGGCCTGCAGTAATCGCAAACAGAGTGCACTTTTATAATCCGAGTAATTCCGGCACTCTGATAAGTACGAAATCGACTCACCAAAGCTTTAGATTTTTAATGCATGAGCGTGTTAAAAATAAAGTGGGTTATTTAAAAAGCAGGCTTAATGCCGGGGACACAGCCATCATTAAATTATAGCACTGGGGTGTGAACTTAACCTTGGCTTGTTCATTAAAATGCTCTGAACACGATTAATTAATAAGCAATAATTATTACATTAACTTGCCAAATATTTCATTGTAAGTCTCTGGGACTTCGAAGTCTTTCTACTTAAAAAATTAGCTTCAGCTGTCTCCATGGGGGAAAGTGGTTCATTTCAAATGCTTCTCTTGGGGTGTTTACATTAAAATAAAGGAGAAAAGTACAGTTCACATTTGAAACCCCTTCTCAGAAACAAATGATTAAGAGGTACATTAACGAAACATGAAAATATCCCCACGTTTAGTTCTGCACGAGCTATTTATGAGTTCTTTTAATAATAACCACAGGTCGTCCAGTGGGAGGCAACCTTTTTTGAAACTTTGATTACTTAGATTCTTTGTAGTGATTTAGTTTTTTATTTGTTCAATTAATCTTGAGTAGCTTACAGTTTGTTTTATATAATGCATGTATAGGACCAGGTAAAGTTCTGTGGATGTTTTGTTTGATTGTTTTACTGCTTTTATTCTTTTGTTTTGTTTTTATACATAACTGATGATGTAGTGCTAATTACCCAACATTTTACTTTTAGCATGTTAACCGAGTGAAATGGCAAAAGTGAGGTGGTGACCATAATAACTATAATAGCTTTTAGCATAGTATTCTCACTGTGAGCATGCAGTCCCTGTGTTTGTCGACTAATTGTGCTTTGAAACCTCAAGTCTGACCTTTGGCTGTTGCCATCTTGGGATTCTGGAGCTAGAAGAGGCATGCAAAGGGTAGAGTGTCTAGGAGATTACTCACGGGCATGGTTTTCAAATACATGGCCTCCACTTACTAAAGCATACCCAGTTTTATCATTTCATGGCTCACTCACACTTCAGTGAAAGCAGGACCGCAAACTCCTTGTGACAAAGGAAATTGGGTGGTCTTCCAGTGATTCAATTACATTTTTTCACATTCAATAACTGGTTGGAAGGAGTTGTGGTCACCAGCTAGTTGCCCAGAGTTTAAGCATGCCACACTCTTACCCCTTTTAATCAAGAGGCGATTGTACAGGTCACCCAGAGGGAGGCAACCTGTCTCCAATCAAAGACTTAACTATTTATAATAAATCACAGGCAGACTGGCAAAGGTTTCCAAACAGCAAATGTGCCAACACATTTGCTATCGGTCTGTGCACAACTCGCCTGTGACATGTCTCTTTGCTTAAGAGGACTTGACTTAACTAGTTGCCAACTGGTTGTATTCTGGTTATATTCCTCTCTAACAGTAAGGCTGCCAAGTACCTGTCATTTTGCAGTCAAATCGTCATCTTGCACCAACTACATTACTATTTGTTGAGGAATTTCTGAATTTCTGCTTTAGATCTATGAGAGTCTGGTTGAATTCTGCATGTAAGTAGTTAATGTGAATTTCTGTGTACACAGATGGATAATAGATTTGCAATTTTAACCAATTCATCACAGTTAATTGCTGTGTTATCACAAACTGATAGCAGACTGCCTCCATCATATTGCTGTTTTATGACCGTCTCAACAAAACAAAGGCACCCTGAAGACAGCAGCTGACAGCGAGTGATTACACACCAAGTCGCTGTCTATAAAGCAACTGTTTCAAGGGCAACAAAACACAACTTTGTTGCACATGGTTACAATAATTCTGATCATGCTCCAACACTGTTTTCAAAAAGTGTGACTGTGACATTATCCGACATGGAAACATATGAATCCTTGGATTTAATGCTTGAGAACATGAAAGAAAAACAAAGTGTCCCAAGGTCATAAACAAGTAAGCAATGGGGTGATTGTTTTTTCCCCACAAACTACCACGAAATCACACATCTTTCTCCAACCAGAGGAGTCGCCCCCTGCTGGATATTAGAAAAAATGTTGCTTGAAACCTGCATTGTCTTTTTACTTCAACACAGCTACAAGCACAACCTTGAGCTGCTAGCATGGCAGTGGACTTGCGTGCTGTAGTATTTTAAGCTTTAAACTTTTAGACCAGGAGTCACCAAACATCCCTCACTAGATTAAAGGCTTTGTTATACATGTTTAATTAATCCTATTAATCCTTGTCTAAACAACAAATGGTGCTAAATGAATGTTTACAGCACCATTACGCTGCTTCCCCTACCTATAGTGCTTTCTGGGTTGGGTAACTTACAAATTACTTTCAAATTAGAGGCTCAATATTTATAAGTAGCAGCAGCTAACAGCTACACTCGCTGGCCACTTTGTGAGGGTAACCTGTTCAACCGCTCAGTAGCATAAATATCTAATCAGCCGAACACATGGCAGCAACGTAATTTAGGCATGTAAACTAGGCCAAGGCAACCCACTGAAATTCAAAGTGAGTATTAGAATGGAAAAGAAAGGTGATTTAAATAACGTGGCACGGTTGTTGTAAGACTGGCTGATCTGAGTGTTTCAGAAACTGCTGATCCTATGGGATTTTCCTGCACAACCATCTCTGGGGTTTACAGAGAACCCCCCCCCCAAAAAAAGAAAGAAAAAATAGAAAATATCCAGCAGTTTTGTGGGTGAAAATGTCACCAGTTATGCAGAAGAGCATCTGGGAATGTACATCATATCAAACCTTGAAGCAGATTTGCTATAGAAGGTAAAGCTCAAATCATCTTAAACTGGGTCCTTGAACATGACAATGAGTTTGCTGTGCTCAAATGACCTCCACAGTCACCAGATGTAGTGAAACGGGAGCGTCCCATCAACATATCAACAGCTGTGTGATACTATCATGTCAATATGGACCAAAATCTCTCAGAAATGTTTCCAACACCTTGTTGAATTTATGCTACAATGAACTAAAGACGTTCTGACTGCAAAAGGTTTGATCCAGTTGCAAAGTGATTGAAGAGTGTAAATGTCTTTCTGACATCTTATCTGACATTTAATCACAAATCCTATTTCATAACAAGGTAAACCTGGATACTACAAATAAATACAAAAAACATTTTATCATTATAAACTAATAAAAATAAGAAAAAAAGGCATTTTAACCAGATGTTTCCCAGACATTCTAATCTAAACACCAACACTAACTCTGAAACACATAATTCTTCACTAACACAGGTTTAATTGTTTGGCATTATTTGAGCAATCAAAGCAGATGGTTTTGGATGTTATGTAACAGATGTTTATGAAGACAAGTTTTAATTGGTGCGAGCAATTTTATTTTATCTCTTGTCTGCAAGGAGCTGATAACAACTTAGAGAGGACTTACATACAATAATGCATATTTTATTAGCCGGTGCAACACGGGCCACAAACGAGAAGCTTTCTCATTAACGTCCATTAATATCCACAAAGTGCTCCAAAACTCAGACCACTTTCGAAACACACACAGTGGAAAACGTTGTGAGAAAGGCCTGCATTTAAAATGCTCACGTCCAAATGAAAATATAGTTTCTCCCTCGCTCTGTGATGGACCAGACACATGGATGTAAAGTGCCACAAGAAAAATGTTTTCTATTTCTCCCGAAAGCAGCGCAGGAACAATTTATCACAGCTGGAGACAGACTCAATCAAATGAATAAAATAAGGCAGGCCATACCCCTGCTACCGGGTTATGCATTATACATGTTTGCGAGAGGTTTATAACACTTCAAATGACACCTCACTGGGGATCATGTGAGATTGCCTTACTGTCCAGGTGAAATGCTACAGCTTCTAAAGGTGCTGCTGTGTACTTAACAGAGGCTGACAGCTCACACAGCAGGCCTTCATTCCCGACTTCATCACTTACGACACCTGACGCGGGAGTATCGCCTTGACCAGACCTCCACAATTTCATCCATCCTTTGTCAGAAATTTCATAAGAGTGCAGAGCACTTTTGACACTCATTCTCAGGCCAATCACTGCCTTCCTGATTAGATATAGAGAACTCACTGGTGGGAGATTTGAGCCAAAAGAGGCCTAATTCTGTAGAAGCTGCCAGTCTTTTTTACGATGATTTACATAAATCTCCATGGGGAGAGGGCAGTGATTTAAGCAGTCTTGTCTGGAGGCAGAAGGAGGTGCAGACGTAGAGACTGGTGTAAAGTGTGATTGCCTCTGGGCCCATGTTGTGTGGATGAAACTCTCCAGAGGCAGAGGATGGCGCTCTGCATTAATCTGCGAGTATCATCCTGCTGAATATAAGACATCCACTTCACATGAATTGACTTCGAATTCTCATTTTCACCCGGAAATGTTACACACGTTCATGCTTAGTAAAATGTACATTTTTTAAAACATTTTTTCACCATGACTACTCAATATCCAATAGCATAAGCACAATGGGCTGTGTTTAAACAGGCTGCCTTCCCAAACAATAAACACAGCTTGGTTTTTACATTTTGATGTGGTGGGAATTAAAAGGCTTTGATATTTCAATTTCCATAAATTGTGCAGGGAATATACAGCACAAAGCTGTTTGAAGGCAGAGGAATGGGATCACGGACACGGGTGTTTGGGATTAAAAATAAATAACACTCACAAGGGACATTAAAACGAGCATTTTCAGATCCATCACAGAGAATCTGATATAATAAATTAAGAAAACTCTTAAGGGGGTGCTCTATTTTGAATAGACTACACCTTCATTGTGAAGGTGAATGCTTATAGAATATAAATGTACTGCAGGAGAAAGGGTTACTCAAGTATGAAGTATTATTATATTACAAATGTGTTGCATTATCAAATGTTCACAAAAAAACATAGTGGGGAAAATAAGTATTTGATGCCCTGCTGAATTTGCAAGTGTGATTGCTTATTAAGAAATTAACAGTCACTAATTTTATGGTTGTTTCATTTTAATAGAGAGAGACAGAAACAGATTATATATTTGATTGCCTACAATCCCTGATTTCTGCACACACAGATGAGAGATTACAATCAGTCAGTTGCTCCTGATCTCATCTTGTTTCATGTATAAAGCACACCTGACCACAGAATCAGTTTGTTTCATTCCAGTTCTTCCACCAGCATAGAGAAGACCAAAGAACTGTCAAGGCTAGAATGATTATTCAAAAAAGGAAGAAATATAAAAGAAACATCAGTTGCCCTCAGTCTAACACCATGTACCTCCATCCCTCAGCCAGAAGCTTCAAGTTGGGTCATAGATGGGTCTTCCAGTATGACAAATGACCCAAAACATACCGCTAAGGCAACAAAGGAGTGGCTAATGAAGAAGCACATCAAGGTCATGGAGTAGCATAGCCACTCTCCAAACCTCAATTCTACAGAAAATCAGTGGAGTTGTCTGAAGCTATGAGTTGGCAAGTGACAGCCAAGAAACCTAAAGGCTCTAAAGTGTTTCTGTAAAGAGGAGTGGGCCAAAACCTCCTGAGATCTGTTCAAATCTGATGACCAACTGCAAGAAATGAAATGAAAATTAAACTGCCATAAAAATTAGAGACACGTACACTTCTTAAGTGAGCAAATTCAGCTGGCATTTAGCTAATTATTTCCCCTAATGTATATCTATGTAAAATGTGAGATGCCTTTATCATAAGCAGCAGAAACATTTTCCTCTAAAATAAAATATATGTAAGAATATGTGAAAGATACTTTATTAATATTAGGAAGATTAAAGCCAAATATTGAAGAATTACACCTGCACCTCTGTCATTAATTTAAAAACATCTTTTAATCTGCTTATGCTCTCTTAATCTTCTTAGTTTGCCTTGATAGCTGAAATGACTTTTTTTACCTTCGGTTTTGTTTGTTAGTTTTACTGAAATCCTGAATTCTGTTATTTACTGGGAACTAGAGCAGGGAGATATGACCAAAAATATTTATCATGATATACATTTGAAAATTTGCGATAACGATGATATAATTGACATTAGACAAAACACTTTACAACTCCACAACTTTATTAGTGCAAAAAACAAAAATCATCAATGTATTTTCACTTAAACAAGCAGCTGTTTTTTATGTGCATTAAAGTTATATAAAAATTTAACAGTGCAAATGCAAATTCCTTGCTGACCAAAAGGCATTTCCGGTGGAAATTGGCCGACATATCCTCAGCATAACCATGTATAATATCCACAAAACTTAAAGAGAGGTTATACACACACAATACGGTAATATTATGTTGAAGCACAGTATGTATCACTCCGCGAGGCTCCTGCCTACGATAGCCGTAATGCTCCGACAATCCATCAAGCGATGCGGGTTCGTAGCTTAGCAAAGTCTGACGGGTGAAAGCTAAACCAGTTCCACACCACTGAAGTTGCAGCATTTTTACAAACCAGTTCTGGTTCATCCGTTTCATTCAACGATCTGCTTTCGCCCTTCTCATTCTCCGTCGCCGCCATACTTTTTCCGCCATGTGAGTATGAAAACAAAGGCACTGCGCATACGCGTTTAACCCATATTCTATCGCGATATTTCATTTTCTTATCTCTGCCCAATATTATACCGGTATTACCATGAACTGTATGATATGGCCCAGCCCTACTGGGAACTTCTTGGCTCTTTATCACATTTGAAGTTAACCCTTTGGCTTTTATTATGGTTTAAAAGTGTGTGTGTTTATGTGTGGGGCGTGGCCAATTTGATTGGCAAGGGGGCAGACACAAGCTGCTGGAGCCAATCACGTCAATCCAAGGCTTCACCTCTGCTAACTGAGGCCACTGAACTCCACTGTGTTGTAGTACTGGTGGTTTTTGAGGGCATTTAATGAAACTGACTGACGCAATATTAAATCCCGCTGTGTGGTACAACAGTCTGCACTGATCAGTATTTTATCAGTTTGTTACTTAGCTTAATTAGTAAAATAATTCCCAACTCAAAGAGCTGGAAAGAAGTTCACACCCCAAAATCAGTGCTGCAGCACGCTGGATTGTTTTCACACATTTTGATGTGACGGTTGCTATAACATGAGGCTGAGCTAGCTAGACATAAAGATATAAATATATTGGGTACTGTAGTTAGATAAAAGATAAATTAAAAAATAATAATAATTAAAAAGGGCAGCACGGTCGCACGGTGGTTAGCACTGTTGCCGCACAGCAAGAAGGTCCTGAGTTCAGGACCTTCCACCATCAGGCCGGGGTCTTTCTGTGTGGAGTTTGCATGTTCTCCCCGTGTTTGCGTGGGTTCTCTCCGGGTACTCCGGCTTCCTCCCAAAGTCCAAAGACATGCAGCTTGTGGGGATAGGTTAATTGGACAATCCAAATTGTCACTAGGTGTGAATGTGCGAATGAATGTGAGTGTGAATGGTTGTTTGTCCCTGTGTGTTGGCCCTGCGACAGACTGGCGACCTGTCCAGGGTGTACCCTGCCTCTCGCCCTATGACAGCTGGGATAGGCTCCAGCGCCCCCCGCGACCCTGAAAAGGATAAGCGGAAGCGAATGGATGGATAATAATTAAAAAGACATAAAAAAGAAGTTTGAGTTCTTTAAGAAATGACGTCTTTGCCATCACAGTTGTTGTTGCAAGAGGGATCATTTTGTTCCAGAGAGTTTGAATCCTGGCGGGTCTATTGTTAATCTTTAGTGATTAAAAAATAAAATGATAAAAGATATATTTTACTTGAATCAAAATCTTTTGTTGTTTATTTTGCCTAAAGACAATCGAGTTCATTTCCCTTACTTTGACTTGATACATTTAGCTTAGTTTGCTGCACCTCGCCTGCAGATGCACCTGACCCTCAAAGTTTGAAATCCACTGAATTAGCATTTTTTTTAAATTTCATATGGAAATCATCAGCATCTATTATCAGCATATGTTGATAATTTAACATTCATCACATTTACATACAGTTTCGAAAACAATTGATAACCGTCTTCTGATTTTTTTTATGCGAATAATATGAAAAAACACATGAGAATAGAAGTGCAAATGTTATCTAGCATCTACAAATAAATGAACACTTAGTGAGATGTAACAGCTTAATCTATGTGTGTCTTCCCTGTAGTTCCAGGTGTTTGTTCCTCACCTCCTGTTTGGGAATGCTGACGTATCCCAGGTGGGGCTTGTAAGGCTTGTATGGCTGCTTGGAGAACAACGTCTCGCCAAATACAGGCTGAAAGAGGAAGGAGGGCTTCTCAGAATAGTTCACCACCACCACAAAGAGCGACACTGCCACAATCAGACTGGTCGCGATCAGGGACTTCCTCTGTGGAGGGAGAGAAAGCACATTCATGAGAAGCCTGACCAGTGCACAGAATAAAACCTGAATATATGTTAGAGCAAATCTAAATGTGGCCTTTCAGTATTTTCTGTGGTTTAACAGCTTGGGCTGAATGATAAGCAGAGAAGAAGATTTGCAGTTTCACCGTAAAACTGTAACTGTGAAAGTCAACTATTTGTTTTGAAAATAAAATAGCATGATAAAAACATATTTACACTAAAAAGATAATTGTGTGTTAGATTCCAGATGCCAACAGTGCACACAGTTGTGCATGAAACTTAGTGGGGAAAACAACACTTTAACATTTAATAACACTGAGCTCAAAGGAAAAGATCAGTGAAAACAAGTTCAGCCAACAGTGGCACGATTCTTTCAGCAAACTCAACACATGTTGACGCTGCAAACCCCTAAACTAGATTTGATTTTATTCTTCACAGATTTCAAAACAGAAAGTTAAAGCTTTAAGTTGATTATTTCACTTAACAAGACATCACAAGACATACAAACACAAATATATTGAGTACATTAGAATACAACATGATATACACAAATTTCTCTAACTGTAATTTTGTGTGGTGATTTATTTTCACTCCTGATAATCTCACAAGGTCAGGCTCTGCTGTTTGTTTGTTAGTCACTGAGCGTGTGCATTTTGCACAGCTAAATAGGAAAAATTGAAGGTGACAGTCATTTACCAGGATGATTGCTCGTGCACATCACCTGGAATTCGTGGAATTTGAGCTTCATTTTTGTTAAATATGATGCCGCATTTTAATGTCCTAATACCACCGCATACAGTTAGGTTCACGGATTTTTAGCACTATGACCCAGCTTTTGTTATTTTGCCTTTATATATGACAAAATGTAGCTTAAATGATAAAAAATTTAAAGTATTGCATCAACTGTTTTAGGAAATTCTCCATTTTTCATAGGCTGACATGATTTTAAATATGAGTGTTCACATCACCAAATACTGTTTCCTTCTTTGATATGCTCTGTTACACCCTTACTGCAGCCGCCTTCAGTTGGCGCTTGTTTGTGCAACTCTCTGCCTTCAGTTTTTGTGTATTTGATAACTAAAAAAACATGCTCTGCTAGGTTGAAATCATGTGACTGACTTAACCATTAAAAAAAATGTCCCATTTCTTTACCTTCAGAAACTCTGGGGTTGCTTTTGCAGTATGTTTTGGGTCATTATCCATTCGCACTGTACAGGACTGTCCGATCGGTTTTGCAGCATTTGGCTGACTCTGAGCAGAGAGTGGGTCCTGTACACTTCAGAATTCATCCTGCGGCTTCTATCAGCAGTCACATCAGTAATAAACACCAGTGGCCCAGTTCCACTGGCACCCATGCATGCTCTTGCAATAACATTGCTTTCACCATGTTTGACAGATTTGTTGTGTTTCTTGGACCATGAGCTCTTCTTCACTCACCTCCTTTCACTCTAGTTGTTTATACATATACACCATTTTGCATGTCATATTCTAACTCTAACCTGTGTGTTATTTGTCCCGTCTCTCTCCCCTCATTCCCCACCGGTCACAACATAGCTGCACCTCCCTGAGCTTGGTTCTCCCGAAGGTCTCATCCTGTTAAAAGGGAATTTTTTGTCCCACTTTTGCCAATAGCTTGCTTGCAGGGGGTCATCTGATGGGACTTCTGTCTATTTTTGTAGGGTCTTTAACTTACAATATAAAGTGCCTTAATGCAATGTTAATTAAATTGCATCAAAGTTCTCTTCTTGGTTATATCTACCCAAAGAGGTATTTTTTAAATAATTGGATGCTCTTTTAGATGTTTTGTGGCAAACTTGGCCTTCTTGTTCTTATTCACACCTTTGTAGTCCCTCTATGTTCATGTAGATTTTAACAATGGTACATCTAATTCATTGAGAGTGTTCTTGACTTGGTTAGATGTTGTGAGGACGCACTAATTTTGTTAAACCTCTTGAATTAAAAGTGAAAGCCTGCAGATTAATGACATCTTGGTTGTCTGCTTAAAATGCAATTCTGTGTATACAGATAGTATAGTGTATACAAGAGGTAAATTGTGTTACTGTTCAGAACTTTATGGGCCTAATTGTATTACATTAGGTTGGAAAAGGAAGACAACCTTGTGCATGAGGCTTATTCAGTCACAAGAACCTCTGTAACGGATTTTTTGACTATTTTGGGGAAATCTGAATGGGTCAGTCAGTGTTTTGAGTTCAAGGCAAGAGTAGCTGCTTGTTGAATGTCCAATGACTCACTGAGTTGTCCTATTTGTGTAGAGTACAAAAAAACTCTATACAAGACCGTACCTCCTGTGTGCCCATGTCTTTTCTCCACTATATCAATTTTTTGTCATAATAAATTTATCTAGTTTTATACTCTTCATCTCTCCTGAAAGATTACTTCTGCAAGAAGAAAACCAGGCCCCACTGTATTTTCCACAACAACTCGCTAATAAATAATAGAGAATTGTATTTGCCTGGCTTGTAGTCATAATCATGAAACAGAGTAAACACGACCATCGGTTTTGATCAAAACTCAAAAAATGATTTGTTTTCATGATACTGTAAAAAGAGTTCACCACTGCTAGATACTGATGCATCTGCTAATACAGCTTAACTGTCTGAGTAAAACCTCCTACAGAACAAATGAGGATATAAGTGCATCTTTCTAGGGCCCACGGAGATATGAGCGCTTGTTCTGTGAGAGGATGTTTTCAAGTCAGAAACTTTATAAGGGAAGAAAATGAAAGTTAAATTCAATCATTATGTTTTCAATTACAGACTTGTGAGTCACAATATCCTCTTCCTTTCACTTCAAATACATCGAATATGAAAAGATTCCTGTGAAGTCCTCCTCCTTCCTATGTAGTCAATTTGCAGAGATTAACCCTTAATCTCTGCTCACTGACACACGCAATTTCCCTCTTTCTAGTGTGACTGAGCCAACACACCTTGAAAAAGCTGAGCTGGCACAGGCAAAGTCGTAATCAATTCTGTAGGAGCGTCACAGCTCAGCTTGAGGTTACTCGACAGACGTTCGTGGCTCTCAGATGATGATTGTGTTCTACTTTTCATCTGGTTGCACTAATGCACTGACTGTGCATAAATGATATGAGCTTCTTTTCTGTTTCAATATTTTTACTAATGAAGCAACAGCTGGGGCTGCATTAATACAAACGGTGCACAACAGCCCCACGATCATATGGAGGTAAGAGGTATTACGGCCTGGCTGAAAGAGCTGAGTGATGAATAATGGATAAAAGATGGAGGACAAGGAAAGGTCTCACAGACAAGAAGATATTGGCAGGGCAGAGCTGGAGATCAATAGATACAAGAGAGAAAGAATCGGACTGTGGTGAAAGAAATCTGAGGCATGCTACAACAGCTCTCAGCCAGAGGGTGATGATAGACTGCAGCAGAGCCAGAGATGCTTTATTTTTTTTCTCTTTTATTCCAGGAAACTTTAATAATGTGCTGCTAATATAACACACGGCAGCAGGAAAGTCTGGGTTTTTAAGAAGGTGCTGTTTTGCAAATTCTTTGAATTTATCTGATGTTGGGGAGATTGAATGTGGCGCGTGGTAATGGTGAAGCCCCCACCGCCAGCCTGCCTGCACCACCACAAGCTCTGATCTCCAACATCAAACATCCCAAGGGAGACACCGGAGGCTGTGCTCTTCAGAGATGAGATCAAACATTTGGTGTGCGGTGGGAGTGGGGTTGAAAAAGACGGCGACCATTTGCTGCCCTGACAAGCCTATCACACTTTACCAGTTGCATGTTTGTTGCATCATACATCATTTCATGGCATTACAACCATCTTTGATCATAAACAGACTCTCAACTTTGATCTGGCATGAAAACAGCACAAAGGGGACCAATGAGAAATCCCTTTTCCACTCGATCAGTACTTTACAAAATAATATATAACACTTTCCTGAAAGAACAGTCAGTTATATGCCATCCCCCCCAAAAAAGAACAAAAAAGTGGCAGGTCGAGGTTTCTGAAAATGTGCTGTAATAGCCAGTCATCAAGAGTCCATAATGGAGCATGAAACCAATCCTTTATAAAGCAGGAGGGTTCATCATGAGGGAAAAAAAACAACCCTCGGCTCAGTCTGCAGAGCTGCAGCATCCATCTGTTCTCATGAGGACAGAAAATTTCCTTGTCTCCTTCAACCTCAATCTGGCCACAAATCACAGGGGAAATGATGTGTCAAAGACTGGAGGCGATTGGAGGGCTCCATGTGGGCGTTGTGGGGCACTGAACCTCCACTAGCTCGAGTGAAAGACTCACAACTTCTCTCCTCGTTTGCTCATCCATCAGGGTGATCACGAGTCAGCCTGTTGAGGCGTGTGACACAGAAATTGAAAGGCTCAGTATCAAAGGAGGAGTACAGTCGGGGAGTGGGACCATTAACACCATCATAGAGGCAGCAGAACAGCTATAAAGTTTCAACATTAGAGCTTTCGGTCAATGTTAAAACATTTCGCTTGAGCAATATGACTCCATATGCAGCTGCAACGACCTTGTTTGCCATCACGAGATCAGACAATGATGGCCATTAACGGCACAGGCACTTAACGGCTGTAGCCTGGGAACGTTTCATATAATGCGCGCCGTCTGAAGGCTCCGAGTTGTCTATTTTTAAAAGTGCTAAAACCTACTCTTAGGAGATATTGATCTCAGTTCACCGGCAGACTGTGTGGGATCACTGGGCTCTGGTACATAATTTCCCCCCAGTCCCTCCTGCAGGGAGCCTGTATGAGCAGATTGCACACAGGAAGCTAGCAGAAGGTTATTGATGGCCAGCTTGTCCATTTGTGGCAATGACCAAACTGACTTGTCAGTTGTGCAGAAATTGAGCAATAGCAAGCTATGTGTTGTTATAAAGTACATTCAATCAAATGTCTGTATTTCTGTTTTATGCTATTTATTTTTACATTTTTACAGCTTTAGCTTTAGAGATCATACAAACACATTTTTATTTGTTTATAGTACTTCATCTGTAACAACACTACAGTAATAAATGTAAAGCTTCTTAATAAAGGCTCAAAACCCTCAGAAACATTTTTAGCTGATTAGTCAGTGTCACTGACTTCAAATGAAGTACTGTGCAACAGTTTTGAGGCATTTCTTATTTCTTTATGTTTTGCTAGTAAAATAGGAAGCACAGTAGGTGCAGCAATTTACTGAAATGTGTTCACACATACACGGAAATACAGTTCATAAGATAAAAACAGAGTTTGTACAATTCTGTAGGCGCTCACTGTTGTAGCTCTCAGGTACAACACAGGCTGCCGTGCCAAAGTGTCTACAGATACAACTTAAAACTGGTTCTTTACTAGGTTGTCTGTGTGTGTAGATACTATATTTGCTCATCCCTTGGGTTAGGAGTCTGTTTTTATGCTTGAATGATTTATTGGTCCGTGTCTTAACCACAAAAAAACCCCAGTCCTCTGAAAATGGTAAATTGGTCAGGTACAAAGACTGGACTAAAAATGAGTGATAAAGCAGACCATGTCCAAAGAACACCCACACCTGCTGAGGTGCTAGCCACGATGGTTGCGGTGGATTGGTTGGGAGCTCTGTTTGTAGTTTTAGTTTTTCCACTCAGGTTTTCACAGTCCTCAGTCTTATAGTAAGATAAGATATGACAAAGATTGCCATCCTTTCATTTTGACAAAGTAATTATTGTATTTGGGTTTATAATGCACGACCAAGGAGGTGATTTCAGAATTCCTGGAATAACACCACCCATCCCATCTGTAAACATTTAAAATTGTCTCACTCCTTCACTGAAGGCATTTTTACTTACAATGGAGTGTTATTACTTTTGTTTATGAAAAAGATCTGATACCTTCACTAAATATTACTAACTACGTAAATCACTAGGGCACTTTTCTTACTAATTAAACAACAAAAAAGGTATAATAAATCTGTAAACTGCAGAATAATCAACAAGTCGTGCTCAATTCACTTGTGTGATGAATAAAAATTCAAAGCAAATTAGCTGTTTATTTCCTCATACATATATAGTGCATTCAAAATTTCACCTCCATCAGGCTCTATCTGAGCATGAAGAGAATACAATTTCCCACAAAGACTAATGCTCCAGCTCAGTAAACAACAGGGCCACACAGTAGTTCAATCCAAAAAGCTAATGGCAGTGGGTATTGGAATAATGAGAGGCTCAACCTGAAGAAAATAGCTCATGAAAAAACATATCTGGTAGCTATTTTTGAGTGTCTCATGGGCAATGGGCAAAAAACAGAAAATTACATTTGCAATGCAAAAACGCTACCTCGCTGGCTCCTGATTCTCTCCACCACGGTCCAGCGAGCAGTTAAAATCCAATTTCAATTAAGGTGTTTGAGAAAATATTTGAGGAGCCTTACTCTCACTCTTCCTCTTCCTCTTCATAGTGCTAGTGTTTCTCTCCAAGGCAATAAGACAGAAATATAAACAAAGAACCACTCCTGAGATTAAAAGAGGGCCCAGGCACATTACTTCACTTGTGTCATATTTCCAGCAAAGGTCTCGCTTCAAAGCCATCCAAGTACAAGATAACAAACTATTCTTTTCCCGGCGGAGGAAGAGGCCGAGTCTTTGCTGCCAGTAACACGGTCACGCACAGGTTCCCCTTCAAATTTCACCCACGGGAGCCTAGACTGCCACAGGAACTGAGAAATGATGTTAATATAATTTGCAGCTGTATCTGCATTTAGATTAGGTTCATCACTGTCTTATCAAGTTAATTGAGGAGTTATTTCTACATTTAAACTTAATCTGCTTCAGTAAAGTTTCATGAAGGCATCACGTGTGTCACACTCACAAGTTCATGCTCTCACTTCTGTCTTTGAAAGGAATGTGTGGAGCGGCTATAGCGATCCATCTTGTCAAAATGGGATAAAAACATATAGAGGGTATTTTATTATTTTCTGTTAGAGTTTCACTTCTCCAGGCAGAGGGATAGTTCCAGTGTTAGCAGAACTACAGGCCTAAAGAGCCAACATAAATGTTATGACAAGAACCACTTCATGCTCAGCTGATATCTGTCGCATATGGTCCCTAATTACTGCCATCGGAATCATTCATTGTTATTCCTAGTATATCCTATGTTCCTTCTATTAATGCTGGAAGTGGGAAATGAACTCCCTGGTGCATGTCTCGCTCTCTCATGAGCGGTATCACATTTCCATTTTTGTCTTTGGGCTATGCAACATGGAGGGTGGATAGTTACAATAATAAGTGGATGACAACAGTACTGGTTACAACCTTACAGAAAAGTATATGACAGTTGGATCAGATCACCCTACAGTGCCAAGTGTGGAAAAAGGTATGCCAAGTCAAACGTATTCTAGTTTAGATTTATGTTACAAAATGTAAGCATGCCTACTGACAGCATTTTTCACCTTTGTTTTTCACAAACTAAACTGTAGAGTCTAGACCTGAAGGGAAAAATCCAATAATATTCATATTTAAAGGTGCAAAAAGGCAAACCTTGTAGTGCTTAAGTTTTCATTTTCAAGAGATGAATATAGTTGTATTGTGGTTATTGACTACAATACCCTTGAACATTTTGATTCTGAATAACTATGAAGTTGATGCTGCTTTGTTGTAGAAAAATGGACTGTTGGCATAACTATGATCGTATAAAGTAGCATTATGAATTTAAACTTGACATGGGTTTAAAGTCTTAGCCACCACTCATTTCTTTATATTTAAAGAAAGGTAGGAAAATGGGAACTAGGTGCAGCGATTTATTGAAGCATGTGCAAACATAAATAGAAATAAAGTCCATCCATCCATTTGCTTCCGCTTATCCTTTTTCAGGGTCACGGGGGACGCTGGAGCCTATCCCAGCTGTCATAGGGCGAAAGGGTACACCCTGGATGGGTCGCCAGTCTGTCGCAGGGCTAAATAAAGTATATGGGGTAAAACCAGAGCTTCTTCAAAGCTTTTCTTTGGATGATGGCTGCATGTTTTTGATCTCATCTCTGTTTAAAAAGACTTCTGGTTTCTGGGAGGCCAATCCGTGACCTATAGTGTTTGTGTGTTTGTGATGATTGTTATGCTGCCAATCAGACACTTTCTGGATGGTGCTGCAAAATAGCTCAAACTCTGACAGTGCTTTGCTGTGTTCATAATTCCATGAAATCTGACAAAATCTCCAGGACCACTGGCTGAAATATAGCCCCAAACTACTGTGTTTTACAGATAGCTCTCACCTCATACCTCATCCAAATATTCTGATGATGAATTGAACCAAAAATTTGTTCCAAGTTTCACTTCCCTAAGAATGGCTTCTTGACAGCCACCCTTTAAAGACTAGCACCCCAATTAATATGAATTGCAGATGCACTTTGGCAACCAAGCTGAACAGGGTAAAATCTGATTCTAAAATCAGCCAAAACACCAAACTATGGCTTCAAAATAACATCTGCAAACTACTGAGTTGATTGTGAATGTATCTGTCCAGTATTTTGAACGTTGCTTAAGGCACCATCTGCAGTTTTATTCAGATTGAGATTTAACAATATTGTGAAATTCATATCAAAAAACTTAAGTCAACATCCTTTTATTAGAGGTACACCCAAGCCCTTGAGTAGATCGCTATAAATAGGCAAGGCAAGGCAAATTTATTTGTATAGCACAATTCAACAACAAGGTGATTCAAAGTGCTTTACAGAGACATTAGAAACAAAAACAAATAAAAAGCATGATTTAAAATTGATTAAAACAAAC
>NW_005187432.1:1385435-1386904 GCF_000239375.1 Pundamilia nyererei | reverse complement strand
ATATATAGACATAGATATATAGACATGGATATACAGATATATAAATGTAAAATGCACTCCGCATCTCTGTTTCTATTTTCCCTGCCCTAATGAACTACAGCTGCAGCCGTAAAAATGAATGAGCAGCAGCAAAGTTCATTGCTCATTTGGGGGTTTTAAAACCTGATGATCCCAACCAAGCCCAGCAGAGGGGGCAGTCCCCTTACACAGCTGTCATGTGGAGAACATATGGGAGCAGAAGAGCACTGGTTGCAGCCTTGCATCTTAAAAACTGATCTGTGGAGCTCCTCTGACTAAGCCACTGGCCTGGAGAAACCCCCCAAACACTCACTAGGTTAGTTACAGTAAGTTAATCCAGAAGAACAAGGTTTATTTTCTGAATGAACACCAAGAACCAAATCCAGTCAACGTGTTTCATTCATTTACTTTGCCATGGTGTGCCCAGTAATGTTCTTCTCATAATCCAAAAAACACGCTTCTAAATAAATCACTTCTAGTGAGCATGTGTATGCAGCAGGTTTAAAAGGCAACCGAAGTGACAGCTCCACTGGGCTGTGAGCGCTTTCATTTCTTGACAGAAAAAAATTGAAAAGAAATTTGAATTGTTACTCGCTCACGATTAGTTTGCTGACAAGTGTGGCATTTGAGGCACAATATACTTAGCTATAGTTGGGAAATATAATAACACAGAACATGCAAGTAGTACTAAAACAATTAGTTAAATATTGTGAGCCTTCTTGAATGACAAATGAGAGAAATACATCAGTCCTTGCTTTTCAGAGATTTAGTATATACAATTTATATATTACTGGACATTTAAAGACCTCACCTTGGGTTCTTGGTGTTCTCTCTAATAATTACAGACAGAGAAGTTGTAAAAAAAAACCAAACAAACAATAATTTCTTTCTACCATATTTTTAAAAAATAGTCACCATTCTGGGCTAAGGTTGTATTTACTGACATATGTTAAATCCAATATTCCAATCTTATTATTACCAGTGAGTAATGTCAGTCATGTTATATGACTGAAAATATTCAAACAATCATTGAGTGAAATTTTCTTAGTTCCGTATCTGTCACGATTTATATATAGTATGTAATATGCACAGCCACTTTACTGGGTACACCTAATCCAATCAGCCAATCACATGATAGCAATTCATTCTGTTGAGGCATTGACTGCTGAACTTCAAACTGAGAATGAGGAATAAAGGTGATTTAAGTGAACATGGCATGGTTGTTGATGCAAGAACAGGATTTT
Organism: Pundamilia nyererei; assembly: GCF_000239375.1. Taxonomy (NCBI): domain Eukaryota; kingdom Metazoa; phylum Chordata; class Actinopteri; order Cichliformes; family Cichlidae; genus Pundamilia; species Pundamilia nyererei. The sequence continues at coordinate 1,385,642 of NW_005187432.1, read as the reverse complement.
CCCACAACCATCTTACAGAGAATGGTCTAAAAAAAAAAGAGAAACTATCCAAAAGTATCTAATTGATGCCAGAGGTCAGAGAATAGCCAGACTGCTTCAAGCTGATAGGAGGGCAACAGTAACTCATATAACCACTCATTATAACCAAGAGGAGGATCTGTAAATGCACAACATGTCAAGCCTGGAAGCAAATGGGCCACAGCAGCA
>NW_005187432.1:1329193-1385081 GCF_000239375.1 Pundamilia nyererei | reverse complement strand
GCTTCAGAGATGCTCATTCCTGCTTGCAGACCAATTTGCAGGAAATGAAGTCGCAGCAGAAACGATCATTTCTCTTAAAAGATAAAAGGGATAAACACGTAATATGTGGTGCACCAATCTCCAACTCATTTTTTGTGTATTTTATCAAGTGAGTACAGCTGTCCATGCTGTGTTAATGAAACTTCACTCATTCCCGATATGGGCACAGTGACCTTCCTCCTGTACAATAACAAAATGTCCTGATGACGCCCTTGGAGCATGTTACTTCCGTGGTATCACACTTATCGGCGGCGACATATGAAAAGCAAATCCTTAAATCCGGGTCAAATGAACACTAATCTGGTCTACTGGCATGAAACTGGATCGTTTTGGTACAGACCATCATGAACAATCTTAATCTGGACCCCAAAAAATAAATCAGGTTGTTTTTGCGTGGATGAGACTCTGCAGGTGGCAACAATAAGGACTCAACACCCTTTTTTTCTGTATAAACTCAAATACCGCAAATCCCAGTCATCAGTAGATGACGTCAATCGCTGCGCACATGTGTTCACCAGCACACGTGTACTTGTATGTGTGCCTGCGACAGGAAAGCACCAAAAGCCCATTTGACTAATGCATATCTGATATCAAATGGAATATAATCCCCACAAGTATGAAGGATTAAACACTCTGCAATATTCACTTCCCCCCCTCTGGATCCAGCAAACTTTTGGGACAAGAGGAAAAGAGCGCCATATGTTCAGAAAAAACAGTCTGGTGATGCTCTATGCTCTGCTGCGTAGGCTGATGCTCGCTCACTTGAGAAAGTGAAGAATTTGTCAAAGTGAAAGGGGGGGCTGCTCTTTGTGGCACTTTGAAAAGCTGAAAACTGGAATATCTGTGCGCTGAGTGAATGAGTCTACCTGTCAGGACAAGAAAAAAAAGCATTCTGAGAATTCATTATTTTTGGCAGTAAGTTATTGTGCTCCATTAAGACTCTCTGCTATGTGACTTTCTTACCCGCAGCACTTCTGTAAGCCCATTTGTCTCATTTGATGATGTTTTGTCTCAAGGTCACAACACACAACAATGTGAAGCAGAAAGCTTATATTTTCAATTTTATGCTTATTTATTTTTCTGCTTTACTGATTTTTTTTTTTTAGGATTTACTTTGCAGATTCAGATAAGCAGCTGAGATCCTCAATCTGAAAACTGCCCTGTGTACTGAGGGCAACATCTCCCAGGATGCACAAAGAAGGTGTATCCAGTGTGAATGGGACATAGAACAGTCCTTACTAATGACTGTAATAATACTATCTAACCTAAGACCAACATAACTGTATCCCAAAATAATTAAGAGGTACTTTAAATTTATTTTACTATTTATTATACTATAATGAATATGATATTATTTTTAATGGTTTAAAGTCCAAACCTAGTCAAAGTAATGTTGTTTGCCTTTGCCTGAAAGAGATACATTTGTTTTACACAGCAAGCGCTACATATTTGATGTGGTTAATGTTATGTGCATCTTTAACTAAATAAACTGATCTTCAGTAACGCTCCCCTGTGTTCTCCTGCTGTGTTTTAAATGGTTCAGGCCCAGATTATACATCGTTTGAATGCACAAAGCCTCACAATTCAAGCTGCTTTAGATCCAAACGGAAGAGCAACAACAGTTCCTTACAGCGCAGAAAGAGTGCACACGTTGCAAAAAGTTAGTTTATGACACTTTCTATCATCTGTATGAGCATATACTTGTTGGATTTCGATCCACTGCTCATAAAACTTCAGCAAACAAAATGTTTCCAAGCTTTTTGCCTTTTTTTTTTTCTTTAAGGAAAATAGGGGTGAAAGTCAAGGTGTTAATGTATGTTTGTTGAACCTGGTTCAAGCCAATTAACTGTAAATCAAAAAATCAATAAACCTTAATAGCTCTCAGTGCGAAGCCGAGCAAGCCTGGCTATGAAGATACAGTAACTCCATTTATCAGACCACCTGCTCACTTTTGCTTTATGATGGAAAAATGATGACTAAACGTTCCCTCGTCTATAACATCTATAACTCCTATTGTCAGGGGTTATTTTTGGAGAGAGCCAAAATGCCTCCTGCCATTCAGCCAGGAGCACAAAATGACTTCTGCCGCTCACTTATGACAAGAGTCATTTCAGCTTTATCCTTCTGTCATATCTGAGTTTTTAAGGGCTGGCTCTCATAGCCGCAGATGGCCATTGGGCAGAAGAGATCGCACTGCCGGCCAAGGACAAAGCTACTGTACAGTAATGCATCAGTTGCTCTCCATCCAGCACAAATGTCCCAAATTTGGGCCACAAGTCGTGACTGCAACCACTTTGCAAGACAAACTTTACTGAAACAAAAAGAAAAAGGAGAAAAAACAACATGCATGAGAACGCAGAGGCTGCAAACTTAGCTTTGAAATTCTATGGAGTTCTTTACAGCAGAATACCAATTATTGTCCCTGTCTTTGTGTTTGAAGGGCGAAGGCAGGGGGGGAATCTGGCTGTTGAGAAAAACATCGACCAGAGAAAATCCATTTTAATTTGCCAAATGCCAGAGCAGGATTACTGACATTTAGCAACTGATATTTCCCCTGAAACTCAATAGGATCCCTCCATAACTTCATAATAAAGCCTCATCTCATTGCAAGTGATTATGCACAGCATGACTGCTCACACACAGAAATCTGAGTATATGTATTTATCAAAAGTGCAAACACAGAGACATTTGAGAATGTGGAAAGATTAGAAAGACAGATGCAATGCATCATTTGCAGGACGCAGGAGCAAACAGCGCTGACAGTTTCTTTCAACACTTGACTAAACAGAAGTTCGGCCTCTGCAGAGATTTTTTAAAAAGGTGTTATTTGTTAAAGAAATGCATTTGACAAGAAAATGTCTCCTCGAGGATGCTGGAGACGGGGAAGCAGGAATGTATGTAGAGTTCTAAAGTGGTTCAGCATCAAAAGGGAATTTGTCCTGTTTGAAGTTCAGCCTTCAGAGGGATGACGACTACAATACCTAGAGGTGACAAATGCATTGTTGTAAGAGGCAAAGTGATTTGTTTTGCCTTTGACTTTGAGAGATCCTTTTACTACAATAACTGCACAGTTGGGGGTGCCCCTATAGATCAGTTTATTGAGCAGGAATCCCATATACCAACGGCTATAGTCCTTAATGCAGTGGCCTGGCTTGAGTCTTCCCCAGACAATTTCCTGCATGTCACTCACCCTCTTTCTCTCTCCACATTCGTATCTACTCTACTCTGTGCTGTGTAAGAAAGGTCTAAAATGCTCCAAAATATATAAACATGCAACATATAGAAATATATATTTAGAATATATATATAAAAATAAAGAAAGTGCACAGAAAGCTCAGCTGATACACTAGATACTCATAATGAACACCCTTAGTGTTGCTCAGCATCCTTGCATTTCGCTAACGATTAATGCAGATTCCCAGTACATTAGCCAGAAACATTTTCCACACGTCTGTCAAGATGAGGCTACAAGTTAATGAGCATAAGAAAAGACGGATGTGGAGGAATATCTTCCTGAGCAGTGGAACAAATAGGATATGTTGGATTAGACAGAGCATGTGTTGCATTTAGGACATATTTTTATATTTTTAAGTCATGTCTCACCCCGAGCATGTATAGCTTTATTGTGGAGGAGAAAATCTGAGTCAGCTGCACCCTCGTTGTTTACAGCGGTAGAAATTTCTGTGAGCTTTCTAACAGCGAATGCACTCAAATGATTTGCAAGCACACCTCTTTGTTTTTCATTAATCCTCTTGGATTGTGAAGGTGCTTTAAGAGCTTCACTGACGGCATTATGAAACTTAAAGTGGAGCAGCTGTTGCACACAATAAACAACCCAGCCAGGTGAATCGAAGGCCACCAAACGAGCCTGCTATGCGACACACGCAGGTGTTCGCTCTGCAAAATAACAATAAAGTTTGCCAAGTCTGTCAAAGCCTCTGTGGATAGCTGCCACTCTGTGTTAGGAGAATGGTGGCATTCAATGTGTGTGAGTGTGTGGGAGTAGGTTTGGGAGGAGGTGGTAGAGGTGTCACAGTCAACAACAAAAAAACAGCACCCGACGCTGCAGTTGTGAGGGAGATCAATAATAAGCCAAAATACAAATCTGGACACAGAAAGCAATCACAGAACGGCCGCTGAACCTCAAACACGACATGGAACGAGAGCAGTGAGCCTCGCTGAGCAGATGCAACATCACCCAGAGTGCACAGTGGCATTTTGAAATGCTGCCCACTCCCTTTTTCCACACTGACCACAACAAAAGTTTGGAGGCACAAGCCAACATAAAAGTAGCTGGCGGTTTTTATTTCATGGGGGACACAAAAAAGACTGGCCTTTATTTAATGTCCTCACTTAACCGCCAGGCTTTATTTGTGTCTGTCAACCTCTTCGGTTTACGCCGGCAATCAGCTTCCCAGCGCTGGTGTCCAGAGCACTGCCGGACTTCCAGTGGGGATAATAACAGAGGCGCTGCAACCTTTTATTAGCCTGGTCAACAGCCCTCAGGAAAGAGCCTATACTATGACCAGACATGTTTCCCACTGAGCGCATCACTGAGTTTATAGCTCTACCTGACACTTCAATGAGAGGGGAAACTGAATCAAAGCCAGGATATTCGTCAAGGATATCTGATGCTGTATATGTCATCCACAATTCAGCAGCGGGATGGAAATAAATCCTAACATGTCAGGGCAATAAATTAAGCTAAAAAGCTGGTCTGCCGGGAGCAGGCGTGGCACACAGCTCACAGTTAGACAACACTAATGCAATTACAGGGATTTTCTGCTTGCTCAGAGGCTCGGTTCAAGGGCGGAGCGCAGAGAGCTGAAGGCGAGCTGCACACAATCAGGCGTTTCTCAGGGTAGCAGCCAAGCCTGATCTTGCCACCTCACTCTGTGGAAGAGCCGTTGAGAAAATGCATATAGGATTACAGCAGTATGGTTATGAGATCCAGGGTATTCTGCATGTCTGATGAGCCTAACCTGTGCCAAACTCAGCTTTGCTGGTTTGGGTTATTGAAGGTTATGAAAACAAAATCGTTTTTTGAACAGCCACAAGGATGTGAGCTGTGACCTACAACAGGATTTTAGAAAATTACCCCACTAAATTGATACCCTGAAGAAGGACTTTGCTTGCCCCTTTGCTCCCACTAGCTGTATGGTCAGGGTCAGGTACAAACAAGCCACTGATACTAAAATACAAAGTTTCAGTATTTTGTATATTTCAGCAAAACAACACTTGAACCATTCCTTCATTCCTGCAACCTTCCTACTCAGTCTGACACCTCAAACTATCCCTTTGAGTCTTTTTTTATAATTTGGGCAGTGTTTCTAAGCCGCATCCAAGTCTATGGAGAGCATAACTCCTTACCAAACATGGCCTCTGCTGATCTGTCTCTTCTGGGGCTTTGGATCGCCGCTGTGCCAACAGGCAGTAAGGCCTTGCCAAGAGTATAACAAGCTCTTAGACCTTGCCAAGCGTACAATGTGCGGACGGGGACTTGCCAAATGTAATCCAGCAATAGTGCAACACGCTCAAATGAATCCAACTGGCTGTAGGTTGTAACTCTCTGTAACTCTGTCACTTTATGCTTGGAAATCAACTGAAACTGAAGGAATAAATGCTCCTAAAAGCTGATAATTGTGCAGAAATTTGTGGTTAAGAGTGCTGGAAAGCGTCCAAGGGAAGAAAAGGGTAGCAGAAAACTAAACTGTTTAAATCTAGAAAGTGTGGTTTCCAATAGCTGTCTGCATTCCTGGGTGTCTGATCGATTCATGCTGCTCTCCTCCTTTTTGTCAATTCTGGTCTCAAACTCTCTCTAACACTCATTGTCATTTTCATCATCATTACTTTGATCCACTGATCTTCTTGCCTCATTGCTTATCTGTCATCCTGCCTTTCCGAACGTCCTTCCTGCAACACTTCACCTCATCCTGGATGTTCAGAGAGACTCATCTGAAGTCTCCATCAACCATCTGCTAACTCTGTTCCCTTGCCACCATCATCTGTGACTCTGGGGTTCTGTCCTATTTACCACCTAGGTGTAGGACACCGTTCTGCCATATTGCTTCAGAGTATAATCTAATTACTCAAATTACACTCCTTTTTGTTGTCTGACCAACAGTCCAAAACAAAAAAAAAGTTCAGATCACATAATGGAAGACAAGGCAGAGCACACGTTTTCACATTTTCGAAAACCGTAACACTAAAGTTTAAACATTAGTTCCTTGAAAAACGATAATTACAAAAAACTTTCGTTTTGCTGTAAAATCCAGTGTTTCACTTAATGTTTCACCTTGATTTAAGCTTATTAGCACCTTATAAACACCAGTGTGTGAATGTGTGTGTGAATGGGTGGATGACTGGATGTGTAAAGCGCTTTGGGGTCCTTAGGGACTAGTAAAGCGCTATACAAATACAGGCCATTTACCATTTACCTGAACTCAAACATCTTGAACAGGAGTTTCCATTCTGCTGTGACAATTCAGTGCAACTGTAACCAGAACCTACAGCAGGTCTAAAAATGAGCTACGCTGGAGTTCATTTCAAATTAAGAATTCATGTGATGTGATGATTAACCGTAAAAGTAATTTTAAAGTAGAAGCACTTTACCAAACATTTGCTGACTATAACATATGACAGGGTAATGTTCATATTGGGGCGACCGTTGCTCAGGGGTTTGGGAAGTGCATCTGTAACCGGAAGGTCACAGATGTGTCCTTAGGCAAGACACTTTACCCTACCACCTACTGGTGTTGGCCAGAGGGGCCGATGGCGCGATATGGCAGCCTCGCTTCTGTCAGTCTGCCCCAGGGCAGCTGTACTACAACCGTGGCTTACCTCCACCAGTGTGTGAATGCGAGAGTGAATGAATAGTGGTATTGTAAAGTGCTTTGGGTGCCTTGAAAAGCGCTATATAAATCCAATCCATTATTATGGAATCACCTTGTTGTTGAATTGTGCTATACAAATAAACTTGCCTTGCCTTGCCTTATGTTCTTTTCATCCTCCCTTCTTTTCTCATTTTTTTTACTTTAGAGGGTTGGTCAGACAAAATAATACATGCTAGAAAGATTACGTTTGTGGAGAATGACAATGAGCATTCACATTTTTAATTAATCAGAAATCACAGTGAAAATAATAATGTTTTTTAAAACCCGGCTTGCTGATTCACTTCCCTAGCACTTTTAATTTCTGCTCTGTACTCTACCTGAATATTCACCAAATCACAGACAGGGCCTCTCTCAGCAGGTGTTCACAGCTCAGAGACAAATCTGCCGTCATACATACACAGAATGTCCATCCGGTATTTGCCATTCCCACACTGCTGTTAGGTTGGCTGGTGGCCGCCTGGATGATTCTCTAACCCAAAAGTCCAAAGCTGGTCCAGGGAACCATCAGGGCCGGATGCTGCCATCTGACCACCAAGGATCTGCCACTTTGGCAGGTTTGTCTCTGACTCACTGACTCAGTGTTATCTACAAGTGGAAGTTAAAATCCCAGTGGACAGTGAATTGTTGAGATGCCAGTCTTAATCCTGAAGTGGCGTGTGACCCTTTAAGCCCCACAGACCTGCTGTCCGAGAGGTCCTGAACGTGTTTGTGTTCAGCATGTGCTGTTACTTATCGATGTAGCTATGTGACACACTGGTAAAATGCTTGCTAAATCCAGATGCAGCCAGCTGCCTCACATTTCCCCGCTACAACTGCTTCTGCTGACTCTTAAATGTGTGCAATGGTAAATGACTGGAGCAATAACTTTAAAAACAGAAGCACTTGATTACTGAAGAAAAACATTGCCAAGTTTGGTACCAACAGTTTTTAAGTATTTTCCCCAAATCAAGGGACCATATGGACGTTTGGGGTTTTTTTTTAATTGAGATTTAAGCCAAACCCCTGAGAATAACTCCAGTGTTTCTGAAAGTTAGGATTTCTATTCAGTCAAAAACTGAAGCAACCTAAACTTTTCAGATGAAAATACAGCTATAAGAGTGCGGTCGACTGTAATGATTAAAGAAAAACAATGGCAGATTAATAACTGCACTCAAATATTTTCTGCATGAATTGTCACTCTGTCCCCTTGTTTCGGGGTAATTAAAGTTTAAAACTTCAACCTTGACATTACAGCTCCACTGTGAACGCATGTACAGTAATAATAGGGGTTATGGCCCAGAGGTTCTTTGTGAGCGACGTGTAATTTTATGCTGCTGACCGTGACTGCAATTATAGCGGGACTTAATTTGTAGGCTGCCATATCACCTCTTTCATTAAACTGTGTGTCGTTTCTTTGTGTTTAGTCCAGTAAAGGGACGAGAGAAAGAAAAAAAAAAAAGGATGGCCAGTGCTGGCAGCTCAACTCGTATCGGAAGAGCTCAAGCAGCCTGAACTGGCAGAGCAGCACATGATTAAACACAACAGGATTAGAGACTGGCTGAACAACACAACCAATGAGAAGGAGTAAGGCAAAATCAGAAGTCTTTCCCAGATGCTGATAAGATCCCTTGTGTAAGTGAGAGGTCACTACTATGACCGCTGCACTGTGGATTAACGCCAGATCTGGAGGGAGGTGATCGCCCTTGGTTACTACTGTGGATAAGCTAACCTTGTACTAGCTTCTGCAGCAGTGTGTGTATGTGCACAACAGATGTAGGTTACATTACCATAATAAAGCAGCCACACGCTTAAATGGTACTCTGTTGGCTCAAAAGGGTTCAGAGGATAGACTGCAACAGCAGAGCAAAAGACAAAGACTTTCTTTGAGGTCTTTGAGTCAGGAAAAGGACTCAGCTAAAGTTTGGGTGAAATCTGATTTCTCCTCACGTTTTATTTCTAAAATAGTATGGAACATAGCTGCACCATTTTTTACTGAAACCTTCACGTTCCTGCAATGATGTTACAATATGAAATGTCTTCATGTTTGGCTGAATTTGCTCCTTTTGCAGTGGCTCTTGAAATAAGTTAGAATCAATATTTCTAACAGGGCTGCTGTGTCAACAAACAATGATGACAATGTGACAATATGAACAAGGTTACTGGCATGCTCTGTAAAAAAGACATATAGCTAGAGTAGCTTCACCCACTGGTTTTGATTTTTGATTTTTAAGCGTCAGTGTTGTACTAGCCACCGCCAGAAACGACCACATTTAGACGAGAATGTCGAGAAAAGTTATCAGCTGCCACTAGCAAGCTTGGTTAGCACGCTGCAAGCATAGAACTGTGCGGGGGCAACACACAGACACTATTTAGTGCTAATTAGCATGCTAAAAAATACTACACTCAACAAAACATCAAGATAAACGTCTTGGATAGTCTTCCCCACACAGCAAGCAATATTTTGTATACAGTAATTCAATGAAAATGCTTTAAAAGGCACCAACCCACTAAAAAGGTCCAATTTAGTGACTTCAATAGCTGAACTGAAGCAGCTACAGCTGCTTGTGTTTGACCACCTGCCAATCAAAGCATATCGATAAACCTATGGATGCCTATACATAAACTATATGATATTGATGTACTACTCTGATGGAGATTCTCATGACCATCTAATGTAGTGTAAAACAGAGGACATATGTGAATTCCTGTGCCCAACAACTTTCCAAAACCCAGCCATGTCCACGCTTGATAACCTTGCCACATGTAGCTGCATGTTGCTTTCCTAATACTACTGCAACTTAGAGGTTGTGTACCATGCTCAATTAAAAGCATGGCATCCTGACCTGCTCATTCATTCATTTTGAGGCTGCAAGGTGTCCAACTTTTTAGCGGGGTATCACCCAACCCTAGCTCCTAGCTATTACTACCTATTATTTTAAAACTTTTCACAAATGCAAATTAAACAAATGAAAACACAAAAAGAGGTATAAACTCACAAGCCTCTTTGTTTGGGTAACACAAATATCTAATCAGTTGCATTGCAGTAATTCAGTACATTTCAGCACGTAGTCAGTATGTTGAAGTTCAAAACCAGCTTTAAAATGGGGAAGAAAGGTGATCTTTAGTGACTTTTCAAGTAGCATTGGTGCTGGTGCCACACAGGTTGAGTTTACTCTCCCACAAAATATCCAGTAAGTGACAGTTTTCTGATGTCTGAGATCAGAGGGGAATGGCCAGACTGCTTCGAGCTGACAGGAAGGCAACAGTAACTCAACCACTCATTACAACCCAGGTACGTGCAACATTTCGAATCCTGAAGCATATGGGGTACAGCAGCCGAAGACCACAGTGGCCAAGAACATAAAACTGAGGTTACAGTTTGCATCGGCTCACCAAAAATGTCCACTGCCCTCTGTCCAAGATATCATCATACCTTTATAGCTATGCCATCTGGACAAACCACCTGATAGTCTTCATTATCTTGATAGCTGCCCTCACCTCCTCCTTACTAATCCTCTGGCTACAACCTACCTGAGTATTATTGCTTTCTGATCACAGTGTTGTCATGACTGCTTCCAGCAGGATAATGCACCACGTCACAAAGCTTAAATAATCTAAAATCGTTTTGTTTTGTTTTTTACAGGACAATGAGTTCACTGTACTCATTGTCCTGTACCCAGTCCCCAGATCTCAATCCAATAGAACTACACCTTTGGGATGTGTGGAACAGCAGATTAACATGATGGATGTGCAGCAGGGAAATTTGCAGCAACTGTATAATCCAAGATGTAACTAAGTAAATGTCCAGTGAGTTTAAATCCTAAAACCTCCCTGATTTTAAGCATTAATTGGATAGCTCGATTTTTACTTTTCAGACAAAAACTAAACAGTTATGGTTTTGGGTTCAGGGTGTATCCGAATTCGGATTCAGCAAACTTCAACTAAACTTCTGCTGAAGTAGTTAAGAACGTGTCACAGTTCCACACACCCTTAATGCGTAAGAACCTATTTAACTGTAAGTAATTGATCTATTCTACTTTAGGACTAAAAAGTTTTTGTCTCCCTGTGTGACCAGGCAACTATAAAACAGTGGATTCTGAGACTTCTCCTGTAAACTTCACACTCAAGAAGTAAAACAGATAAAGGGAAGAATGGTACAAGAGGGAATCTGAGCAGGGATTTGATAACAGTTTGAATACAAACTACAGTATCTGCTTCATTCAACATCCTGCCAGTACCCCGTGCTTTCTCTAAAACTGTGACGGGACACGTTTTATCAGCTCCCTTTCTATAGCAACATAATCACATGGGACAAGAGGGACTCAGAGAAGTGCCATTCATCCCTAAAACTCTTAAGAAATGGGACACTGGCTGCATTCCCCATAGTTGTAAAAGCACCGCTCTACACCCACTAACGACGGTCTGTCTGTGTGTGCACGCATTAATTAATCTAAAATTTCGGCTTGTGCGTTTTGGTTGGTGTGCACCCACATCACCCCGTCGGGCGAATTTGCTGCTCTGGCCCTGTTCTGCCATATGTGGTTAGCAATGAAAGCAGAATAGTTGTCTTTTGATGTGATGTGATAGAGGGCTTATTCTGAACTGTTAGCACAGAGGACAACAGCGACAGCCTTTCCCAGCTTAAGCACAGCTCTTCACGGACGAGCTCACTCCAATTAAAACAAAAGATGACAAAGGGGGAACTCTGCATGTCACATTTCTTTTTTCAGACCCTACTTGGTAGGAAACTGTGAATAAAACAATGTGTTTGTGTATATTTACATAATCACTATTATAAAACTGGGACAAACACATTAAAATGTCTATCTAAAAATACATTTATTCTTGTTTATGTCATTTTCAGTCTTTGTCCCTTGTTGAGCCAATACATCTGAAAGCATATTGGTCAAACACATAAAATAACCTTCACCTATGGTCACAAGCTTTAGGTTGTGACCAAAAGGATGAGATCGTGGGTACAAGGACTGCAAATGAGCTTCTTCCAAAGGGTGGCAATGCTCTCCTTTGGAGAATGGCTGGAGCTCAGTCATTCATGAGGAGTTCAAAGAAGAGCAGCTAGTCCTCCACATCGAAGGGAACCAGTTGAGGTGGTTGAGGTGACTAGGATGCCTTCTGGGCATTCCCTAGGTTAGGTTTTTCACTTCTACCAGAAGGAGGCCCTGGAATAGACCTGAGACACGCTGGAGTGATAACATCTCTGCTGGGGAAATGAAGATATGTGTGTCTCTGTTTAGACTGTTGCTCTCTCGACCTGGACCCAGATAAATGGGAGAAAATTGGTGGAACATTATGAAGAAAGTGATGAGTCCATGGACGGCGGGCTAAGTCTAACAGACTAGGAGGATGGATGCAGAAGCAAAGAAATTGTGAAAGACAACAAGACTGCTCTGAAAGAAAATCTCTGATTTTGGAGGAAAACTTGCTGCACTGACTGTTTGTTCCTGACATGGAAAATCTTCATGCATTCATGTGTGAGAGCAATCCAAGGTGTGGAGCTGTAAAAACAAATGAGTGTTTCAGCTCCTCTGAAATCACCTATCACAACAAGAAAACAGTCATTTTGTGTGCTGATATAATTGCTACTCCTACTCCAGCACAAACACACACTAAACAGTGACTATTTGGACAGTTAGGTCAGTCAGTTTCCCAGAGGGAGATTTCTAACGCAGCTAGCAAAAAAAGCAATTCAATGCGTATAATTTCTGAGATTACTCAGATGCAGTTTAATGACACTCTTCATTTCCCAGATCTTTAAAATAGGGGTTGAGAGTGCTGAGCTAGTATGACCCAGAGACCCACAATAGTCACAATAATGGAAAATCCTCTAGGATGCAATAAACCAGAATTACCCTAAAGTTTACAAATGGTGACCAAGATAATGTACACTCTGATAAAAGCACTTCACAAATGAAAAACAATCTTGTCAGTGTTTCCCTGGGCCACGAAAATAACCTTAACAGCTTCCTTTTAAAATTCAGCAGCATACATGATGCTGCAATAACCTGATATCTGCTAACATGTCAGACCTCCACATCTGGCTTTAATTCATGGAGTCATTTGTTTACCTAATATTAGTTAATGGTTAAAATTTTAGTTGGCAGTAAAGAAAGATTAAAATGTCAGGCATTATTCCTCAATAACAAAAACACAAACGTCACCGTGACTTTCATCACTCTGTGGTTTTATTGGTGCTCTTCTAATTGCACTGAATCAACGGAAAGTTATTTTCTAAAGACTGCTATTATCTATACATATTCAGCAGAAATGGAACACAATCATTTGCATATTTTGTTTGTTTTGGGGTTTTTTTTTTTTCATTTTGCAGTTTCATTTTTGCAGCACTTAAATTACATCATCTATCCATCCTTTATTGCCTATTTAAGAATGTAAAAAGAAAACAATATGCACAGACATCCAAGAAATCCATGAAAACGCTATACAGGTACTGGACAAATCAACATTTAAACATATTACAAGAACATATGACAGTAAATTGTTGACATTTACCTTAAAACTCGTGCAGAGAGTATATAAATGATATGATAAAGTCAATGTGATGCTGGAGGTCCTCAGCTAATAGCTCCTTTAAGGGGAATCGTTTCTGTTTATTCCCAGCTCTATATTTATTCTTGGATTCTGCTAGAATAGTTCTGCATGTTTGACAGTTTCCCCTTTACTTACCTTAGCATGCCATACTGAGCCACTTAGTGCATCCTGCCTCAAGCAAACTTTTACCTTCTCTATATTTACGCTAACTTCATTCTGATTGGATCGATTCACAATCAGAACGTTTCTGCACTCACAGCCAGAGTATGCGTCTCATTTGATAATGTTAAGGACATTTACTATTGTGTAGATACATTATTTACTTAGTACTTACAAGTGCATATACTTAGTACTTGTAGACAGACTAATCTCACTATTTAAACTTGCCATGTTTGGTATGATCACTATAGCAGCGTATGTATATTAGAAAAAAAGAAAATTTATTATATGATTGAAGTATTAAAGACACAAACATTTGTATTAGGTGGGTTTGGATTTATGTACCTCATAGCCACTATCTACATCAGAATAATACGGAGCTAATAAGAAACAAGGACACTGGTATCATTTAATTTAAAGTTACAGCTCATTTACTTGCGTCCACTTCTCGTTTACATTTCGTTCAGTCACTCTGAAACTTGTACCGTGTAATTATATTTTCTTTTTTCCCCGTTTTTGATATTACAGTGTCAAATCTAGTGTGAAATTAACTGCTGTCTCCCATAACAAAAACAGCCTAACAGAGCAGATGTGGGTGTGACAGTAAAGTTTTTGAAGTGACATATTGTTTCTTGATGAAGCTGAAGAGGAGGTCGTGGGTGTTTGGATACTGTCAGTCATCTTTCAACTATAGCAAAAAAATAAATAAAAAGGATAATATATTAAATGTGGCAAAAACACATTATGTTAATGGTGATGAACTGATTTTGTGTATGCTTTTTTTAAGAGAAAGGGAAATGAACATGTAAAATCCTCTTAGAAGGCACAACGCAATATCTTCAACTACTCTTACAACATCAAAAACCTCACAATCGAGCACAACAGACTAAGAAGTTACCGTATTAAGCTTTAAGCACACAAGTTACAACACAAAACTCACTCACGCCTATTGTTGGGTACCCCATTCAACTGCTCAATAACATAAATGTCTAACCAGCCAATCACATGATCACAACTCAATCCATTCAGGTAAGATTTCCTGCTGAAGTTCAAACCAGTATCAAAATGTGGAAGACAGATCATTTAAGTGATGGGTTGGGTGTTGGTGCTTAACAGGCTGCTGAGTATTTAATCAACTGTTGATCTGCTGGGATTTTACCACACAATCATGAGTTTACAGAGAATGGTCTGGAAAAAAAATTAAAAATATCCATTGAGTGACTGATCAAAATGCCTGTTTGATGTCAGAGTCAGAGTATGGCCAAACACTTTGAGCTGATAGGACACCACTAGCTACTCAAATAACCACTCATTGCAACTAAGTTATGCAGATGAGCATCTCAAACCTTAAAGGAGATGGGCTACAGCAGCAGAACACCACACCACATTCTACTACTATCAGCTAAGAACAGAAAACTAAGAGTACAATTCACATTGGCTAAGAAAAAACAAGACTTTAAAAATGTTCCCTGGTCTGATAAGCGTCAATTTCTTTTGCAATATTAGGTTGACTGGGTCAGAATTTAGTGTAAACATCAGCAAAGAGTGGATCCACCCTGCCTTGAATCAACAGCTCAGGTCTATGCTGTTGTAATGTTGGAGGGGATATGTTCTTGGTACACTTTGGGCCCTTTATTACCAACTGAGCATTTTTTAAAGTCTGACAATATACCTGAATATTGTTTTTCACCATGTCCATTAATTTATGATCACACTGTACCATCATCCTCCAAACTGGTTTTCTTGAACATTAAAATTAGTTCACTGCACTCAAATGGCCTTCTTGTTCTCAGTTAGAGCTCAATCCAGCACCTCTGAGATGCGGTGAAATGGGAAATTTGCATCATAGATGTGTGATGTTAACACGTCAAATATGGAACAAAATCTCAGAGGAATGTTACAAGCCCCTTGTTAAATCTGTGCCACAAAGAAATAAGGCAGTTCTGAAGATTAAAGGGGTCCAACCCAGTACTAGCAAGGTGCACCTAATAAAGTGGCCAGTGAATATGTAACGTCAAAATCAACTTCAATTGCTTCAGTCCTGACAAACACACTCATTCTTGCTTCACAGTTTTAAAGATTTTTGCTTTTTTTTTGGTCTTAAGTGATATAATGGTTGGTTGGTTGGATGGATGGATGGTTGGATGGATGGATGGATGGATGGTTGGATGGATGGATGGATGGACTTTCAGACTTCTTTCCTTGAGCAGTCCATTATCTTCTGATCGATTTAAATGAATCTGTCAAAGTAGCAGGATACAGATAGTACCAACCAGGCCAGTCAGTGTCCTTGTATCACCATGACGTGGCTACATTTCAGGTTACACCGTGGGTTACCATGTCGGTTTCAGAAGGGTCTGTGGTTACACGAAATCTATTATGACACATAGCTATAAATCCCTAGTTGAATCAACAGTGTAGGTATGTCATAATCACAAAGCTTTTTTAAATCCTACACTGTAACATGACACAAACTTCACTAAAAATTTAACTACACATCGCTTTGATGACGTCCATGCAGTTATTATGGCTGGGAGCGGCATTGGCCATTTGCAAAGGCTACATCATAAGCTCTACATGGAATCAACAGAGGTCTAAATTAAGCCCAACAGTGGTCCAGAGACCTGTTTGGCTGTCATGGGGCAAAAGGTTGACCATCCTCACGGCCCTGAATAGGACAAGAAAATGAATGATAGACAGATACTTTGAAAATATCTTTAAGAGTTCAGCAATAACCATTTTAACTAAATATCTGTTGGCTTGACAGGAAAAAAAGCTGCCCATACTATCACTACCTTCACAATTCAAGCCTAAATTATAACTTGGGAAAACAAAACAGTCCAATTAGTTTAGTTTAGTTAGATTCATTAAGCAACATTTTAAAACACTCTTTGCTTCTGAAACTCATAATCCCTAAATTTTCACTGTCAGCTAAGCAAGCTTTAACCTGCTGAGCAGATTTCAGACACTATGTTGTGGTTCCCAACTTTCTCAGGTATACACCACTTCAGAAGTTGAAAAAATGTTATTTCTCCACACGTTACAGTTTTTTACTAATTCCTTTACATCATTAATCATTTATCTTAATTTCACTGTATATTTTCAGCAGACTGTCCATGCCCTGCAGTTTGAACCACTAGACTATGTGTAGAACTCTGGAAAGCGGTGGTCGATATTTTTCATGATATTCCTACATTTCACGAAGAAGTTATTTAAATCATAAAGACAATACCTGCTACTGTCATCCTTTATTAAGAGAAATCAGTGTGTAGTCCCATTAAAGAAGTTTCAAACGAAGTGAAATCTGCTTCCTGTGAAGGACGTCAGAGATTTGTTAACTTTCCCTCAGCTCACGTGATGTGAACACCTGGACATGTCAGGAAGGATGTTGTGTGCACAGCTGGCTGGCCTGCTGATGCTGCCATTTATTTATTTATTTGCTTGTTTGTTAAATAAACACAAACATGGGTTGAAAACTAAACTCAAACACAGGAATCTGCTTCCATCATATTTGCACAAGGCCCCCCCCCAAAACACACACAAAAAAGCCCAGCAGACAGGAAGCAGAGTTGGGTTAATTACCTCCGCCGAGCATCACCACTGCCACATGCAGCTGCCCGGATCACGTTTCAGCGCACATCTGCTAAAATGCACACTGGCGGAAAGCCGGCCACGTCTCAGCCTCCTGATGTGCGTTTCTTCCTTTAATGACAGCAGCATATGAGTAAGAGAAACCCCCTCTTACCTTCCACATCCAGGCCATTCTTATTTCCACGCAGACAATGGTGGACCGCCTGTTTTCTTCAGCCCGTAAACGCGCTCACCACCTCCGTCTGCAAGCACGTTTCCTCACGTGCTCATCACAGGAGCAGATGCGGGTGCAGTGCGGTGGTATGCGGGGATCGGCTCCATAAATGTTGGAGTGTACCGTTATTCGTCTCCTCTCTGTTTTTTTTTTCCTCCCATGGAGCTGCTGGGACCTGCAACGACGCTGCGTTGCTACTGGCCGGCTGAGACGCGTAGCCCCGCCCCGTGTGCGGCACGTGACCGCCGCTGACGCCCTGGCCCTGGCGTTTTACAACATCAGGAACATGAGGACGAGGGAAACAATAATAACAGAGGGTGCTGTGTGTTGAGTGTAGGCAGAGACGGACTTTAAGGTTATGCAGTACCGCCCCTCATTTCTTCATAATTTGCTTCCAAAGAGCCAGACTCGTTTTTCAAAGTGGTCTTGGATTTTTCCAGACATTCCGATGGTCTTCCAAAGTTGTTGTTTTTTTTGTTTTTTTGGAACATGGGCTGTTTTTTCACTCATTTTTAGTCCAGTCCATCTGATCCTTTTCAGAGGAATGTTTCTTGGTTTTTTTGCGGTTTTTGTTTTTTTAATTAAGCCGCTTAGTGAAAGAATCAATTTCAAATTGCATTTCTACCTCAGTATGGTGTACAGTGTGTACACGTGGGGGATAAAAGAAGAAGTGACAGGCTTAAAAAAAAATTATCTACTGCAGATAAACAGTATTTGATTGTCATGTCCTTGAGGAGAAAAGGTAAAGACCTGACACAGGACCAGAGAAATGTATCTGGCCCTCCTGTTGACATATAGTGTCCATTGAAGCCTCATCAGAAATGGTCTCAGTGGGAGAGTGGCAGTGGCATCGGGTCTCATGGAGTTTTTAGTTCACATTATTGTTAAAGTACACAGATGTCAGGAGGTTGATCAGTGTATACAGCCATTTGTAAAACAAAGGGAAGGCTCTGTCATGGGTGTGGCTGCGTTTCAGCCGATAGTTTTGGAGATCTTGTCAAAATTGATGGAATTCTGAAAGTAGAAGAGCATCGTTAGATTTTCATCCAATCTGAAAGTCTTCTGATTGACAATGTTTTGGTTTTTCAACATGACAATGAAACACCGAGACACACTGCCAATAAAAGTAAAGCTGGATCGAAAAACACTAAATGAAACTTCATTAGTCATGGATTGGCTTCCTAGGAGCCCAGATCTCAAAATTATTGAAGCAGTGTGAGATCATTTTGATGGAGAACATAACAGAAAGTAGCTAGTATCCAAAGAAGAGCTTTGAATGTCCTTCAAGAAGCCCAGAAAACTCAAGACTTTTAAACAGTGCTGTGTTTAAACAATGTTACTGCCATAGGTATAGTGTGAATCTAACTATATGTCACTTACTGTTGCCTGAAATTTGCTCAAATAAGTGTACTGGATGGCGTACACTGTTTGAGTTAAGACATGAGTGCTTTTCCAACCAGAGAGGAGTTGTTTTTGTTTTTATTTAATATCCCTTTCTTGCAACATCTCTGTTTGAAACATAATGCAGTGAGGCTCCCAGGTAGTCTGACATTATTATTATGATTATTATCATATTAGAGTCAAATGGTAAATGGACTTTATTTGTATAGCGCTTTACACAACCAGTCATCCACCCATTCACACACTGGTGTTGGCAAACTACATTGTAGTCACAGCCACCCTGGGGCACACTGACAGAGGCCAGACACTGGCGCCACCTCTGACCACCACCACCAGGTGAAGTGTCTTGCCCAAGGACACAACGACCGAGACTGTCCAAGCCGGGGCTTGAACCAGCAACCTTCCGATTACAAGGCGAACTACCAACTCTTTAGCCACGATCGCCCTCAAGACAAATAAAGGCATTTTTCAGTCTTCTTTTGAAGACAGAGCCAAACGTGACAGCTTAAAATGTCTGGCTAATATCAAGCTTAACCTGATATAACTATGCAGTCAATGAAAAATCCATTTATTTAAATTTACTGCTGGACTTAATAGATCAGATATTTTTCAGCAAGATTTCTGCTCATGTTCAGAACTGTCTACACAATTACACTTTTACACATGTTTGATCTGTGTTTTGGGATGCTTTTTACCTCAGCTACATCACTGAAGCTAACCAAAATGAGAAGGAAAGGGAACATTATGCAAAGCGTTTAGAAGTAACTTTTCTATGAAACATTTACTACTTTCATGAACTTGGTGGTATGATGTGGTCCTGAATTATATCTAATCTACAGAAAAAAAAGTGCTGTCAGTCATATTCACTGATTTTTCATTTTTTCTCATCTCTTTCTCTGGTTTCCTCTTCTGAATTCATACAAGTCAAAGTATAGGTGTAGGAATTCAGAAGAGGACAAGTAATCATTACTGTACAAAATCAGAGTAAAATACATATAGACAACTATTTATATTCTGTGTGTTATTTACAGGATGCCAATCTTCATCTTTATTTTTTAACAAAAGAGTTATCTGATACCAATACTGTGTGTTGTTTACCTTTGAGGCACACTGATCTGATCAGACACTATACTCCAGTAGTCCTTGAAATTCAAAAAGTTCTAAACTGGTAAATTGTAAAAATCAACATGTGATTTCACCAGTGCTGAGACGAACAAAGTTAAAATTGAATCATAAGTCAGGCAGAAAGAGGCAGAATGATAACACAGTGCCCCGCTGAGAGAATTTGGAACTGGAAAAATCTAATCTGGGATTTTAATGTGAGGATTTATTTTCCTTTTTTTTTTTTATATTTAGCTTGCTCTGTGAACCCAAAGCACAGCTGTTACCTTTGAACTGGCAATACAGGTCAAATGTGCTCGAGGGCCTACAGCTGGACTGCAGCTGATGGGCCCTGGAGCTGAGGGTGGCCCAGTTTAAACTAAAATAATGACAAAGTCAATGTTAATTCAATTCCATTCATATCATTTTGGTTCAGTTTTACTAATATAAATTCACATTCACAGCCATCTAAAGATACTTTATATTGTAAAGACCCTACAGTATTAGAAAGATGTTTAAAGTCCATTTGTTTCATTAATGGTGGATCTTAGAAGGTTAACCAAAGCGATGGGTAACTGAGCATGCTTTCAATCATTTAAGGATCTCACATGTGTTAATTCACTTGTGGTTTGCTTTCCTTATCACAATGGTCTAAGAAGCGTGTGGATGTAAGTGCACAGTGAGGTAGATTTGTCTTCAGCCACTCCTTTGTTACCTTGGTTTTGGGTCATTCTTATGCTTGAAGACCCATCTGTGAGTCATCTTCAGTGTTCTGGCTGAGAGAAGGAGGCTCTTGTTCAGGATTTTGAACCCTTAATAGAAAAACAGCTGCAAAGCATGTTTCCTCCTCCGTGCTTAAGTGTGGGGGTGGTGTGATTTTGGTTTCATCTGACCACAGCAGTTTCTCTGAGTCTCTGGCAAATTTAAGATCGTCCTATACATGTTCCTTCTTGAGCAGAGGGACCTTGTGGACCCTGCATTGTGTGTTACCTCCCAGTTTGGGGCTGATCCGCCACCTTTCTCATGATCATTCTAACCCCATGAGGCAAGAACTTGCATGGAGCTCCAGACTGAGGGCAATTGGTGGTCATTTTTATTTGTTTCATTTCCAAATAATCACACCAATATTTGTCATTTTCTCACCAAGCTTCTTGCTGGTGGTCTTGTAGTCCATTCCACCCTTGTGCAGGTCAACGGTCTGCTTCTTGGTGTCCTTTGACAGCTCTTTTGTCTTTCCCATGATGGTGGAGGGGGAAAAATCATTGTGAGGACGTGTGCTTTATACACAAAATAAGCTGCAATCAGTAAGAGTATCTGTAATTGACTAATTGTATGACACACAGCCAATCTGGGAATTCCGGTTGAGTTATTTCACTCAATGACCTGCAAAGCGACTTATATCTTTTATGTAATGTATTTTTTTGTGGATTTTTGGTTAATATTCATTCTCTCTCTCTGCTATAATGAAACTATTATAACAATTAGAGACTGTTCAATACAAATTCAACAGGGGATTCCCCCACTGTCCGCACAGAGTCCTCGCTCTTTACATACAAATAATTATTTCCCTCACTGTACGTACAACTGCTTAAAAATTGAGACAGACCCCATAGACTCCAATTTAAAAAAAAGAAAGAAAAAAAAAGCTTTACCACCCCACCACCACCCCCTTCAACACAGCAGCACAATCTTTTTTCTATTGTTAAACCCATTTAGGAGTCACCACAGCAGATTATCTCCTTCCTTCCCTATCCCTAGCATCTTCTGTCACACAAATCCTCTGCATCCATAACCTTTCTCTGGGTCTTCCTCTTTCCCTCCTGTCTGGCAGCTCCAACTTCATTACACCCGCCATCCCTCCTCTGCACATGTCCAAAACATCTCCGCCTTTCCTCTCTAACTTCTCCAAACGCTCAGTCTGAGCTGTCCCCCTCATGTACTCATTTCCACTCCTATCCATCCTGTAAACGTTCTTTTTTTGTTAATAAATTACACATTTAAATTGCATTAGAGGTTCATTCATGAGCACAATTACTCAGTGAGAGGGTTTGTTCCGTTTGATCTTATTTAGTGTTCAGTTGTACCGAGACACACAGGTGCACCTTGCTAACCAAGCCAGCTAGCCAGTGCTGATACTTTCCTGGGTCTGCCTTGTCATCCAAATAAAGTCACATACATTTTTAAAGCAAAGAAAAATGGCAAAAGTCATGCTGGCAATAAGTTTAAGCAGCAGAATACAAGCCGACGACACAGCAGCATAAAAATAGATATACTTCTGGGGTGTTCATGTGTGCCCACATGCACATTCATACTGCTCGAGTATAATCCTAACTTTGTCACTGATTGGCTTAATATTGAAAACTATGAAAAACTATAACATTTGAACTCCTAATGAACTTGTTGACAGATGGCATTTATCAACAGATATTTTATATTGGTGGTTTTTCTTCTACTAATACATAATCAGATGTACTTAAATGTAGTAGAATTTTTTTGCATTTGTATATTTTCAGTACAAATTCCTGATTATACTTGTGTGCCTTTACTCAAATAACATTAAAACACAGTAAAAATTGAAGTACTGCCACCATAGAGTTAAGGGTTCAATTTACATAGAGGGCAGGTTTGTTACAGTTGGGAAGGTAAAAAGTTAAGGCTATATTTATTTATTTCATGACATGACATTTATAGATGCAATTTGTGTTGAAATATCCATCAGCCCTACTGTTATATTTTTGGGAGCTTATAATTTTTTAAATTAACTGTGGGAAGAAGCTGAAACAAGGGCAATAAACTAGAAAATCTTTTTACGTTTGTTTGCAACATCAAAATACTTCAGAGGAAACACACTATATGGGGAGATGCATGAAAAAAAAAAAGTTTCTCTGACTCAAATCAACAAGCTCTTTTCTGGAAGCAGGATACTGAGTCGTACAAAGAGAGTATCAAGTGCAGTATAATGTGGAGAAGAAGTCATGTTGGGAGAAAGTCAGTGTGAAAATCAGTGATCTTGTCAGATCAAGATTAACCTCTGGGAACATGTTATCTTGTAAGAACAACATCCATATGTTGTTCTTACAGCAAGTCCTGCTGGAACACGATCGCCGTTCCAAAGATAGCACATTTTAATCTTGTGAGGATAAGATATTTTTGTGGGAATGCGATCAGTTTGTTGTGAAGTTATTGCAGTGTGAGAAAACAAGAACAGAAGTTGCAGGAGCAGGTCGTTACATTACGGAAACAAGATCGATTTGTGGAAAGAATTATTGAAATGAAAATCATGCAAGTCTAGATAATCTTGCTGTGCTGTGGTGACAGCTCCTTCCATTTGCCACAGATTTGACATTTTCCAGTGTAGTCGTTCTCCCAGCGGGCTCTTTGGGTCAGCGCCGCCTTTTGTAAGGAGTGTCAGGAAAATGTAGAATAATTTAATTTTTCAAGTGTGTCCTCTGACTGTAATAAGTCTTTGGGGATGCAGCCACACTGCTGCCAAGTTTCATTTCACCTCGCTGCATGATGCAGATGTTATTTAGCTCTTTTTTGCTTTGAGAACAAACTGGAGCCAGAGTCAACCAGCCCACAGGATTGACTCATAAAATCAAATTCACAGCAACAATAAAAATGTAGCAAATAGTTAAAAACTTAAATCACCATTGTGGTTGTTTTCTCTCCCTGTATTTTTACTGGGTGTTGTTTATTAGGCAGTTTCTTGGAGTGGACTTAATTATGTAAGACAGACACACACTTATTGTACGGCTATATCAGTAATGCTGAGAGAAAATAGTTTGTTTTTAAGCTCGCAGCTCTGTTTGATTTGTTTTTCTTTTATAATTACAAAAACTTATGTGAGAACATTTTTGTTGTTTGCTCTGGTGGGTAGATAAAGTCAAACTTGCACTTTTTTTTTCAAGTGCTGATTTCACATGAATGCAAAACAATGGCATTGAAGAAAATTGATCAATTACCTCCAAGAGCAGTAATCAGTGCTGAAGTTGTGAAAGTTTCTAAATTAAATCCTGAAATATTGAGAAGTGAGCCAAATTAGATTTTTGTCATTTTTCCATTTGTATCTTAGCTTTTTGTTGTTGTCGTGAAATTCCAGCAAACAGATGCCGTTTGAGGTAACACAAGGACTCAAGGCTACCTCAGGATACCTTAAGAGTCTGTTACACAGCAGGAAAATTACAGGTCCGCTGCTGTCAGCGAGAACATGCAAATACCACACAGCATGCACACAGGTGACTGATGAGCTCGAACGAGGTCATGAAGGGACGAGGATAACCACTGAGCCAGTGGACTACCACTGTGTGAGGTTATTAGTGTGTTTGATTACCTTATTTTTAATCATCAAAATTCCCATAATATTCATAAAGTCTTACTGTTTTATTAAGCCTTCTTTTTTCTCTATTAGCCTTTTTACTGTAGTTCTGTGTTATTAGAATTTATTACAGGGCTGCACAAGTTACTCTTTATTTAAACAGTCTAGAGAAAGAAACAACAGAATCATATTATTACCAGTAAAACAGATAGCCAAAACAGAAAACACAATCAAAAACAACCTGTGGCTTTTCAAGGCAGAGTTTCCATGTTCTAGCTCGTCCATGTGTTTGTTATGGATACCCTGGCTTCCCCCGACAGCCCAGAGGCATGCGCTTCAGGTTAACTGGTGATTTTAAATTGGCCGTATAGGTGTGAGTGCGGCCATCTGTCTCTCTGTATTAGCCCAGTAATATATTGGCAGCCTGTCCAGGGCGTAACCCACCTCTCACCCAATGACAGCTGGGATAGGATGCAGCCTAACTGTGACCCTGTACAGGATTGTGAAAGAGGATGGACGGATGGAATCAGAAAATAAAAAAATAAAAAGGTTTTCAAGCTAACCATCAGTTACCAAAACTTTTCTCATTTAGAGTCAACAGCTGTGTGTACTGTTGATCCCATTACAGTTTGTGCTTCTTATGGAACAGTTTTTGCTCCAACACAGGGAATTTAATAAAAGTGATTGCGGAGCACCAGTGTGCTACTCACCACTTTTGGATGAATGCAACTTTGTGTGCTTATCCAATTTGAAATGCAAGTTAAAGGGTGGCTCCTTTGACAGTGATATTGCTAACGTGCACCAGCAAGTGATCAGAATGGCACTTCCAGGGAGTCGTGCAAATGTGGCGAGAGCAGTGTATGGCTGCTGAAAGGGAGGACTTCAAAGAAAAAGGCTGAATTTAAATGAGGTTTTTGCTCTTTATAGGTGCAGTGGTGGAAATTTTTGATGGCACCTCATAAATTTATCATGTAACTCCAAAATAGTGGTATTCATGAACATCAATGGATGAAGAGCTTGCCATTTTTACATTTTCTTTCATTATTACACATTGCCAAGAGATCGGTGAATAAGGAATATTTTTGGAATGAGGTTGCTTCTTTGTTGCATTTGATTCATACAAAATCACAGAGATGGACGTGGCTGAAGAGTTTAGGTATTTGAAATGCTTTGCTACAGGGAAGAAAGTCACTAAACAGAAATGGCTGCAGCCAAACCCTCTAACAGCGGACCAATCGATGGCAGCTGTCAGCAAAATAAAGTATGGAGAATCTGACCTTTCTCTTTAAGACTGCAATATGATAAATAAATAAAAAAATATTTAAATGCTAAAAAAAAAAAAAAAAAAGCTATATAGAGCAAACATTTGTGGATTTTTTCTCTAGTCACCTGAACTTAAACCTACTTAAGTCTATGAAAGCTAAGCATTGCTGACATCCATAAACTGTATATTAAAGATGGACATTGTGACATCACACACTGGTTAGTGAAGTCCTGTTGTGCAAGCAGATGGTAGGTGTTAAAGGTTAAGATTAGTCTGTGAGTGTGTGTGAATGATAGATAAAATCACTTGTACAAAAAATGTTTGTGTGAATGTGATCATTGATGGGTGAGGAATGCTGTATAAAGTGCTCAAGTAGAGTAGAAAATGTAATTATTTAAGAATCAGTCCGTTTATCCTCTACCATGATTTTCCCACAGACTTCTAATCATCAGATTTTTGCAGCCAAAGAAGTCGCCCCCTGCTGGCCTTTGGGGGCAATACAGGTTTAAGGCAATTCTGCACTGGCTTCTTTCAGAATCTGGAGCTATGTTAATCTTTTTACATACAGACAACTCAAAAAGATCTTCTTTGATGCATTTTAACACCATTCAAAGACATTATGGATGATCAGGTTTGAATCATATGATGCTGCCATCAAAGCTGAAGAGGGTAAAATAAATACAAAGATATTCTGAAATAAAATGTTATAAGATTTATTTTTTTTTAACTTACCATTCATATTGTTAAGGTGTTATTTATTTTAATAAAAAAAGTTTAATTTAACACAATGACCACACTGTGTACATACATGCTGATGAGATACAATAGATCAATCCATATGATGACAGCCTGGTCAATGTTAACTACCTTCAGAAAATACTGATGTAAATAAAGTTGTCTCCTTTCAAAGAGTTTGCTTAAAGGCGATCTCAAACTGTTACTTGAATGAAATCCTGTCTTGCCAAGGTGTCACATTCCTTTATGAGAGAAGGATTAAATATATTGTAGAAATCTCATTTTAAAAAGCCAAGGACACACAAACAGAAGTTGTGGCCACACAACCATCAAATTTCAATTTAACCTTCTTTGACAGCACATATTTGGAGAGCTGATTTGGTTTGAGACATTGATTTTATGTTCTTTCACAGAAACTCTTGGAAATATCAGAGAAAGTGATAGAAACTTGGCAAACATCCTGTCTGTCTTTCCCATCACGCTATTCTGATGCTGCCTTTGTGTTCCTCCTGCCTGTATGGAAGGCTGTAATTGAGTTCAGCTGCAGCCTGCCTCCCTGCCAGATGACATGACACCTTGAGTAAACAGAAATTTTCCAAGATGTCAGTCTTGTTTGCAAATGAAAGAAACCAATCTCAGGTTCTCTTTTTTTTTAACAAAAAATATTTGATATACACCAGCTGCAATTACTGAAGCACAAACAAGCATGGATTCACGAGGTACAGACACTTGCTGCTTGAAAAGAAGCACATACCCACACCTATAAAACGCTCTGAGTGGGTAACCACAGCCTGCTGGTACACCTCACTTCTTTTGATTAGGTTCTACAGCATTGATTAAACTTCTCAGTTATTTTCGGCAGGTGTGAAGCAGGTCCTCTCAACAAATCAATAGCTCTATCGGGGATATCACCAAATCTCCTTCTTTCTCGCCGTCTCCATCTCTTCTGATTTAAAGCTTTTCAAACAGAGCATGAAAAAAGTAACCCTCAAACGCTGGAAGTGCAACATCACGGATTAAAATTCTCAGAGTAGCGTGTGCGTGCCACTGAAAGAGAAAGTCAAGGTCATCTGCATCTGAAATTACCTCTGGATGATTAACGGACTACGGATCATACTCTGTCACCTTTCATGATGTGATAAGCAGCTATCAGTCTCAAGGAAGCAGAGGAAGGTAGCGCTACACCTTCAAGTTAGAAACTGTCTCAGATGGGTGTCTCTGCTTTGTACAGTGGATCAAATGACCGACAGCTTCACCTTCAACTAGCAGCAAGTGAACTTCCAGTTGACTTTCCAATATAGAAACAAAGTGTTTTGTCCCACTTCCACAGGCCTGATGTGTACAAACCAAATGCATGCATGTACATATTTACTTAGTATACTGTGCCATGGCCAAAAGAAAATCCTCATCCTCGTAAATCATATTTAAATATCCACCCACAGCAGCAATAAAACTCTAGGGTTTCTCGCTTGTGTACTGATGGGACTGTGTGTTATGTTGGTAGTGTTCCAGCGTGGGCACACAACACGTTAAAATCCTACATGGATTTAAACTGTGGTATGGATTTAGGACACAGCTTAAAGTCTTCCCCCTTGCTAGCAGCTCTAGAAAGCTATAACATGATGTTGACATTAACACTAACAAGTTAGTAAAACCAAAATATTCATCTCCTTAGCATGCCTGCATGTCAACGTTTGCTGTTCAAAGATTTTTGCTTTACAGGTACTTGGTTACAGATGTGAACTGCTCCATTGCATTTTTGCTTGATGTAGAAGAAAGCTTTGTGATGACAGAGTTATTGCACTAAACAGGAATATGTGCAAGTTAAACTATCAAACAGCTGTAGAGATTTTCCACTCTGAATGTTTTGGGAAACAAAAATCAGGAGGATTCTTCCTCTGAGGACCATGCATATCAGTACAAAGGTTTGTTCCAGTAAATCTGTTATTTTTATTTCTAAAACTCAAGATAATTCAACCATCCAGATTGTATTTTTTTCACTGAAGGCATTACAGCAAGAAAACACTAAACATTACTTTTGTTTCAACAGCATGGCATTGTGATAAAAGTCCAGAAGTTGGCCTCCCTGCAGATAAGGGCCACCCTATTAAAAATGTTTGCACCACAGTGAAACAAATAATATGACAAAGGAGATCAACTGAAATCCTATCTCAAGCAAGAATATAGGGGGGGAACAGCCAAACTGCATCAATAGATATCAGCTCCCAAACGCTCACAGACTGCTGTTCAAAGAAGAAACCATGCAGCACAAGCCGCTTGTCTGACATTAGTTATCACTGCGTCTAAATGCTCTTTCAGTTTCCAAAAGCAAACAGCCACCGAGGCATGGTGTTAAAAATGGTTCAAATTTTTTACAACTCTAATAAAATATAAGTGAATTTGGGAGCTTAATGTTGTTAGATTATTAATATTAAGTTAGCTAAATAAATGCCACTACATACCATGTTTTCTCTGAAGACAGAGCAAATGCACAAGCACATGGAAGATGAAGGTTAAAAGTTAAATTGTTCTAAATAAAAGTGCATGTTGAGACTGCCTGATTAGCAGAGACAAATACAACCATATGGTAGGAAGAAGACCAGCCAACACGCTGTCAGTGACTGATATGTTGAAAAAGTTGTGATCCCAGGTTTCAGTTCACACTGGAATAAATCAGAGTCTGAAGTGTTATAATATTTTTCGTCCTAAACACCATAATACACCTGAATATGAATATTCAAAAAAATAAGGAACACAACACTAGAATAAAATAGAATAGCCCTTTATTTTCATTGTACATGTACAACAAAAAGGGAACGAACCTCATCTAGTGCAGCAGACTCTTGGGCTCAGAAATGGGGTTAAGTCAACCTTTAACAAGCTGACAGTAAACACTCTCCTTTCCTAACTAGGGGGACCAGGTGGGACTGCACAGCACATTTATCCCTTGTCCTCCTGCCCCAAATATTGAAACAATGTCCTACATTTTGATTTGCTCCAGTTTTTGAAAGTCAACACTGAGAAACTTTTATTGAGTGGCTGTGGAAAAAAACAGCCACTCAAAAGAATTTAATCACGGGTCTTCTGCAGATTAACACTTCACTGTCTTTTGCTCCCTATGCCACCGCTAAAGTGGAAAATTGCAGATTTTTCATAGAAAATAGAAAAACACAAGTGAATGTGAATCATACCATAGCAAAGACTGAGAATTACTTCCCACTGGTTTCACCCAACTATTAGAAATGTCATAGAGTTTGTTATGCTTCTATCAGTTATGTGTGAGCTCAAAACAAGATGTACCAGTTGATGGATGAATCCCACTTTAACCCAAATGATTACTAAGCAACTGAAGCAACAGGTAACAACAGTGTGATGGCATTAGCCACGCATCGGTAAAATCAGTCCATACATTCACCTCAGTTTGTTTCGCAGTTAAGTCAAGCAATATAATCAATTAATGTCTTTGCTTAAACCTAACAGTGATATTTTGAAGTGCAGCTATAATAGCATTTAGTGGTTTTACCAAAAGAAAAGTTTTCTGTTACTAATTATGTTTCTCTTTCTTTGAGTTACCTGATTTGGGAAGGTGGCTGTTTCCTGTCTGGGCAAAAGGCGTGGCCAAGAGCTGAGGAGTTGGATGGTCGTGCTTGGCAGGACCAACCAAGTGCTTGTCAGAAACGAGGATGTTTTAGGTTTACTTATGTAGTTTCGTGCGCCCTGCGACAGACTGGCGACCTGTCCAGGGTGTACCTCGCCTCTTGCCCTATGACAGCTGGGATAGGCTCCAGCGCCCCCCCGCGACCCTGAAAAGGATAAGCGGAAGCGAATGGATGGATGGATGTAGTTTCGTGCTTAGTTAGTATTGGTGTTTGTTTTTGTTTCCCCTATTGTGTGTAAATGGTTTGGCCAAACCACTGTAAAGGTTACCCTCTTGTGTCTTCGTGTTCAGGACAGTTTGTGAGTTAAGTTGTGTCCACGTTGTTTGGTTAATTTTCTGGAAGTTACAGTTTGTGTAGAGTTATATTTAGTTGACCTCTTTCATGGGCCTGCCAATTATATTTTGAATTTTGTCTGTTTGAACTTTTTGGGGTTGGTTAAAATTAAAAAAGGCCATTTTGAAGACATTTTTCCTGTGTCCTCTATGCCAGGGGTCTCGAACTCCAGGCCTCGAGGGCCGCTGTCCTGCAGGTTTTAGATGTGTCCTTGATCCAACACAGCAGATTTAAATGGCTAAGTTACCTCCTCAACATGTCTTGAAGTTCTCCAGAGGCCTGTTATGAACTAATCATTTGATTCAGGTGTGTTGACCCAGGGTGAGATCTAAAACCTGCAGGACACCGGCCCTCGAGGCCTGGAGTTCGAGACCCCTGCTCTATGCCTGTGCTGCTTGGTCCCTCACAGACAGTTTTAAACATTACTGTTAGAAACATAATGAGGAGAAGCTTCTTCCCCCCAGGCTATTCGGGCCCTGAATCAGGTGTAGGACTGGACTCTCACACACATCACCGCACGCACTCTGTTTATTTGCACACTAATTATAATTTATTATCTCTTTTTTTTTTCTTTCATAATTTCTTTCATAAATCGTTATTTGCACATTCTTTCTACTGTAAATTTCTTAGTTAAAATCTGTAAATTTTGTAGTAATCTGTAAATCTTGCTGTCATTTAATGGGCGGGCATTGCACAGCAATAAGCATTTCACCACATGTCGTTCTGTGTATGGTTGTGTGTGTGTGTGACAAATAAAATTCGAATTTTAACTAATTTTTTTCCGCTTGTTCCACTTGGGCCTATTGCTGCTGCTGTAGGCTAAGTGACGGGGTGCACCCTGGACAAGTCACCAAGTGTTCAAACCTGTGGGCTATTTGGAATCAACAGTTAATGACCAGTCAGTTAACCCTAATCTAAACAATATCTTTGGACCGTGGGAGAGAAACCCTAATTCCCAATAAAATGCTATAAGAACTTGGACTATATCCACTATTCATCACTAATCTATTCAGTAATCTATTCAGTATTTCACTCAATCAATTAAAAAACAAAAAACAAAAAGTGATCCCCGTAAGTAAAGTCTGTAGTATTCATCCTCGATCATGACAATTCATCTAAAAGCTTTTCACCAATGAGAAATTGTGTGCCTTCAGCACACAGTTAAAACAAACACCTTTTTTAAAAGTGAGAATGTGAGAAAAAATATTTTGAATTTTTTTAATGCTTCAGATTAATGTTTGCTCACATTTCAATAGAATGAGTTGAGACTTGCCATTTTAGACGAGCTTCTCTTGCGTCTGATAACAAAAACTGCCTGCAGAGAGAGAGAAAAGACATTGTGTCTGAAGTGTTCCCACAGAAGCTTGTGATGAAAAGGTGTGGGGAAAAAAGTACCCGAGGACAAAAAGTTAAAATCGTATAAATGTGTAAAAATAGAGGGTAACACAGAGAAAGGCGGACAGCCTAATAGTCATAACAGATTTAGACTGCTTGAAGGAAGCATTGCCCTGAGGTTCATTTAAGTACTTTTCTCTCATCAGCGAGGAAAAGATCTAAAACTGTGAAAAGAAAAGAGAAGCCAGTGCATTTTTTCTCCCAGAGCTATTGTCTAAAAATACTGGACACCATGCTGCGAAGTATGGCTCTGATTTCAGTTTCACAGAACCTGCATCCATTTGCTTGATGGGAACAGTTGGCGTTGGTCTGATTCCCAGGCTTCAGTTCGGTGCAGTGAACCCAGATGCTTGAGTGATGATGCCCTCTCTGCCCCCTGAAATCCTCCTCCTGTGCTGACAGACACAGACACAAAGACTCTGATAGAGGCTCTCAGCTGATGGAGACAAGCCTGTAAGTACTATTGTAGCAATAATAATTGCAGATATAAGTGATGTCAAAGCATACCTCAGCATGTACAGTGGGGGATTCAATTTCTAATAAGGAGGAATTCCTCTGTTTTATATTACATACATACACATAGTCAAGCTGCATGTTCTCCACATTTGTTCAAACCTGAAAATCCATTTTATCCCAGCAGGATCTTGAAATGTTCTGAAAAACCCCCAGAGACGTAATTTCTTTTTCACAGTCTTCCCATGGCTCCAAAATTTTTCAACAGGTTTGTGGTCAGTTACAGGAAAATCTTTGGTCTTAAAGGCTTAAAATAAGTATATAAGAAATTAACATATAGAGAAACCTCAACCTTGCATTCTTTTTAATGGCCAGCGGAGCGGGAGGGAATGTCCCGTGGTTGCAAAAAGAAGTCCGGCTGCATAGAAGTCTGTAACAAAATGACTCCACTTCTCACTTGTTTCAACACCTCAGGAGACATTTTTGCAAAAAGAGTATGATTTCAATCTCCTTTTTTCAATCTTTTTTCATATGACATTAGCTCTGGTAAGTGGCTATCATGTAAGCAACCAATGTCCTTGGTTTATCCACCAGTGGGAAGTGTCACAGTGACTACATCCATGTTTTATAGTCCATATAGCCTTCAAAGCTGTGTTTGAACTCACTTTTCTGCTGCAGTATGAATCATTCTTCACAAAGATGCAAACCAGAGAGTCGAAGATGCCTCTGAAGAGTAGGCTGCTACTCTTTCTTGGTCTAGGAGGAGTGGATTCAAAGCTCAGAGCAGTGACTTCAGACTTCACTATGGGTTCACCCTATTGCCATTCAACTTTGTCTTGGATTCAGCAGTAAACAGGAGTTTTTCCCTCTTTCTCCATGAAATGCTGGCATGTCTTAGCCCAACACGGATGTTTTTTAAGACATCACTTGAGACACTACTTGTAGACAACAGATTTTTTTAACAAGGCTTTTGGTGAAAAGTCTTGGCAAATTCTGTCTGTGATGAAGCTGTTTTTCTGTCTCCCAGTGAATGCAACCTACAAATCTAATTTCAGAGTGGAAAATAATAAACTTACACCAGGGTTCTTTATGTAAGGTTTATAGCATGAAGCCAGAGATCTGAGAGTACACCACAAGTCAAAACAGCCTTGCAATACTAATTGAAAACAACCTGTTAGACAGATATGAATTAGTTTAATACAGTGGACACAGATATATTGTTAAAAATGATTCACTGATCATGAAATATTGAATAGCTAGTGTTGGGAAATGGATTTCTCCAAAAAAGCTACCTACTGTGGCTCTGTTCTGGCCATTACTTTGTCTTAAGTCTGGGTTTCTTATAAGAGTGTGGTGAGTTCTGTAGCTCAGCTGCAGGGGAAGGGTTGGCCAACTTGGCTGGTAACGATCGTCTAATCATGCCTCCTCTATTTCAGTAGCACATTGGGACCTGGAAGAGGAAGAGAGCTGAGTTGGAGCAGCAGTGCGAGGAAACTGGGCAAACAAGAGAGAAAGGGACAGCGGCTGCTGCAGCTTGGAAACAGCTCTGTAAATAAAAGTCACAAATATTATAA
This sequence comes from Pundamilia nyererei, assembly GCF_000239375.1. Lineage (NCBI taxonomy): Eukaryota > Metazoa > Chordata > Actinopteri > Cichliformes > Cichlidae > Pundamilia > Pundamilia nyererei. The sequence goes on along the minus strand of NW_005187432.1, from coordinate 1,351,406 downwards.
CCACTGTGTGTGTCATGCTTTCTAAAACCTATTTATGCTGAAAGTCTCTTTGAGGAGTATGGGGGAAATTGCATTGGTGTTCAGTGGGTTTCAAATTAACAATATTAGTTAAGTGTGGATGTGAGGTTGGCTCAAACTGATCGAACACCATAAAGAATCAAATAGTTTTTAAAAAGATATGACGTATGGTTGATATGAGTACAGGAACCATACCCACAGAATAATTTAGACATAGGAATGACAGAATTCAGAATATTAATATTTTATTTTAAATTCATTAAAATTTTAGAAGACCCAAGAAGTTTGTCTTCCTTCCATTTCTGCTCTACTCTCCTGTATTGCTGTCTGAGTACAGAGTCTCATTAAGCCATGACTGGGATTTTACTTTGGAGCGGTGTGACCTTAATGAGCCAACAATGTTCAGGATAGTGAAGCAAGTGTTGTTAAAATAATTTAAGATATGCTATGCACAGAGATGAACTGGGAGAGAGTAATGGATCATAAAACGATTAAAACAAATTGGTCGGTGGTAACAGATGTAATAGAACATGAGCATCAAATAGAAGCACATCTTTGGACCATTATTTCTGGAAGGCTGACTTTCCTGATGGGGAAAGAAACTGCAATTTCAATTTCACTGGTATGCCCTGATAATCCAAAAAATAAAAATAAATCAAACAGATAAAACTACATTGCTCAATTTTTTTTTATCATATTAGAAATTGTGCAGAATGTTTTTTAAATGGGCTTATTTCTTCTTCTAATATTGACCTCAGCTTCTGTTCACTGCACTTGCCTTGAGCACACAAATCCCACTCGCCAGCTTTCCAAATCATTTTGTTTATGAACAGCATCCAACCAGAAGAAAGCTGGCTTAAAGGTAGAGTAGTATCAAGACCTACTGTAAGATAAATACTTTTTTTTTTTAAACAGTGGATCATTCAAAGCCATTGTAGCAGAACCAAATAAAAACAAGGACCCTGAAAATGATTGTAATCAGTTGGACCATAAAATGTAAAGGTGATTAGGAGATCCTGACAAAATGATAACACTATCAGCAAAATTTAACAGCTGCTGTGGAATCTCACACTGTGCTTCAGCAGGTGGACTTTTCCAGGTCGTCACATTTGAAATCTTCATATTTATCTTTTTCTTGGCTGCTTTCTGAGCTCCTTTTATCTCAATCTAATCAGCTGTATTACAAATTTGGTCACATTACCACACAAGAAATCTCTGTTAGTTTTTTTTCTATATTATTGAATACACTGACAACTTTTTATAATTAAAAATGGGCTGAATTATAATTTTGGTGAAATATAATGGAAATTTTAGCTTTAATTCAACATTTAATTCAACATATTTTCACAAAGATTATTTAGAGTATTTTCTCTGGATTGATCTCAAACAACAAACCCTTCCACATTTTAATATTACATAGTGATCTGGTAGTTGTGGCTTTCCAGAACAGACCTGTGTAAACCACAATTTTCACACATCTGTTTCAGAGGCTATACTCACACTTCGTATCGCCTGCAGCCACAGAAACAGCGGATAATCCGCTGTCCTGTGTTCCTCCGATTTCAAGACAGCTCACAAGAATGAATCATTTTGACTCACTATGACAAATTTCTCTCAAGCATAAATTGAAATGTAATTACCACAAGTTCTTTTGGACACTGTGTCATTTTGTTAATGTATGAATGATTCATCTCAGAACACAAGGTTCATTTGTATTAATAAATGAATTGCAGACTAGGAGTCCGTGCCCAGGTAAAAATTTAGTTTCCATTTTCATTTTCCCTTCAGCAGCTTTAAGGACATTTTTATTCTTTCTGAACTCTGATCCATGTCATCATCACAGTCCAAAATTTGTGCTTTACTGCCTCCTAGTGAATACAACAGTAGGTGATAATGGGTTAGAAAGATTTGTCAGATTACCAGTTATCACTGTAGGGCAATAAATATGACATCTGCTGCTTTTCACACACATCATACCAAAGACAAATCTAGCACCCGGTGGTCCATTTACCAGCTGTTATGGAGCTTTTCATCATCTCATTTTTTCTTGTTATTGTGGAAATGTAGCTGCAACCTGTCATTTCAAAAGTTATGGAAGAAGCTGTTCAGGGAAAGATGAACGAGAGGTGTGAAGATCTGCATCATAAAAGCAGATGTCAAAAAGTGCATAACTCATCTAGGTTTTTATTCCAGATTTATTGTAAATTAAAAATAGGGAAGATTTGGATTATAATGTATAAGAAATATTTAATGCTCTGTTCTGGCTATTACTTGATTTCATCAGGCTTAACACTATGACCACCTGCCTAAGATTGCATTTGTCCCCCTTTTGCTGCAACCAAGACGTTAGCAACAGATCCTCAGCCACATCCATCAGGGAATATCATTTCAATGTAAGCATGTACATGGTCTGTAACAATGCTTAGGAATGTGCTACAAAGTAACATTCACATGGATGGCGGGACCCAAAGTTTCAAAGCAGAAAATTGCCCAAAGCATCACACTGCCACCACTGACGTCCCCAGGTAAGGTACGCATAAGCATCCGACCATCCACATGATGTAAAACAGGGGTAGGCAAGTCCAGGCCTCGAGTGCCGGTGTCCTGCAGGTTTTAGATGTGTCCTTGATCCAACACAGCTGATTTGATGGCTAAATGACCTCCTCAACATGTCTTGAAGTTCTCCTGGTAATGAACTAATCATCTAATTCAGATGTGTTGACCCAGGGTGATATCTAAAACCTGCAGGACACTGGCACTCGAGGCCTGGAGTTGCCTGGGGAACTCGACACTACCCCTGATGTAAAATAAAACATGATTCATCAGACCAGACCGACTTCTTCCAGGGCTTCATGCTCACATGTCAATTATTCGTCCTTTCGGCAGTGGACATTGGTCAGCATCCACATTCTGACTGGTCTGCAAAGCCACATTAGCTCATCTGTCAGACCAGACCACACAACTTTTCCTCACCACATGCATCACTGAGCCTTAGCCATTGATGTTTTGGAGATGCTCTGACCCAGTCATCTAGCCATCAGAACTGGAACCTTATCAAATTTCCTCAAATCATCACCCTTCCCCAGTTCCTGCTCCCAACATAAACTTTGAAGATAAAATGATGAAGAGATAATGAGTGTTATTCACTTCACCCCTCAGTGGTCATAATGTTATGCCTGATTAGTGCATACCTCAAAGGTATGTTTTATAAGTTCTTCCTTTTAAAGAGCAGGGTAGTGCTAAATATACTGATAACAAGTGAGTTACAATTAAAAATCAGATGTATCTCACAAGTTCTGAATTCCTAACAAAGAAGACTATTAGGTTCTTGCAACCTATGATTAAGTAGCTTGTAGAACCACCTTTAGCAGCAAGTAATCCTTTTCTGTGTGACTTTATCAGTCTCTCAGTGGGAATTTTGGCCCATTCTTATTTACAGCGTTGCTTCAGTTTATCAAGAGGCAGGCATTAATTTTTGCTCTCTTAGGTTTCTGCCACAGCATTTTAATCTGGTTGAGGTCTGGGCTTTGACTGGACTGTTGCAGCACAATGATTCTTTACATTTTCAGTCATTCTGTTGTAGATTTGCTGCTGTGCTTGGGTTCACTTTCTAATTGCATGACACAATTTCAGACAACTTTTGATGACTGAGAATGCATCAAGACATGTAACTCTAGGGTTTCGTGCTTCATCTTGTCTGAGCACAGTCTGACTTTGCGGTGAGTTTGCTGGTACAACCACTCCTGGGAAGACTGGCATTGAGCAAGACTTCATATTAACCATCAGCAGTGAGATTTCAAGCATTTCAATAATCATGCCTTCTACACTTCTCTATCTACTGATGTCTCGTTTCACTACTGTGGGGTTTTTCCTTAGTAACTTCAAGTTGTTAGTTGCTTAGAAAATCAATCCTCATGAGACACAATGAAATATTCTCTTGAAAGTTGAAAGTTCAGCCCAGCGTACATCTCAGAGGTGCCCTGCTGTCATGAAACTGCAGATGCTCCAGAACAGCTTCCAAACAGACCTTGAGTTCAGATTGTTTTGCCTGCTGCTGTTTCTGAGGTCAGGAGTAAACTTTTGTTCATGTTACTCAATAACACTACCTGTAGGGATGTTCTGTTTTCTTAAGAGTCTGGCTTAGTTCAAACTCTCTTTAAAATATAATGTTTGATGTATGAATAAAATATAAGAAAAAAAAAGAAATCTTATCCAGTCTAAGTGGCTGACAGTTCACCATAGAAGAAGATGAGTCATTAAAAAATCATGAAGGATGGTGTTGATGCCTGATCGGAACTTCAGGTCACAGCAAAAAACAAAAAAAGATAAAGTGGAAAGTAATTAAGATGAGAACGAAGTCAGGATTTTCTCTCTTGATATTTTGCAAGTCAGTCTCACAGTAAATGTACACCAGCTACAGCTTTCTACAGTGGAAACGGCTCTAAAATTATGAGATACTTTCACTTATTCCTGTTTCTTTCTACTGACCTGCATACAAGTCATGTGAATGTCATATTTTTTTATTTTTTCCATTCCAGGTGGTGCATGACTCAAACACTGGACTTATCCTAGAGACTGGGGTTTAGATTCTGTGTAGGTTAGTTTTTAATAGTTAATTTGTATTTTTTAAAATATATATTTTTTGCTGTTTAGGCATGTTATCTTTAGAGTTTGACCCAGGAGACTTGGAGTTTACGTCCTAAGTGGTATCATTAGTTTTTCTGTATTATATTGTTTTTAGTTGTTCTTCTGACAGTGTTTAGTTTTGTTTGGTTTTTGGGTGCAATTATTTTTTCATACTATTTTTAGACATTGTCTTTAGGGCCATCATAGCTGTTACACCTTTTGCTTTGAAACTGTGCAGTTTTTAATCATCTATACATCCACACATTTTCTTAATTGCTTTTCCATTTCAGGGTGATGAGAGAGCTGGAGCCTATCTCACGCTCGTGTTCGTACCGATTTAGAATTGCCAGTTAACTTTAGTGTGGGAGGATTGTGGAGTGCCCAGACAGAACACCCACACAAGCACCAGGAGAGCACAAAAACTCCACACAGAAAGGCTCCAGCCAGCCAGCAGATTTGAACCAAGAACCCTCTTGATGTGAGGCAACAGAGCTGACCACTGTACTGCTTTGGTACCCCATGAGGAACTTAATTGTTAAATAAAAACTGGACTTGTCTAAAGAGCAATCCTGACCGCCTACCACCATCCATAAAGCTATTATTAGACTTCTTGTTTTCACCAGGAGTCATGGGCCAGATTTTCTTGGCTGAGCACAGAGACTTCTTGACCCTAGTCTTCACTGGATGCCTCAAAATTCACATTGTGAGCAAAAACTTTGTTGAATTTTGGTGTTTGTTAGCATTGGACCTTTTCCTGCTAAATTATCCATCTCGTGGTTTATCATACAGACATGACAGTGGTTTAAAAATTCTTATTAATAAGTAATCCAGGAAAAAGTCAGTTACGTTGGTGAGTTATTTTGTCTTCTTTAGACAGAAGCTTCAAGCAAAATCAGCAAACCTCAGAGATTTTTGAGGCAGTTTTGTTTTTCTTCACCTTCAGACTGAAAATAAGCTCACTGCATAGAGCTGCCTGAGAGATTTTAGACACCTGATATCCTTTCACTTCAGCCAAAGCACTGAAAAACCTATATTTTTGAATGGCAACACGGTGAAGCTGTAAGCAAAGCCACAATACCAGCTGCAGCTGCTTTGTCAGTTGATGGGTAACAAACTCACCAGCAACATGAGGTAAATTATAAATTTGTTGGAAACAAACAAGACTGTCCAATTCATGCCAAAGCTGCAAAACCGACCTCTCGCGGAGCTGCTGGGAGGCAATAACAGAAGCAGAATAAAACCAAACTGGGTGAAAAGTTAAAAACAAAACTGCTCCAAACTCATGAGTAAGCTCTACACACATAATATTGCTGTGGCTTAATTAAACATTTATTAAGTGATTGTCTGCTGTGCCTGTGGTTTAGCAGCGTTTGGCTGCAGCTGCCTGTCCTGGACTAATCCTCTGTATTTTGTGCTGAGAGATAACGAGAGGGTGACAGGACTGAGAAGAGGAGAGGGAGGAAAAATGGGTTGCGGCTTTCCTTGCAAACAAATACGACAGAGAGGTGAAAGCTGTGATCCATCCATCTGTCTCTCTGCTCCTTTTCTCTCTTTGGTTTCCTCACTCTTCGCCTCTGTCTCTCATTCACACTTTTTTCTTTCTTTTTTTTTGCTTCTCTCCCACCTTCTGTCTTCCCTGTCTCTTTCTCACTAATGAGAGCCAGTGGGGTTTCTCAGCAGCCTAACAACCAGCATGTTTGTCTCTGCCCAGACACCAGGGGCCCACAGATTACTGCTCCCCCATGGACTAAATGAATACACAAATAAATACAAGGCTCCCAGTATATTTTCTGCAGCACCACATTGCACTAAGAATATAACACGATGAAAAATGCATGCGACAGGAATGGTGGCAGAGGTGAAGGCAGGGCCAGGGGCACCTTGGGTCTGATTGGCCCCTGCATACCTCACGCCAGAGTCAGAGAAGGATGGCTTGTTAGTATTATGGATGGAATATTGAACAGGACAGCTGAAGATGTGGGGGACCTCATGATTCCAGGTTTTATTAAACGAGGTGGCACAAGGGCGGCCAAGGAAACTGCTGGGAGGCCAGGGGCAAAATCATAAAAAAATATTTTAAGATATCATCTACAAAAAGACACAAAACAAACTGATGCAAAATGACCACAGGTATACCCAAGAAGGCCAAAACACACTAAAAAAAACCCCAAATCAGGCTCAAAAGTTCATAAAAAGATTGAAAAGTATTAAAAATAGACCCAATAAGACCACAAGCAGATTCACAAGGACCACCGACAGCCAAAAAACTGTGAGAAAAGTGTCCCTCTGGACTCACAGAGCTTAAAAATGACCATGCAATCATGTTAAATATCTTAACACCTTCACAATGTTCTAATGGCGCTTCTCAACAGGAATTAACAGCTCTATGAAATAAGGCTTAGACACAGACACAAAATGACCACTGAAAGACACAAAGCAACAACACATGAAAACAAAACTGAAAATAAATGTAAAAGGACTACAAACAGCTGTAAAATAACCCTGTCACTAACAAGAATCAAAACTTTAAAGGCGTCTTATCTAAAGTTACTTCCCAGCATGATGAAGTTCATCAGAATATTAATGTAAAATGTGCTTCACCATCTTCACGATCCTGATGCTCTAATTACTGCCGGGAGATAATAACGTTCTCCATAGTTACTGCAATCATTTTATCATTAGACTGACATTTTATTAAAGCCTTTGTTAGAAAATTGTTTCAGTTAAAGTGTCATTTTCTTATCGCCGTTACATTGCAGGGGGAAATCTTATCTTCATTACATGGAGGAAAACAGGTAGGAGAGAATTACAGAGACGGACTGCATCCATCTTTTTACCCCGGTCCATTACTGCAGTCTGCCACCGCTGTGAAACACAATCTCTCACACAGCATCGGCAGAGTCTGTGGGCTGCCAGCTTCATTACTGCAGCATCAATCTTAATGCTGGAAGTAAAAGAGTTTTATCCTAATCAATGCAATTCATGAAAGTCTTTAACTACAATCTGTTTAAATGCTTAACATTAGATATTAAAGCTAAAATATCTCATGACAGACTGTGGATTTAGTTTATGGATTGCAAAAGGAAAGAATAAAACTCCAGTATGACACCGTCTATAACCTGACTTCAAAAACATGTAAATTTCAATAGCATAACCAAAAACTAAATGTAGAGTATACTGCATGTTATGGCTTGTGTACTGAACTGCATTAATTTAATGCCTAATACAATTTCTATCCAGTCTGTTGGTTTTATATAATTATGACGGACTTAAGAGAGACTTAAAGCAACATATATACGGTATATATAAAAAGGTAAGGCTGCCATCTAGTGGCAAAGCTAATTTAGTTCTGCAGAACGAGCTCATACATATGAAAACGACGTCTATACAATATTTAAGATTCTGGTACAAAGTACAAACATGTTAAAAAAAATTTTTCAAATAGTGACTGTTTATGCAGTTCAGAGGAGTTATGACAGGGAATCAACAGACTCTTTATGAATGCTTTCCAGATCAGTTTTAATCCATTAATAATTAAAACCTCTGGGCTTCCAGACTCTCTAAGCAGCCAATCACATGGCAGCAACTCAGTGCATTTGGTCAAGATGACCTGCTGAAGTTCAAGCTGACCATCAAAGTGCATACGAAAGGTGATTTGAGTGATTTTAAATGTGTCAGAGTTTTTGCCAAACAGGAAGGTCTGAGTGTTTCAGAAACGGTTGGACTATTCTGATTTTCCCACACAATCACATCACATTCTATCACATGTCAGAGGTCAGACTGCTTTGACTGATAGGAAAGTAACTCAAATAACCACTCGTTACAACCACAGTATGTAGAAGGGAATCTCTGAATACAGCACCGTGAACCTTGAAGCAGCTGAGCCATGGCAGCAGAAGAGTTTTGAAAGGTTTTCCTTTGGTCATGTTGCACTTTTTAGAGTGAAATAACTACAAAAATGATTCACACAGCTTAAGTTACCGTGCTCACAAGATGAAATGTTTGCATATCACACATGCAAAGATGCTAAAGTAACAGCAGACACAGGTTACAGCTTCAAAAGCAAACCAACGGCAAAAAAAATAAAATAATAATATTTAAAACTAAAATATTAATTGTTGTTTAATTGTCTTTCATTTAAAAATCTCCCACATTTCAGTGTTCCAGCTCACCCAGTGTGAAAAATGCATGTTCCTCTTTTCATTTTTTAAATAGTTTTCCATTTTTAAGTAACATCACAGTGTGAGGGGCTTACTTGGGGTTATGGGTAAACATTAAACCAAAACCTTTAATCAAGAAATCAGCACATTATTCCACAATGAAAAATAATCATCACTCAGTATCACCATAATTAGCCCCATGCGAGCCAAATGAAGCAGCCTGTCCATTAGCGATAATCTGGCTGTAATATAGGAGAAAAACAAAGGAGGTATTTTCTCTGCATTATTTGCCTCTTTTGATTTTTCTTGTATTATATTCATATTTTTACAGCAGTAGGTCTGAATCCTCCTTACCGCTGATCATTACACCTTTTCTTCCACCATGGAGTAATCAGCTTCATCTAAAAACCTGTTAGTATTTTATAGGTAGTCGATTGAAGTTTACCTGAGCATGAGAGGCAGCAGATGGCCTTCCTCTTTTGTTAGCTGAATAAGTAAAATAAACCAAACTGTTACCCTGGTCTGCAAAATGGATTTGTTTACTCTGTGGCTGTTCAAGTTCTGTGTAACTTTTATGTAGTTTGAAGTAAATTGCCACCATGGCACCTTTCTCACTTTGTCTTCTACAGCAGGGTAACAATAGATTCTTCTAAATTGAAGCCCAAATACGTAAATAGACTCGATGTGCATGTTAGAGATGAATTGCTGATTTTTACATCAGAAGCTCTTCCTGACCCCAACGGATTTGTGTTTCCTCCTGGAATCAAATTCATATTCATGACACAAAACGTATATTTTAAACAATCAAACAGAAATAAAGCAAAACAACATCATCATCAATCATATGGTCCTTTTAATGCTTGATCTGAAGATGCTTTTATGGGTTTGAGCAGCCTTTTCATCCCGACAATAAAATCTCGTTTTTGACATCATTTTTGTCTGTTGCAAGTTTGAATCATATCTAGAATGTACAATTACGGGAAGATAAAACTCCGATGACTGGCATTATTTATCTGCATTATCTTTGTTTGCTGACGAAGTCAATTTGTTTTTTATTTTAATATGTTTAGTGAGCAGAATCCATTGAAAACTGAACTTTAAAACTTATAATAACACAGGGGTCTCTCTATGTGACTATTCATTTTGTATAGCAATGACATTTACTAAGTATTAAAAGCCCTTAAAAGGGGAAAACTAATAAGAACGAATGCTTTACCAAGTCAGTGATAATGTCTCTCTTTATTGACACTTAATAGTTAACAAAGAACAGATAGAATTTTAATTCTGTAAGACGAGAAGAGTGCAGAAAGTGAACGTGAAGCTGTCTGAAAAGCCATTTCATTTGACGGTAAGACTGGAAATATTTCATGTTGCACGCACTGTGGAGGCAAATCTAACACAGCTGCACTGAGCAACATACATTTAAATAAATAGTGTAACTAGGATCCTGGATAAGACATTAAACGTACCAATGATAGTGTTTAAGCTCTGGGTGGTTCCAGTCACAAAGAGAACATTTTCTCTTTCCATAAAGCCCGCCAAAATAAGAGTCTGTGTAGGGTTTATTTTAATGCATGGAGAAAGCTGTCCTATGACGCATCTCCACTTCTAAAGCCTACTGAGCAGTGTTGCTCTTCACATGCTCTTATCAAATACATAATAAGCTAAAGGCAGGAAATTGAAAAAGCTCTAGCTTTATGTGTGACAACATACTAAAACAGCAAATCTAACTTTTACCTTTTCTCCCTCAGCCGAATTCATCCGACTCATCGCTTCCATTCTTCACTCTCAAGGTCAAAGCTGATAAGCTATGAATATTCCCAGTCATTCCAGTAACAAACATGATAATAAAGCACGATAGGACAGAATAGAAGGAACTTCTGGCCAAAGAAACTCATAACACTAATAGCTTCTTGGCTAGAGGACAAGCTGGAAGGTGATAACATCAGGAAGATGAAACATTTTAACTGTGAGCAAACTTTCACATTTTCTCCCTCAAACTGACATAGTGAGTAGGTTGAGAAGTTGTTGTTGCATGTTGTTGAATGTTTTTGCATGATTTCCAGCCTTCTGCAAAGATGATGACACTTCAAAGCATCTTTTTAAGCCCCTCCTTTCGTTGCAGTGACACGAGAACACCGACTCGATGAGTAGCAGGAGGATTAAAACAGAGAGGTTCAGAGGAAGTCATGTCCAAACTGTGAGACTCTGTGCACCCGAAATCCAGCCGTGCCATGAGCTTCTGTTTTGTGCGGGTGGAAAAAGTGTCTGTGTGATGCATCAGAGGGTTAGCTGAGGAGGTCAGGCTGCAGGCCAATACGCTGAAGGACGTCCTCGGGCATGCACAGCACCGGATTCACCGGTTTGATCTGTTCGTCTCCAAGCAGGGAGAGACCTGCAACCCCGAACAGGGTGTGGAAAGGATCCACCTGCAAAGGAGGATTAATAGGAATCAATAAGACTGATTATAGAGAAAATACTACAAAAGTGGGCCACAGAAGTGGACCAAAACACTTCGCACTCAGTGTCTTTGAAACCACCTGCTTTACCTCACATGCAAAGACTTTTTTTCAGTCCAAAACATAAATATTCAAATTTAGATTCTTAAAATTCTTCTCACCATATCTCCTGGTCTATCGGCAAAACCTCCCGTCTCCTCGTCTTGACAGGCCAAAATAAACTTTCGCAGCTTGTCTTTGTCAATCCAGCGGATCCTGCCGATGATTTTCAGCGAGGCCAAAACCCACCACGAGTAGCACACATCTGGAAGCTGAATGATACCGAAAGTAAACCACAGCTGTTGCACGTATTTTCTGCCACATGCCGGTTCAGAATATGGAGGCAGCAGTCTGCAGAGACACTGAGAGCTGCCTCTCCCCACTCTACCTCCTTTAGCTCCACTTTTCTTGGTAGGATATGTCTGAAACACCTCAACTAGGAGGCGTCAAGTCAGTCAGCCCAGTCAGTCTTAGTCAGATGCCTGACAACCTCAACTGCCTCCTTTTGATGTGGAGGAGTGGCTCTACTTTGAGGCCCAAAGAGGACAGAGAACCCAGCCACCCTTTGGAGGAAGCTGATCTCCTCCTTTCAGACATATTAATATTTTATTTAATCTTAAAAACTGTATTTATTACCAGGTAATCCAATAAATCATCAGCCTGTTCAATCTGTATTATTGCTTCTACAGCTCAAACTCTTCAACTGCGAAGGAGTCTGAACTTCAAACTATAAAACCAGATACTTTCATTAAGTAACTCAATACTTCACAGTGTTTGGCACAAACCTTCTCAGGTCGACCATTCAGGCCTCCAGACGGCAGCTGTCTCTCACACAGCCACCACCCCAGCAGGTCAGCGTTCAACTGGTGTAACTGGCCAGTGAGCGACAGGAAGCCAGTGCAGCAGTAAATCTGACAGACAGGAAGGAAAACACCGGAAATTGATTTAAATAACAACTGATCCTAAAGTGCCAAATTCACCACCATCCAGGTTGAACACGTCATCCTTACACTGCAACTGTCTTGGCCTCATTTATAAGTCAGCTTCATTCAACAAGACTGGTGTGCAGGAGCAAATCAGGCAGGAAGTGTCAACTTAACATATCATTCCTTTATTTTATTTTAGGTTGAAACTTGAAAGAGTTTTGCTGCTTTTGTTCAAAAAGATTGATTTACTGTCTGACAGCAATTCATTAAAAAATGAAATTGTTATGATTATTGAATCTATTGACAAATAATTGCAATTTTGCTCAATTCTATTTTCTATCAAATAGAAACAAAACACTTCTGAGAGTCTCCAAACTTTTCTGTGGGAGTAAATATCAGTATATCAGTGAACTCACCTGACCAGCATGAGACTCAGAACCAGGTCTGCATCCAAAGCCTCCATCAAAGTTCATACATGACAAAACAAACTCTACGGCTTTGTCAACATTGATCGTGTCCATCTTGCCCTGGGAAACAAAAAACATCTTAAAATGAAGTATAATGAGCTTAAATTAACAGTTTATTAAAACATGCTTGTTAAGACTTAAGAATGAAAGAGCTGTTGAGTCAACTGATGAACTTTGTGATATTGTGTAACTTTATTATTTATTTAGCTTCATTTTATCGACACAAAATAAAGTCCGATGCTCCCACATAACACTGCCAAGTAATGGACTTTCTAAAACAGGTTCAACTATAAAAAGTTTTAAGTTAAATAATAAATCATGTACATAATAATTTACATAGAAAGACTAACATACATACCAGTAATGCGAGTGTAGCAACAGCGCAGAAGGAAAACCGTGTGTCTATTTCTCCTGCAAAGACAAAAAAAATGTAGAAAAATTGTTCTTAGCTTTATTTATTTCTTCCCTAACTTAGAAGCACGTGTATTGTGGGATGTGAGAGTAAAACTCACTCACCCCACTTGTCCCCCGCAAAAGAGCCATCTTCCTGCTGCAGCCCTTTCACATATTCCACAACTTTGTCCACATCAATCGCATCTACGCTGTCATACAAGCACAAGATCTGAGGAAGAGAGTTCACAAAATACTAATAAACAAGAGAACATAAAATACACCATGTGCAGACCATTCAAGTTCCTTTACAGACCAGACACTATGGGACATAATTTGAGATGTTTATTTGAGCTAAATATAAGCAGCACTATGAAGAAAAATAAATAAACATCTAGAGGAATAAACACTAGAACTGCTAAAAAATTTTGCTAAAGAGGGGCCAATTCAGAAATATTAAAGCACATATAAATATTTAAAAGTTCAGTGTATCATCTAGAATTAAAGCTGTAGAGAATACGAGAGTAATCTGCTACCTGGACGGCACTGAGGGTGTAGAGCAGGTGGGGGTCGTGTCCGATGCTGGCGCTGATGCCTCCACACTCGTGCTGACAGGCTTTGATGAAGTCTACGATCTCCTGCTGGTTCATTCTGGGTAGCTCCCCCATCAGGTCCATCACAGTCAGCCCCCAATAGATGCCGCTCATCCTCAAGTACTCAGACAGCGTGTACTCCTGACAAAACACCAGAGGTCAGCAGCGTTAGTTCAAAAACATTGGCTGCTTTTTAGTGATTGCCCCTCTGAACTCCAAAGTCTACCACAGAAGCTCAACTGGATTGTTTTTGGAGGTTTTCAAGACCACCCATTCAGCGACCCCTTAGAATTTGAGGCCCACACTTTCTCATCCCATTCAGTAACTCCTCATCTTCTTTGGGTAGGAACATTGTCATCACTCGAGTGGCGGGATGACAACGACCACCCTTTGCTTGCAAGTGGCCAAGCCCAGAATAGAAACACAGATATCAAGGCTCTGATGAGGCCTGTGCTCACATAGTCGTCCTTTTTGGAGCCGTAGGCAGCGATGTAGTCTGCGTGTTTCTCCAGCAGCAGCGTGCTGGGAGCGTCGGGCTTTATGATCACATCTTTCACCTGGGTCCCCTGAAATTCAACACACATCAACAACACGTCAGACAGCCTTAAAACGCAATAACCTGAAAAAAAATCAAACTTGACTTCTTCCTCTTCGTAATCTAGCGCTGAGTTAACCCCTGTTTAGCAGATAAATGGCTGACTGTTAACATGATTCACGGCTTGTTGACAGGCTGCTACATGCTAACATCTTAGCCACTCTGCTAGCTGCTTTCACTGATTAGCTCGCTTGTGTGGGACTAAGTTTGGATAGACTAGAGGAAAGAGCACACTTACATAATATTTTATTGTAATGTTATCCTAAACTACACTCGTTATCACACTGGAAACAGGTCGCTAGTTACCATTCTGACATGATCCGGCGTTTTCCTTCTTCCTCTTCTACAACAATTCGGGCTGTTGGTTTGGAGCGCGTTATTGCCACCTATTGGTTTGGAAGGAGAACTGCAGCCTAAATCCTCATATTTGAAGTGATATTTGTTACTCGAATATATTTAAGCACAAATGTTCAGGTATCTTACTCAAGTCATTTATTTTTGCAGTGTTGGGGGAAAATTTCCCACTGCAATTATTTTTCCATAACCATCATGTGCAACTTCGAGCAAGGCACCACTGAAAACACTATGACCAGCTACATCACTGTGTGGTTTGGAAACTCTACCTGAATCACATAGTAAATGCAGCAGAAAAGATCACTGGTTGCTTCATTGCCCTCCCTCCTCGACAACTGTAACACCTGCCTAGCAGTCAGTATTGTGGTGACCTCCTCCATCAGACTGATACACAGCTTCAAAATATTGAACTCCTTCCTTCCTCAACTCACTCCCCACTCTGTCCCCCTAGAAGACTGGATTCTAACCAACCCACACATGAGCAATGTGTCTTACAACTAGCCTTTACATAAAGGACATTAGTGCTGCTGTTGTGTCTTGAAGACTATATGGCTGTCATCTACACAGATTACTTCAATTACAGAACTGAAAATGAAGCAGACTTTTTAAAGTTAAAGAAGTTGTTTTAATAAATATAATGAATATTTGACAGATTCCTAACAAGTGAAGCTTGCAATAAAAAGAAATAAAATAAAAAAACCAAAAAAAACAACAACATGGTTGTGAATGCTCTGTCATTAGGTAATGAGCTTTCTCATGAGTCCTTTCACGTGGAGGACTCAGAAGAAATGAAATTTAGAAAAGACTCAAATTGCTTGTTTATTTAGCAAATGGGAGAAAGGAGAAGAAAGAAAAATAAATGTTTAGACTGAATGAAATAATTTATTCAGTGACAATTTATGGACACAATTCTCTATGATGTGACAACGGTCTATCGTCAGCTCATCCACACGTGCCTTGTCTGCACAGGTAAGCCGTAAAGCTGACGCTTTACACTGGATATTCATTTGAAATCTAGAAGAGACAGCAGCTAAATGTAAAATCAAACTGTTTTCAGACAGCATGCAATTTTACACTCATCAGTATGTTTACACATTCTGGCAAGAAATTCATTTCTACATTTAAAACCTTTTGTTTTTAAAAAAAAAAACAAGCAAAGATCAGTATGAGAGTCAGAACTGAGAGAAAAGGCTTAGAGTAAGGCATGAAGAAATTAATGACCATTTATCAAACTCCTGATGCAAAGAAGAGTGAATGTGATCAAACACCAATCACACTGTTCAAGTACTGCAGCAACAGAGTAAGGCTGAAGGTTAGAAAAAAGGACTAGGCTTGCACCAACTTTAGTCCCAACAGTTCTGGTTCATCAGCAGAAGCTTCACAGCACAACAGGCAATTGGTAGATCACACTATTAATGCTACACAATAGGCCCCCACCATCATCATTAACAGAAACTGTTCTGTGATCAGCACATAGCTGTGTCATATTCTGCGACTTGATGGATTGGTGTAACTTATGGCATCGTGAATTCTGAGGCAAAAGGAGGCTGATGAGTCTTGGTGATCTGGATCACTCTTGAAAACCGCAGTAGGATGAAGTGACATTAATGCAAAACTTTGATCGTTATCCTGAGTTCAAGTGGCCAAATAGAACAGAAACAAATACATTATGTATACCAAACATGAAAAGTAAGTTTAAATGATGATGAGCAGACTTCATTTCTTGGCTCTTCCCAGGTGTTCTCGGGCAATAATGAGCCTTTGGATCTGAGCTGTGCCCTCGTAGATCTACAAAAGAAATCAGATTAATTAAAGAAGATGAAGCCGAGATGGTGTAGTAGTGCATAGTTGCACATTATTGTCACCCACCTGGTAGATCTTTGCATCCCTCATGAGCTTCTCTACAGGGTACTCGCTATTGAAGCCGTTGCCTCCAAATATCTGAACAGCATCAGAGGCCACCTGATTGGCGATGTCCCCTGCGAAGGCCTTGGCGATGGAAGCGTAGTAGGTGTTTCTGCGGCCCTGGTCCACCTCCCAGGCAGCACGCTGGTACGCCATCCTAGCCAGCTCTACTTTCATCGCCATCTCAGCCAGGAGGAAGGACACAGCTTGGTGCTGCGAAACAAGAAAAGAAGCACGTTGATCTTTTCTTCATCTGAGTTTAAAACAAAAGCAGTCCAACTAAGGATACCCAGATTTTAAAGGACAAACAAAATGCATGAACACACCTCAGCAATAACTTTGCCAAAGGTCTTCCTCTCCAGAGCGTAACTGGTGGCTTCGTCGAGCGCCCTCTGTGCCAGGCCGGTAGCTCCTGCTGCCACCTGCATTGGAGCAAATACATGAACAACCATGCTCAGACAAATCTTCAGCTACAAGTTTAAACTTTTGTCCTTAAATCTGGTGATGTTGCATCCACTGTAGTCCTTGTTTAGTTTCCTGCTGATGTTTTACTACATTTCAAAGTTCCTGTTGTAACAGAGGCAGCTCATAAACTGAAACAAAGCCAGGGTTTTCTTTGGCATTTTGCCTATATAGGATAGAGACAGTGGACTGACAGGAAAGCGGGGAGAGAGGGGAAAACAGGCCGCAAAGGGCAGGAGGTCAGACTTTAACCTGGACCGCTGCTTTTCTGGCCATGCAATCACATGGTCAACCACTGAGCCAAGCTGGCACCCAATTATCGCCATTTAAATCATGGTTCATATTTGTTAGCACACGTTTGAAAATTTAAGAGCCCACACTAGTGCATCTTTGTACTGCTGAGTCACACTCAAACTACAAGCTCAGAGACAACTTTGATCAATATTAGACAGTGAAAATAATAAGATATTCTCCTTAGCTGCAAGTGTTAATTCTCCAGGAGCACAATATATGTCCCTTAAACTGTAGCAAGTTAAATTAGATTCAAATGACGGGGGGGGAATCCACTGCTTAACACCTTTAAAGACCAATAACTTCAGATTTTTGCACTCCAATTTCTAATCCTTTTATTTGCAGATATAATTTGATGCCAAAAGATGAATCATGCCTTTACTTCTTGTAAAGATGAAGCTATGCACAGTCGTTACAGATGTTAGGTTTTGTCACAGCTGGAAAACTTACTGGTGGCCTGGTCATGTCAAAGGCACCCATGGCAATTTTGAATCCAGATCCCTCTCCGATCAGGACATTCTCCTTCGGTATTCTCACATCCTCAAAGGTAATGCCCCTCGTGTCAGAACACCTCTGGCCCATGTTCATTTCCTACAGGCACAAAAACAAAATAAAATTTAAAATGGGATACATTTACAAACTGAACATTTTTCCTCCTTTTATTACATATAATTTTTAACAAACAACGCTATCATTTGCACTACTCAGTAAAGTAATTATCTGACATTACACGTCTAATGTTTATAGAACAGAGCATCAAACTTCTGCAACATTTAAAATATGATTTGCTCACTGAAGAATGTGATTAATGTTTTAAAAGACTCTTTTTCAGCTCACCTTCCTTCCTATTTGAATTCCCGGAGTGTCTGCATCCACAATGAAGCCAGTAAAAGCCTTGCTGGCTGAACACTTGGGATCTGAGTTAGTGCGAGCAAGCAGGAAGTACCTAAAAGTATTAGAGACTAAATTACCAGACAGAAGTTGCTGTAGTAGTCAGATAGAAAAGTAGTGCAAATTTCAGCATTCAGAGTGGCCTTGAGGACGAATGCCCTTTAAAACTGATCACTACAACTTTGCAATACATCAGCAGCAACTGTGAGCACACACCAGTTAGCTTTCCCTCCGTTGGTGATCCACATCTTCTGCCCATTAACAACATACTCATCGCCCATTTTTACGGCTCGTGTTTTGATGCCAGCCACGTCAGATCCTGCCCCGGGCTCAGTGACACAGTACGCCTGCAGAAACCCACACAGGAGTTAAACTGAGAACAGCAGCACAGTCTTTCATTGCATGTTTGCTGCTGTCAGCACACAGTAGTAAAACACAGAGTTTATGGTCCTTTTTACAAGATAAATAAGGCATGACGGTATAACAAGAAGCACTCTGAACTGCCTTGTTGTTCAAAGTCTCCTACACAAACAAACTTTCCTTCATTTGTTACCATTTATTCTATAAAGGGTATTAATAAACAAACTTGAAAGTTAAAATGCTCTGTCATTGTGTTTGTTGTTGTTGGGTTGATTATTGACGTCACCTGCGCCCACCATATGTTAAGGTGGTGCTTTAAAAAGAGTCACAGCCACAGGTCGTAGAAACTGAAGCCACAGGCTGAAATGTGTTCGTTTCTGCTACCATATATTAAAGACATTTGTGATGTAACTGCCTGCCAGTGTCCTTCAAAGTTTTAGGTGGGTCATAGCGACTTAAAGATTACAAAAGTTCCTATAAAGAAGAACTTTCTGTGATAAAGCTCAAGAAGCGTCTACAGGAGGTGCTGGATTATACGCATGGAACATCAAACTGGTGATCCCAGTGGATGGAAAGGATGCACAGAGAGCACGAAAGGGTAGGCAACCAGTCATCAGACGGGCTCTCCACTGAAGTAGTGATCCACTTTTTAGCATCACCGAGCAGAACGGTTTGCACCAAAAAAAGTCATCATAACAGAGTGGCAGGAGGTACAGATGGACACGCAAAGAGGACTTCAGGACATCCAGCATAAATCAACTTATCCAAACAGACAGTTAAGTAATCAGGAATTATCTTCTTTTTAAACCATCTTAAAAAAATAAAAATAAAAGTGTCAATATATTTACAAGCAACACTTAATTGCAATAACACCAAATTATTTCAATGAATGTAAAGACTCTGGACACCACTCCCTCTGTACAAACCATTTACCAAAATGAGGAGCAAACAATTAGCGGATTACAATTAAGAAATTAAAATCTAGGAAATTCTTTATTTGCACCAGAATCTAATGATCTAATGCCTCTGTACCAACTTTGTTGTTTAGTTGAAGAAGTTGGGTTCTTTGTTTTTCCCAGAGCAACAAAATGTTCTTTTTAAAATTCTCGCTGCATGAAAGGCTCTAAAAAGATCTCTCAGTTATGATTTGTCATTTGCTAATGTTGATAAAGGTCATCCAGTAGTGCTGCTAGATAAGCTCGTGAGTCCACTGAATATTACAGATTTCCACTGAGGTCTACGGAATTCCGTCCACAGAATTCCTCATTAAATTAGCAGAAACAGTTTAGTAAGAACTCTCCCTTACAGAAACAGGAAGTCTCACTGGGTAGCCTTTTCAGTCCCAATTATGGAAATTCATTCACGGAGAAGTTTGAGCCTGATCATCTGCTGCTTATCCAGGGCCAGGTCTCAGAGGCAGCAGCCCAAGCAGAAGAGCCCAGACCTCCCTCTCCCCAGCCACCTCCTCCAGCTCATTACACACCGAGGTGTGCCCAGGCCAGCCAAGAGATATAATCTCTGCCTCCTCCTGGTAGGACATGCCCAGAACGCCTTACCCAGGAGGCACCAAGAAGGAATCTCAATCAGATCCTCAAACCATATCAGCTTGCTCATTGTGCCATATGGCAACGGCACCTCTGCTCGGACTCCCTCCCAAATGACTGAACTTCTCACCCCATCACCAAGGAAGGGGCCAGCCAGTCCAGAGAAAACCACCACTTGCATCCACATCTTATTTTTTTTGGTCACTACCCAGAGCTCATAGCCATAAGTGAGGTTAGTGATTTAGAGGGATAAATCAACAGCCTCCAGCTGACACTGCAGAGGCTCGCACCCAAGTGTGAAACAGCAAGAATGAGAATTGGCACCTCAAAATATGACGCCATCATTCTCCACAAGAAACACCTGAACTGAATGTTTGTAAGTACTTTAATTCTAGATGACAGTTTGGCACATTGACACTTAACTAAAATCAAGAGTAGTAACCATGACAGTTAAAGATCTAATATTTCCCTATCAAATATTACAGAGGAAAGAAATATTCCTTAAAATATATGAGGGCACTCTTATCTGTATGCATGTTCTGCAGTAGATGATTGAACTACTGCAGAACAAGCAATATCACTAGATGCTGCATTCTTCCAAATATCAAATCATGTCATCGTTTCCAGTTAAATACTTACACACATGAGAGGCTCCTCAGTCAGCCGTCCCAGGTATTTCTTCTTCTGTGCATCACTGCCAGCAATAATGACAGGCATTTGCTGTGTGGGGGAAAACAGATACAGTTCATTCTAACAGAGCTACTCTTCTCCTCTGTGCTCAATATGCATGAAATAAACTTTGGGAAAACATCATTAGCCTTATTTTCTTAACATGAAATACTTTTGTACGTGTGAATCTAAACAGCTGGCTGATGAACAGTCAAAAGCCGGCTCCAGAGCCCGTGATGGCTGATTACATAAACCCCAAGTTTCCCCCCTGGGTTCAAAATAACCTTTTAATCATCCCTGATACGAGTTCTGTCCTGCTGCCAAACTCTTGTTTATTGGCTTTCGTTTTAAATTGTCTTCTTGGTAAATGGAGTGTATTTGTATAGCGCTTTACTTAGTCCGTAAGGACCCCAAAGCGCTTTACACTACATTCAGTCATCCACCCATTCACACACACTGGTGATGGCAAGCTACATTGTAGCCACAGCTGCCCTGGGGCGCACTGACAGAGGCACCTGCTCCGATTCCTGTCCATATGTACTGAAAAATTATGCCTCTCTGGCTAAGACTTCTCCTTTTCCCTTACTTTAGGAGACATTTTCTCCTCTGAATGTGGAATGAGAGTCAGATTCTGATAATATATGGCCCCTTGAAGCAAAATTGTATCTGTAATAATTTGCTAAATAAACAATATGCTTGGCAGCAGTCCATTTTTGGTGGATCAGTTGCAACAACAGGTTCTAAAACATATTTAAACAAGTTACAAAGCCAGTTTAAAGGCTCTAAATCTGGTTCTAGGTTTGTGTCTTGGTGGGCCTTAAATAAATAAATAAATAAATAAATAAATAAATAAATAAATAAATAAATAAGCAAGCTGTGAATAACTTACTCCGAGAGAGTTTGCCTCCATGGCAGTTTGCATCCCTGTGCATCCATAAGCCAGTTCCTCTGTGATGAGGCAGCTGTCAAAGCTCGACAAACCCATTCCACCTGAAAACAAAGAGGAACAAATAAGGTTTTCAAATGCAGTGTTCAGTGTGTCGAGTTTCCTGAAATTAACACATGTCCACTGCCATTTCCCCCCAGGAACAGCAAACATGGTCACACTAGGCAACAACATTACAGCTATCTGTATTATCTCTTTATGTAAAGGCAACATGTATGGTATGATGGAGACTGCACTAATATTTTACCTGTGAATGAATCTCATCCATGCAAAGCAAAGTTTAGAATGAGCCACTAAATTTCAAATAAGAATGCAACATACCATATTCCTGTGGAATGTGACCGTTAACCAGACCAAGCTCCCACGCCTTCTTGATGATGGGGAAAGGATACTGTAAAGGGAGACAACATGTCAGTGTTACCACTTTTAATTTCGTTGTACCTGTAACAATGACAATAAAGACATTATGTTTCTGATTGTGATTCTACTAAGCCTCTAACAATCATGCCAAAGGAAAA
>NW_005187432.1:1306164-1328889 GCF_000239375.1 Pundamilia nyererei | reverse complement strand
TTTGACAATCGCTACAGCAGCCCAATCCTCGCTTTACTCACTTCACCACTCTTGTCATAAGCAGGAGCAACAGGTATGATCTCTTCTCGTGCAAACCTCCTCGCCAACTGCTGGAACTCCTTCTGCTGATCGGTCAACTCTGTGGGCCAAAGAAGCAACAAAGCATTTTAGCTTTATTTTAATAGATCCCTATAAACTACATCACTGGAGCGGTTATTTGCTAAACAAGAATTTCTTGCATCAGTTACACGAGACCCTACTTTAAAAACAAAATGATTACATTTTACTTTAGGGGATTTCAAAAGCCTCTTGGTCTGCATCAAAGAGGCTCTGTTTTTAGGGAATTTATTAATAAAAATTTTTTTTAAAAAACCCCATTCACTATATATTATATTACCAAGGGCTGCAGGCTACTTACGAAATGAGAAGCCAAGGGATGGAGCAGGGCTGCTGGAAGATGCTGTGGCACTGGCTGTAGCTGTAGAAGAGCTCTGCAGACGGATCCCACACCGCACACCAGCTCTGAGGACCTGTATGTAAAAAATATAGGTATGCATCAGACAGTTTGTGACACCTCACACCTGTTAAATTAAAAAACTTAAGAATCATTAATCACCACCCATGAAAATGACACAAAAAGCCTAATGTGAGGGCACTTTCTTAGCACTGCGAGTTTCCTGTTCGTGAATTCTTTACTCATATTCATAAGCCTGTGAGCCGTGGTAACGTTTGGCTGCAACCCAGGAATAGGAGCATTAATGGTTGAGTTATTTGTCCTTTACTGCCGTGTTTGACAGTTGTGTCTTCATATTCCTGTTTACTTCTGTAACAGTGCTTTTCAATCGCTTGTTTGTTTGCTGAGTTGTAACATTGAGATTTATAAAGGGGTAGAGTCTGTCTCTTAAATTTCTTTGAAAACTCCAATGTTGCCTAGTCCAATTTAAAAAGGTAAACCTTTTGGTGTAACTAATGCACTAATGCGTATTTTGACAGTATAAAATTACGTGTAGATTTAGGAGAAACCTTTTTACATGTAGACTAAATGAACATTCCTCTGATAACGTCTCATAACGCTACAGCACTGAGCTAGCTAACGCTAGCGTGTGACGTAGTCGCTAAACGTGCAGAAAATCGGATGAAGATCGATAAACTGTCAATCGGGTGGTGCTCACAGAAAACTTTAAGGAGTTAACCCACAACAGAGACAGGTAGATCATTGTTAAGATAGAGAATTTTACCTTGTTCAGCAGCATTGTTATTGCACCAAAGGACTCTCTGCACTACCCGTGTACTACCTTTGCCCTACTTCTACATAAGCGTCCTCTCACCCAATCAAAGCAGTGACATTAGTCACGTGTCATTGCTTGGCCGTGACTGTGACTTTTACCCCAGTTAGTTACTTAAAAGCTTCACCTTACAGCAGATATCACTTTAAAATGCGTTAAAGCACAGAAAGATTACTTTAGCCAAATAAAACGAAACTAAACCTAGATGTTTTTTCCCCAAAAAAATAATCATTAACTAAAATAAAACGCGACCAAGATTAGGCTTTAGTGCACATTTATGGAGAATTTTACAGGTGGAAAGTAACGAAGTACAAATACTTAGTTACTGTACTTAAGTAGAATTTTCAGGCATCTGTACCTAACTTGAGTAGTTTTGTTTTCTGACAACTTTTTACATTTACTCCCTACATTTTTAAACAAATATCTGTACTATCTACTCCTTACATTTCAAAACAGACTTTACTTTTGACTTAACGCATTTGAGGGAACTTATTATTATTATTTCAAACATCAAACCAATTTCACCATAAACAGTGACGCATGAAAGGCAATCCTGTTCTCTGTGGTATTTAATAAACTGAAAATTTAAAGCTCACTTGTAAGTCCTGTGTTTTTTAATCAGATGTTAGAATCAGATTTTTTTTCATATTGTGAAACCTGCTGCAAAACAAACCATAGCAGACTAACTGTGTTTTTAAAAGGTTGCATTAAAGTCCGCTGCTTTTTATCACAGGGTAAATAGGTTAGCTGGTTGTACTGTGATGGATTTAAAGTTACGGTGTGTGACTGGTGAACAGTGGTTGTGGTGCTCATGGTCAGAGTCAGGTCACATCAAGTGTAGCTGAGATGAATTTGAATTTAAGCTGATGATGCTTAGATTCATTGACTGAATTCCACCTTCATGCAAACTGTACTTTCTAATACAAAAGGCAGCATAAACAGTGTGCTGTCAGTGCAGAGGATGGAAATCAGCCAGGCCAACATTAAACATCTGCTGACATCTTGTTGAATTTGTGTGTAAGAAAATCTACTGGAGCTCTCATAAGAAATTACTGCGAGTTGTGATTCTTTTCTCCACGCTGAGCCACTACAACTGATTTTAGGTTTCCCCCTCCTGCTGAATCCCACTTTAACCTCTTTCCTACTCGTTTTCCTGTTAAGAGGCAAAGTCAGTGTGATCAACTGTATCATTATTGTGTATTATTATTATTGAGACAACACAATCAAAGGTTCTGAATATTTTGAAATGATTTAATAATTTAGGTGAGCTTATTGATCCAAATATCAATGGTATCAGTACCACCACTGCTATTGGTACTGGATCAATACTAGCACAATAGTATCAATACTTCATGCTCATTAAAAAAAATGTTCAAAAAGCTCTTCCCAGGAGGGTGACACGGTTGCCCCCCTGGTGGTCTTCCTCGGGTCCTCGTACTCTGGGACCTCTGGATGTCTAGGGCCTGGATTTCCTCCATACCTGCTTCATGCTCTGGGGGACGGGGCTATGGCTCCCCACACTCCGTGCTGATCCACACAGGTGTTCACAGACACAAACTACACCTTTGTTGGCTGCTACCTCAAATCACATTGTGCGCTGTCAATCATGCATACTGCACAGTAACATGTAATATTTAGTATCTACTGTTATCTACTGTTAGCTACTTTATTGTGATGGTGTTGTATTTATTATGTTGCTCTTTTTTGTTTGTTTTCTCTTCTGTTTTTTCTTATCTCCATACAGGTGATCCAGGTGTTTTGTTTGTTTTTCAATTCTTTCTTTCCCCTTTCTCACCATCTCTTCTCCCCTCTATTTTTCTTTCTCTCCCTCTCTTTCTTTCATTCTTTCTCCCTGTCCTATCCCCCAGTCATGTCTACCCCGTCTGTAACAACCGAAAATCAAGTAAAATAAATACTTAATTATAATAAAGGTCAATCAAATATGACAAGGCCATGATGATCCAATTGGTAAAGTAAATCCGCTTGGCATCTTTCTTGGCCTTCAGACAACAATTCTGATGGCTAAAGATCCAAACGGGACAGGCAAAAAAAAAAAAAGAAAGAAGAAGTGGCAGGATGTACTGTGAAGTGTACAGGGCTCTACTCTGCACAGATTCAAACAAATGCTGCGAAACTGATACTGCAAAAGCAACCTGAGAGTTTCTCAAACTAAAGAAATGAGATATTCTTTAATGGTCAAGTCAACCCAACAGAGCATGCTTTTCAGGCCTGGCAGACCAGGACAGGACAGGCGATGTCCATGAGTTTTTCAGCTATTGACTACAAAAGGTGTCTATGATACAGTTACTAAATGATTTTGAAGTACTGCATCTGTTTTCTGGACAGGAAACACTCAAACTCTCTATTAAAAGTTGAGTAGTTTTGAATATTTGCAAAACATATTTTAGTCTATCGAACACATTTTAATATTAGACAAGAATAACACAAGTAAATAAAACAATTGCAGATTTTAAATGATGATTTCATAACCATGTCTTCTTGGGAAGCTGAGTTAAACTAACTACTGCCAGACTCAAGAAGTTATTTAAATAGAACCTGCCTGACAAAGTGACAAAGACTAAAACAAACACATTGTGTGTCCCATGATCTAAAGAAACAGGTGAGAAACAAAGTCATTGACATCTATCAGCCTGGAAAGAGTTACAAAGCAATTTCTCAGGCTTTGGGACTCCAGTGATCCATTGTGAGAGTCATTATCTGCAAATAGAGAAATCCTGGAACAGCAGTGAACCTTCACAGGAGTCAATGCTTCGACTTCAACTCACCCAAGAGGTCACAAAAGAACCCAGAAAACCATCTAAAGAACTCAGAGTCTCAGTGAAGGTCGGAGTTCAGCGATAAGAATGAGATTGGGCAAAAATGGCATCCATGGGAGAATTCCAAAGGCTCACCTCACATCTTCTAAAAAAATATCTAATGATCCCCAAGAGAGAAAATGTTCTGTGGACCGAGAAATTCAATTCTCTGGAAGGTTTGATTCTCCTCCTCCACAGTGATAAGAAAGACTGACAGTTACTACCAGAGATGGGCAGTAACGCGTTACTGTAATCCAGTTACTTTTTTCAACTAAAGAGTAATGTACGGGATTACTATAGCAAAAAAGTAATTAGATTACTGATTAGATTATTAGATCAACAATGGATAATAAGGAGTGCAGGAGAGAGTACGACCATGCAGCATTTAAAGCGTTGACATACTGACATTACTTTGAGTTTTATTGCGTAAAAAGTGACAAAAACATTAGTGTCCACTGTACACTCTGCGTGGGAAGGAAAACTTGTTTCTACAGTGAATAATTAAACTTCAAATCTGAGCAAGCACCCAGCAAGCCGCCACTTGAATGTGAAATTCACAGAGAAACCCCCGGATCCCCCCACTGGCATGACTGCTGTGGCACCAGGCAAACCTCCACCTGCCCCACTCCTGCTAAACAGGTGACAATAGATTTAAGAGCGAAAGGACTTAGTGCCGCTGAATCTTTGATTTTAATTATTTTTTGCCGTGTTTTACTTGCATCTATTTGAAAGAGCGAGTGTAAACACAAAACATTATTTTATTTTATATGTTGAAATATGCAGAAAAGAGTTTTTTATTTTAATTTAATTTTTTTTGACATTTAGGAATCACTGTACAGTATCATGTGCATCGGCTTCAATACTTTGTTACAGATATCCATCTGAATGTCTTCTTCTTTTTTTAACAACAAAAACATCCATGCAAAAGAAGAAAAAAGAAGAAGAAACTTAGAAGAAGAAAAACAAAACAAAAAGACAAAAACACTTAGTGAGAGAGATTTAATTACCAGTAATATAAATAATAAATCTAAGGTTAACAAAGTCTAAATCTGGCCTGCGTGTTATTATATAGTCCATCCATTTCTTACAACATGACACACACAGATCCCTCTTGTAGTTCACATCCGCTCATTTTCTCCATCCTGTAAATGTCCATTATGACGTCCATCCACATGTTCATTGTTGGGCTCTGACATGAAAGTCATTTTTTGTGAGGGCTTTTTTGCCTACCACCAACAAAATATTAAACAAATATTACAAATAAAGTTTTACTTTCTAGAGGCAAATAACTTCCAAATATCTCTTGTATTGCTACACGTATTCCCTTCCAATAAGTTTTAATAACATAACAGTCCCAGTAATTATATGATAATGATTTGCATTTGTGTTTCCACAGTTTTTCCAGCAAATGGGAGGGTTACTTTGATTTTTGGTGAGATGTAATAAAATATGTTATCAGGCTTTTCCAACCAAATTCCCTCCAGCTCTGTGAGCTGCTACATTTCCATTGGTATGTCCTCATTGTTTTCCACTTTTCCTTCATAATATCTATTCTTCCCTCCATTTCCCATTGTTTTAATATGTAGGGTTGAGTGTGATTTCATGTTTATTAACCCTTTATACAAGGCAGCAATAAAGCCTCTATCTTTATTTGAGCTGTATGCCCAGTCTAACAGCTGCTTGCTTAATTCAGCCTTAGATTTGATCTTTTTGCCTCATCTATAGGTATTTATAAAAATCCTGTGTTTCTAATGAATATTTTTCTTTAATCTTTTCAAAACTAAGTAGTGTACCTTTCTCCATTACCATACATAAAGCTGTTAATCCTTTATTTGTCCAATCTTTGAATCTAGTATCCAATTTACTTGGAACAAAATGTGTATCGTATGCACACCACTTACGAATTGCTACATCTTCTTCTAGTTTATACTATTTTATTACTATTTCCCAAATTTAAAAGTCAGCTTGATCCATGGATTTTCAATAGTTTTTATTAAATCTTGCAGGCTACTCGCTATATCTTTCTTGATATTCTTTTGTATTGGAAAGTAATTTCATCCTAATAGTTCTGCAAGATCCTTAGGTATCATAACTCCCAGATATTTTAAATACTCTGTTTGCCATGCTAAATGATATTTATTTAAAATTCCTTCTGATGGATTATAATTGTATTCAAGCAATTGTGTTTTACTCACATTAACTTTATATCCTGATAACAGAAAATAGGTTTAAATGTTAAACAAGTCTCTTCAAGTCAAAGACAGTTGCATAGAACTTAATTTTTGCTTAATGCAATGTGCATAAAATTGAAAGATTAAAACTAATAAAACAACTTTTAGAAAGAGGCTTTTCATTTGATTCAATTTTATATGATGGATTATGCAGAAAAAACTGAATTGGGCTGAAAGTTCTTTTGCTTTATTCTGTATTCAGGTTGTGCATCATGTTTTCGAAAAGTAACTACTTTTGAAAATAAGTAATCATAAAGTAATGGATTACTTTTTTCGAGAAGTAATTAGTAAGTAATTACTTTTTTCCAGTAACTTGACCAACACTGGTTACCACAAATGCTTGATTACAGATTAGTTTTTGCTGCAAAGGGTTTCGTGACTCATTAGGTTTAAGGGGAAATGTTTTTTCCACAAAGGTCCAGACTGAGGTTAGGGTGGTGTTTTTACCCTTAATGAATGGAATTTTCTCAGGTTATCTTTTGACTAATACTTTTTGACCTAAAACACATGAAAAATACCTCATCACACTGGTTTAAAGACGATTAACAACGCGAGTTTCAATTAATGCAATCCTTATGTTCTTATAAGGAACTGATTTTCTTGTTTTCTATACACACACTCATAACATTTTACCTCTCAAATATGTTATCCAATATTTGCAGGCCACATTGACAGAAATAAAACACCCTCAAGATTTTTCTGGCTCTTATTTGCCACTAAATCCACTGCTAAGTGTTAAAAGTCATACCTCGACTCCAACAAAGATTTTTTTTTTTTTTTTTTTAAATGTAATGAACCGAGAGGAACAAGTATTTGCCTTGTATTTACACCAACACCTAAGCAGCAGAGGCCTTTCCTCATTAAAATAGGTGTGGGAATGTCATTCTAAATAGTTGCTTTTACTCAGATCTGAATACTCCTCCAACTCAGCAATTCATCTAATGCACTCTTTAACGCATGCAGACCTGAAGGCAGTCAGAAATCTACATTTTTATATTTGTCACTAATTATAAGGTGTGATCTGTTTACCCCCAGTTAGCCTTTGAAAAGAAAATCCAGTTCTGATTGAATGCACAAATAACAGTTACATCCAGTGAAAGAGCAGACACAGTGGACAGTTGTGGGGCGTTTGGATTTTATTGACGTATCAAACAGCTGTACATCTATTTGCCTTTCTTGGCCTTGATCTTCCTCAGGTAGAACTCCAGCTCCTTGCCCTCCAGGATGTAGCCGTCTGCTCTGCCGCACTGGCCGGGTCTGGAGGCGATGCAAGCTGCATGAAGGAAGATGGAAGCAGAGTCAGTCACATTATCAAGGTCAGTACATCAAGTTTCAGATGTGTGGGTTTGATGTTGCAGAAATATATTTAAGGCAATGAGAGCATGTTAACGTCAGTCTTTGCATTTCTCCTGTCATTTGACCTTTCAATAAAAATACAAATATTTTATTCCTAGCAAAATTTTTAAACAGTTGCTCAAAATTATTTATAATTCTTGTGGAAAGTGAAAACCTTTTTGTTAAATACATCAAAAACACTGCCCTGGTATTTGTGCTTAACGCATATGCACAAGATAAACTGCCACACATGATTACACTTTCATACTCTAATGATGAAAACTTTCAAACAGCACTCACCACTTATCCAAGTAAAAATAATTCTGCCACAAATGTTGGACTTACCGAGCAGTTTTCCCTGCTGGAACTGCTCTTCCAGGAGTGAGCTGATCTTGGCGTTCTTCTTGCGCTCATCGTACTTCTTCTGGGTCTTCTTTGACCTCTTCCTGTTCAGGATCTCTTCCTCCTCAGGGCTCTGCATCAGGATGGGAAAGCAAAGCTCTTTAGATGTTGCAAAAAAATTACTGCACAAAAACCTGCTTTGAATGTTCTTTTAATGAGCAACTTCAGTTGACAGGTCTTTCTCAGAGTCTTTATTATCACCACTTCCATTCAGTAGCAGAACTGGACAAGTTATCGTCATGGAAAGACACATCAAATCTGTTATCTTTGTTAATAAAGATAAAGATAACAGATAAAAGGCTTTTACTTTGGTTGTTTATGAACAAATAAAGAAGTCTTCCACTGAAGGGAGACGAAAGGCATTTTAAAAAAAACTTAAGAGTCTTTGGTATGACAAAGCTGCTGCATATGAAAGCGATGTGCCTCCATTAGCATTTAAAAAGCGTTCACAGTAACACAAGAGAATGCGAAACCTAGTTATAACATGCTTTAACTACAAGCATCAACACTGAGCTTATGACATACCAGCTTGGCGCCCTTCTTGCGTCCCAGTGGAGTGGCGTAGTGAGCCTCATACCACTGCCTGAAGGGAAGACTGTCAACAAGGACGATGCAGTTCTTCACCAGGGTCTTGGTTCTGACCAGCTCGTTGTTGGAGGCATTGTAGACCACATCAATGATCCTGGTCTTCCGTGTGCAGCCTGAATACACAAAACCCAGGCACGATCATTAAACTTCCCATTGAATCTGACTACATAGTTTCATAAATCAGTTAACTATGAATAGAGAGACGGTGTCTTTCTCAGGAGTCTTTGCTGTCACCACTTGCATTCAGTAGCAGAACTGGACAAAGTTATCATCATGGAAAGGTGTGTGGAATATCAAAAGGTATTCCAGGAGAAACTTACACTCAGAGCCCCATGAGAAGTTTCCATTGTCCAACCTCAGAGCTCGGTACTTCTTGTTCCCACCGCGGACCCTCACCGTGTGGATGCGGCGAGCTCCAATCTTAAAAAAAAACAACAAGAACACATTGTATTATAGTTTATAAAAGGATTTGTGTGAAACCTCCTTTCCTGAGCAGCAGCATGCATATGCTTTGAAGCGTGTCAGTGTAACTATGACAAGTCCTAACATTGGTAAGCCCAAAGCTTTGAACCAAAACGGCTCAAAAAAAAGACCCACCTAAGGTCAAGTTTTCATCACCCACGCTACCACATTATTCAGTCTAACCAGGTAAGAGGTGCCCCACGCAAAAAAAGTCACCTTTGTGTTTGCAGCAGGTCGCCCGAGCTCATACTTCCTCTTCTTGTGGTAGGGTTTGCGTTTACCGCCGGTCTTGCGGCGTTTATGCCAGTTGTCCCTTGAGATACCTGCAAAAGTAAAATACGGAAAACTAGGAGTCAGTTTACTGGGCCACCAACAAGATCCTAGCAAGAAGATTATTCTTTTGTGCTTGAGCAATCAGTTCTCCAAGGTAAGGGTTGTCCGCAATTTGATTTGGATTCCGCATAAAAGAGTTTCATCATATCGCTCAAGCAATCAAATGGTACTTTAAAATGGCAAGATGCAGTTGCTTTTGCAAAAAGTTAAAAATTAACAAAGCCAACTTGTGTTGCATATTAACACAGATTTAAACTATTTTAACAGTAAACAAAAAACTGAGAGGAGCCAACTTCCAGACTCAAAACCACGCAGCAATATTTCAGGACTTGCCAATAATAACACAGCTAACAGCATCTTGACAGAGTGACCAACACCAGTTTGGTTACATGCAATACTCAGATACATGCATACATATTTTCAGAAGCTCTTACAGACCCACTACATCACATTGGTACCTTAAAATCTCAGTCTTCTAGGCTACAAATACACCCTAGACTGTGCTATCATAGTATTCCTAAAGTCAGGACATAAACATATTTCCACAACTATTATATATATTCGTTTGGGTTTTCAGTAGTAATCCAGGGGCCCTACATCACCAACGTGGACCTAAAGCCACCAAAACATGTGGCTAGTGACATCTCCTGTGTTCCACCCTGCATGCAGGCCTGCTAACTGTCCCACTCAATGAGCAGTAGTCTTTATTCTCCAAGTGGCTGGTGCTCCACTACTCCATGTTATGGTTTGAATGTGGACCAGATAATTCAGTCCATCTTCCAAAGCACAACAAGGAACATTTAGAGGTGAAGCCCAAGGTGTCCCACTGGAGAACATGAATGCATCATAGAGCATGCAGGAAGGGAGACACGAGACAGGCCAGGTCTACCTGCGACATAGCTTTCAAAATAAGATGCCTCTAAATAGGACAAAATAAAGTTGAATTAAGCTCGACAACAATAACTAGACAAAATACTTTTCTAAAAAAGCATAAGCATTTACATTATTACGTTAAGCGTCTCAGCCAAGCAGCGTGACAAGATCACGATAGGCATGCTAACTAAGCTAACTTCGACCAGCCTAAACAGTTGAATTTGCGAGCAAAGATGTCCAACACTTCTCGTATAAAGCCAAATTAACGCGAAAACACCGCTACTTCACAATAAAACATCCCAAACCAGCCACAAGAGAAGTCTTTGGGGACGCTTCAACCTCAGCAGCTAACTACATAGCCATTGAGTGCAGCCATCTTGGATACTCGCTTCAGATAGCCACTAGAAAATATTTCTTTAAAACAAATTCAACATACTATAGACAGCAAAGAGTCAACTATTTCTATTTAGATGACAACATTTATCGCTATAGCAAACCATTACTGGAATATTCCTTCGTTAAAACATCAGATGGGTAAGGATTCGGTCTCCGGCGCGAGCATGAAAACACGTACCCATTCTCAGGCGCCGGCTAGAAAGAGGAACCGCAAGGGCTCATGGGGAGGTTTGAACACCCTAGGTCTCGCGAGAACTAACTCTTCAGCGAACGAGATTTCCTTTATTGAAAAGTTTCGAGATATCACTACCAGAGACAGAACAACATTACAGAAAGTACAAAATTGCTTTCATATTCTCTAAGGTTTTCATTTTCTTCTTCTTCATCAGACTGTTTCATTTATGTGTGGACACAGCAGATCATCTGCCTCCATCTCACTCCATCCCTTGCATCCTCTTCAGTCACACCAGCTTTCTGCATGTTCTTCTTCTCTTCTGAGGTCTTCCTCTGTCCAGTATATCCAATTCCCTCCTTTGCACATGTCTAAACCATGGTAGCCTTGAAACTCTAACTTTGCCTCCAAATCGCTCAGCCTGACCGTGTCCCTCTGATGTACTCATTTATAATCTTGCCTATTCTGGTCACTCTCAATTAAGGTCTGAGCATCTCCAGTTCTTCAACCTCCAGCTTTCCCTCCTGTCTTCCTGCAGTGCCACCATCTTCATACACCATAGCAGGCCCTACTATCATCTTGTAAACCTTCCCTTTCACTCTTGCTGTTATCATTTTTCCAGATATCACTCAAGGTATCACATACAGGTGCATCTCAAAATCTGAAATATTCTGAAAAAGTTTATTTTTTTCATAATTTTATTCAAAAATGTGAACTTTTTTTATATCCCAATAACACATCTCAAGCCTTTTTTGTTTTATTTTAGATGACTGTGGCTTATAAATCATGAAAATCAGAAATTCATTATCTAAAATGATTAGAACATATAGTATATATGTTACTATATGTTAGTTAAGTCATATTTTTTCCAGTTGTGGTCTGAAGTTTACACACTCGTCATGGGCATAAATATCATGGTAATTCTGGGACTTTCATGATTTATTTGCTTATGCAACATACATCTTTCATAACTTTAAAAAAACAAACAAACAAGAATTGGATGTACAAATTTGAACTTTATTTTCCTCTAATCCACACAGGGTCCAAAATATGCATGCACCTCCTCATATATTTAGCTAAAATCTGCTTTAGCAAGATACCAGATACTTGTGGTTCTGCCTTAATTCTGGCAGGATATTTGGCCACTCTTCTTGGCAGAATTGGTAGAATTCGTTTAAATTGATTTCCCTGGCATGGACCCAGCTTTTAAGCACAATCCACACATTTTTAATCAGGTTAAGGCTGAGGCTTTGAAAGCGCCAGTCCACACGCATTATGTTAGCCTGCTTCATCCATTTCAAAACCAGTTCTGTTAGGGTGTTTGGGCTCATTGTCCTCTTGAAACACCCAACTGCCTTCAAGTTTAGTTGTTTATCCAAAGTAAAGTATAAGAGTTTGAAGGTACTCCCTCCTCATTATTCTATCCACTTTGTGGAATATACTAGTTCCACTGGCGGCAAAACAGCCCCAGAGCATGATGCAACCACCATCTGGTATAATGTTTTTAGGTCATCTTTACTCCTCCAAACAAACCTCTTGTCACTGCAGCCAAATAACTCAGTTGGTCTTGTCTGACCATAAACCTTTTGTCCAGAATGTATTTAGCTTGTCCATCTGGGCAGCGGCACATTTCAGTCACGCTTGAAGGTATCAACTTTGAAGCAAGGCAGTCTTTCTTGGTCAGCAACCTCTCAGTCCATGGTGATATAAAACTCCCTCCACTGTTCCTGCAGTCTCCAGCTCATGTTAGGCTTAAGTATTTCGCTGTTCCTGAACATCCTAACCAATTTGATCTTATCTAAGAGTGACGGTTGAGTTTTTTAACAGACCTTGCCAAAGGGATGGCAGATCCAAACAAAGTATTATTTTTATTTACTTGTCCTTTTATAAATTCCATCTGTGCCTTGTAGCAACTGTCAGACAAATATAACCACAATAACAGAGTTGTTACCATTGCAGACACTAAAGACACTAACAGCAAGAAAGTGGTGTAGGAACACAATCACACATCAAATATAAGTAAGGGACATCCATATCACACCACATCATATAATCACCTATATTTGTTGAACAGAGAAAGGTTGAAAAGACCTCTGGGCTCAAGATGTTTTATAGACTGGGCCATTACTGCCATATGAAGTGGCTGGTGAGTGGATAATGACATGTATTTAATTACTGCTGTGACAAAAGGACTTGATGACTGCAGGGAATGGTGCAAATGTTCTGTTTATGTATTTGCATGCACGCGTCTTTCAGTGTGCCTTTGTCTGCTTCTCACTGTGTATCACCATGTTGTTATTTTTGCCTTTGTACTCCAACTCTCCTCCCTGAGTCCCGTCACGCTGCTTAAATAGAGGAGCCACGATTAAACGATGGCTACCTGCTGTTGACCATCCTTCCCTGGCACTGCCCCCTCCCTCTTCAGTGGCTGAGTCACAAACCACACCTCGCAACAACTTCTATTTTGTTTTACAATTTTTAGAGTTAGTAGTGAAAACAGATGTCATTTCAAAATGTATAATAAAAGAATAGACATAATGTTAAAGAACATGTAACACAGGTACTTTATATAGGTTGTTTTCAGATACAAATATAATAAAATAAAGATTAAGAATGAGTAAATACATATAATGCGTAAATCTGATGTAAAATTTTATTAACAGTAATTAATTGGACCGTGTGTTATACAGATGACTTTATCTGTTTGATCATTTTTAACAGTTTGGGTTTAGAAACACTGTTTACTCATTTTTATTACCAGCAACATTTAAACATGACATGTCATGATAACTTCTTCCTGTTTTGTCTGGGTTAAAGGAGTCTTGAAGAAAATTTGATCTTTTACTGAGTTGAACACATAAAAAGTTAATAAAAACCATACTGAGTCACGTCCATGTTTCCATATAGTTATTTATTATATACAGCTATTGGTTATTTGGCAGTTGTGAGGGTATGGTGAAAAGTTGGCAAGATATCTTGATTCGACTGAGTTGTGGCGTGTGCAGCGGTCAGTGAAACAGTAGGGAGATCACTCTTCCCAGGGACTCATGTCGGTATCAATGGCCACACAGTTGTACGCAGCATAGCGCAGCTTCTCCTCACAAACTTTCGCACTGCAGGACAAAACAAGGAATAGAGGAAACACAAGACAATAATGTAACAGTGCTGTCAACTTCAAAAACTGCTTAATAATCTTTAAGAGATTTAACTTCTGTTAAATCATCAATGCATCATTAATAACAGTGCACATAAAGCACATGGGGTTGTTATACCTCGGATAGTTGGGTAGATAAAGGGTACTAGAACATGTGGAGGACTGTGGAAGTGCATCAGTCGTTTCAGAACTGAATCAAGAAAACAAACAACAAAAAACAAATTACAATCAAATCTAAATCTAATTGTAGTCAAATAATAATAACTACGTACACTTGAACTCACCCTTGTTTGTCAGGAAAGACGTAGATAGGTGCAGGAAGACGACTTCGACCGGTTACAAACCTCAGAAACCTGCTGCGATCCTCTGAAGACAGAAATCAAGAATATCAGTCACTGGGTCAAAATCTGCACTTGAATAATGCAGACACAAATACAATTTAGCATCTTTATATAAACCTAGAACCTAGACTATAAATTCACCATGAAAGAGTGAACCGAGCTCATAGACGAAGCACGATAAGGTTTATTTTTCAATCTTATACAACCCGTCTTCTTCTTAACACCAGAGGTTCTGCCCCCTGCTGGTCATTACAAAAAATAGCAATTTAAGGGATTTCTCCATTGGCTTCATTTTTCGGACCCAAAAGCTTTACCTGTCTTTTATATGTGGCCATTGGTGCAGAGTTTATGTTGTGAGAGCCATTTACTACTTTCTAAAATGGGGGAAAATAAACAGTGAACTCACCATTGGTGAAGTTTGTCAGCGCCTCCCATAAGTACTGCACTCTAACATCACTTTGTTCCAGGTCCTCATAACGTGCTGGTGGGGAGAACAAAAGATTAC
The DNA here is from genome assembly GCF_000239375.1 of Pundamilia nyererei. Taxonomy (NCBI): domain Eukaryota; kingdom Metazoa; phylum Chordata; class Actinopteri; order Cichliformes; family Cichlidae; genus Pundamilia; species Pundamilia nyererei. The sequence goes on along the minus strand of NW_005187432.1, from coordinate 1,313,995 downwards.
AATGGTTTGGTTACTTGCAGCATTTTGTGACTTAATACAACTTGCATCTTATTACTTCACCTTAACTTGTACCTTAACAGAAACAACATCTCAGACCTCATTTGTGGTCGAGGATTTGAAAGGAACGTGGATAAAACGAAGATGGGAAAAGTCCCACAAGAGGTCAACCTCTTTTGTATTTTTAAAGCTACGCCAAGTCCACTTGTGAAAAAAGGTACCACATGCATACACGGGTGTACTGAAAATGAAATACAATTCATTCGAAAACATAACAGATACCACTGCTAAAATTAGATTTAGTTTAAACTAAGCTAGAATTTTATTTGAATTTATCCACTTCCAGTTGTGTCTTGGATAAATTACTTGCAAATGGTCCCATTTCACTTTCTTAATTACGACAGAAAAATGTTTGCTTATAGTCAAAGTCAGTTTAAATCCAGGCCGGACACTCACTGAGTCGCTTCAGAGCTTCCACAGTGATCTCTGGGTCTCCACATATTTTCTTTTCCACTTCCTGCCAGGTGAGCAGGTCCAGCACTGCCTGAGGAACCACCTTCAGCAGTCCCGTCTGTATGGCAGCAATCTGTAACACACGTGTACAAACCACTAAAACATCACTGGAGTATTTTACAAAGAGTTGGCTTAAAGAGTAGAAGAAATACGGGTAATTCCAATTTATGTGAAGCCCACCTGCTGTTTGCTCTCCTCCATCCGAGCTTTCTGCACCAGGCGGATAAACTCACTGCGGTCCTCATAACGAACTGACACATTACTGCCACCGGGGATCAGTTCCACCATTGAGCCATCCGTCAGCAGAGTGGTGTAGACCAGCTCCTCCCCAAATCGGAACTCAAATGTCTCCTGGTCCATGTTCTCCATGGCCTCCAGAAGGTTTACCTGAACACATGTTCACAGTGAGGCAACCAGGAAAACAACCCATCCAATCTGTTAATTCCTTCTAGATTTTAATTTTAATGCAAAAAGAAAAAAACAAACCCAAAACGCTACATGAAACAAATGTAATCGATCAACAAACTGTAGGAGCAAATTAATAATTATTATAAAATAGTGACAATAAATTCTTGTACTTTTATGAAACACAGTCAGCAGAGACTTTTCTTCTTTCAAAGCTTTGACATTTAAATGACACCACCATGTAAATGTAATGATTTGAATATCCTCACCAGTACAGAGTCTACTGCAGCAAAGTCTTTACTCCAGCTGACAGCTTCCCCAATCAGCTGCTTCCACACAAGCCCCGGAAGAGCCAAAACCTGCAGGAGTGAACACACAGCAAGTCTGAAAAGTCAAATATCTACAACTAATAAATATTTACAATGGTAATTATCTATGTTACAATAATTTAATAAAACCATTACATTTTTGTTAAAACCCAATAAATATTCTTACACTATTTCTAAAATTGCAAACAACCTACAAAAGACTCACCAAGAAATCTTTCCCTCTGAGAGCAGCACCCATCAGCTGACCGATCCACTCGTATTTGTGGAACTCTTTACAGGAAGGGGTGGGAACGTAATAATCTCTAGCCTCAAAGTCGCCCTGACAGATGAGCAAAAGACACTTTTAGAACAACAGTGATATCCATTCTGATGATAGGCGGCAATGGGATAGTGACTACCTGGTTGGATGTCCGGCTGAAGAACGGGAGAGGCATGGGACACTCGGACGAGCTGGGGCAAAGCTCCTCCGACATGTCTGCGAGGCTATCTCGAAATCCACCTCCTTGGTCGATAATTCCCTCTGCAATGAACTTGCATTCCCACCACTGGTCATAACGAGCGGGCCACCTGAAGGATCAAAAAGGCACACTGGAGATTCAGATTTTAATCCTCGAGTTATAAAAGTCATAAATATTGGACACAAGAGGCTGATAAAATGCACACCTGTAATCTAAAGTTTTCTCAAACTTGTCTGACGGCTTGAGACCCTCATACACCTGCAAGAGGAAAAATAGAGCATCTGAATTATTGCACATCTTCTCTACACATTGAATTTTAGGCTTCCTTCTGGTCCCTACCTGGTTGAAGACGGCGTTCTTGCAGGTTGGGTCCAGAGATGAGTTGTCCCTGTGCTCCATGGCCAGACGTCGGTTAATGTAGAGTCGAGGCATGAAGTTTGGCTTACTGGTCTCCGAGTCTTTCAGGCACTGAGTGATGAGGGCTGAGCGGCGCTTGGACAGCAGCAAGAACTGCTTTATGCTCTAATGGGCACCAAAAGACACATGTTATAAAGAAACACATAAAAAATGCTTGCTGTTGTGCACAGATCATAAATGACATGTTAAAAGCTTTAGGACGGCTCACTTTGATCTGGTTGAAGGTACCCAGGCTGTAATCCCAGGCTGGCACTAGGTGCGGGAGCGCGCTGTCCAAAAGATTGATAAACCTGCAGACAGAAAGAGACACAAACTGGAAACACCTTCTGTTTACAGATAACATGGACAATCAGAGCACTTTATCTTGAGGGTAAAGACCTGAGAAGTTGAAGAAGGATATTTTTTCCAAGCCCGAAGACAAATATTTAGTTCTGTAAAAAGTACATGGGGCACAATGTTCGCTGACCTACCTCTGGATAACTAACGCTCTGCGGTACAGGATATCTGGTGGGGTGCCCTGCAGACGTGGGTAGCGGACGAGGTTAGAGGACTGGAAAACATCAGCGTTCAGACCCAGATCCCTCTCACAGGACGACTTAATCTTCAAGCCTCGGATCCGCACATCTATTCCATCCTCTGTAAAAGCCAAAATGAGGAAAAAAGCGTTGCTTTATGTTCAGTGCAAAAGCTCCTGCAAAAGCATTCAAACAGAAATCAGCTAGTTTGACACAAAAACATAAAAATTCTGACCTCTACATTCCTCGATCCGAATTTCTATAACTGGTAAATGGGAAGTCATATCCTCAAGCACACACACTTCTCCTATCAGATTACTAGAAACATAAAAGTAAAAGTACATAAACGTACAATATAAACTGTAATCAGTATGCATTCATTTTTGAACTTTTTTTTTTTTAAATTGCAAACTGTAGCAATAATCTCGTTTGACAAAACTTACTCATCTATGGTGACGTCACTTAGCTTCTTTAGGTTGTCTCCTTCTCCTCCAAACACTGTGACTCTTTTGGGCATGTAGTTATCATCCGTTGAGTCCACAGTCAGTATCAGCTTACTAGTAAACAAAACAGGCAATAAATAAAATATTGAGACCTCAGCAGCTTATCAGTGAAACAAAAAGAGACATAAAGTGCTTCACATTTTTAAATGTCTAATATAGCAACTCTACGTGATGATTACACCATCATAGTGCAAAATTTAGGTATAATACCCAGATCAGTTGTTGTCAAACTTCTTACTTTAGAACCCAAAAACATTATATTCATACCATTATATATATACACTACTATTAATATATACATTACACCACAAGGCAAAAAACTGCATGTGGCACAGTTTACATTACAGTTTATCTTAATGATCTTGTTGTCATAGTCACTGCACTGTCCAAGCCTTTGACTTTATTTTTACTATTCTTTACTATTACTCAATTTTTGTGTTTCCTTACTTGACCACAGTGCCTTTCTTCATGTGCAGGCGGATCCAGTGTTGGCCCTGCATGCCGTCGCTCTCCCAGTAAGTTTCAACATCGCCATCTGTCAGGCAACTCGCCCCCCCGCTGGGATCTTCCTGTAAGCAAATATCAAGGTTTGATGAATGGACTGAATTCATAAACAAACCCATTTTAAATTCATAAATACATACGTATTTGTCATACCCACAAATAATTACATGCATGTTATACTAGACTGTCTATCATGATGGTCACTGGGTCAAATTAAAGTCATAAAAACTTCTCAGATCAATCTAGTTTCCTTTCACTGCATTTTTAATGTCATCAGGAAAGAGGTCCAATGTAACTCCACCGAGAACGCCAATCCATGTTTTGCCAACGTTAAAAAGAAAAGAAAACAAACCTTACGGACTAGATGACATCACAAACTACAACCCTCATTCATTTTTTATACTTAGAAAGATTTAGACTGTTTGAAATGAGATTTAAAGTCAGTCGATGCGAGTTTCATTTGTGACGAGGGGTTAATTTTGCTCACCGAGCATGAAGACACATCGATGCTGGTCACACACTGCTTCACACTCCCCAAGTTCTCGTCCTCTTTTCCTATGTGATCGTAGAAGTAATGCACGAGGTCCTCATCACATTCATATGTCCAAGTAGGAGGAACAGACCTGAAACAGTTCAACTGAGCATTAATTGCATTCATTTTAACATCTGCTGCACCAGAAAACTCAACTTTCCATTTTAACTTTGCACAGACGGACTCACCTCAGCTTCTGGATGGCAGCCTCATCACACTCTGCGATTTTGGGTTTCTCGCCAATGTAAAGTGCATTCTCCACATCCACCACTTGCTCCCACCTGTTGCAGGGCTTGTGGTCGTAGCCAAAGAGCTGCTGCTGCCTAGTGACAGTCTCTGGTGACTCCACGGGTACCAGCCTGTCGCCTCCCTCGGTGTGTTTACACACGAGGATCCAGCCTTCCTCCAAATCTTGGCCCGGACGGTGCTCCTCCAGCTGCTCCTGGGGACAGCCACGGATCAACTGGTCAACATTTGCTTTCTTACCAAATTTACAATAATTGAGAACACACAAATCAACCTATAATACCTTTTTCGAGTTCCATATTTTAAATTTTGTGTCACAGCTCATAAAAAATTCTTATTTATCTTGTATACAAAGTTCATCCACTTTCTGAAAAATCCATATTTCACTCCACCCTTGTTACCTTTAAGCCAACTGTTTTCCTGAATGGCTTGCCCTTTTGCAACCAGAGGGTTTAAACAGCAGGTATGAGGAGCTGCATGTCTGAGATGACATTAGGGATATCAGCACTCCATGACCTCATACAGAGCCAAGAGCTGAAAAACTGTCTGAAATAGTTTTATTTGTAAGCCAAACACAGGAATTATATTCCTGTGTTTGGCTTACATGAATTATTTGTATGTAACAAAACCCATTATTTCTAACTTTAACCACAATAGACATGTGCACCATTATTGTGCAATATACACTGCAATAATTATAATCAAGATTAATCTATTTTTGCTGTAATAAAATGTGGCAAAAATATATAAACCTCTCTCTTTCTAACTCAGTTGCTCGAGCTTATATTCATGATTCATCCTTTTACAGAGCTCTTATTGATAGTGACAAGATCACCTGTTTTTCTGGGATTACCAGTTAAACCTAATGCATATCTTTGGATGAAAATCACTGCAGACATGAGAAGATCCTAATATGATATCACAAACTGAAATCTTCAGTCTTGCCTTTCATTCAGAAAAAACATTTGATATAAGAACTGGAATCAGTTAACGTGAGTTTCATTTGTAAAGAGGGTCAAATTTCACTACTATGTACCTAATATGTTACTTTGCAGCTCAATACTTTTATTCTTTGACCCTTTTAGAGCTGTGTTATACTGAGCCTTAGCAAAGCCACTCAGTTCATCCACTGTCTGAAACTGTCTGAGTGCTTTTAGGCTCACTGGATTATTGGACCTCATTATTTAATGTGAGCATCCACCACTGTAACAATATGTAAAGTGTATGTAAACAAAGGGTTATTGTTGTTTCAAGCAGCACAAAGACTTTTACTGATGTCACTGCATCCAAGGGGAAGTAACAGCGTCTTACCTTATTCATTTTGACCCAAAGGCCCTGGCTATTACAGTACTCCTCCCCTGTTGTCCGGATGCATGTCCCTTTCTTTGGTTCAATGTTGTACTTGCATGCTTTCTTACTGTGGGCAGTCTGATGGGGGCTTTCGAAGACAGAGACTATGGTTTTTCCCACGGTGGAGCCTCCCGCAGAGGCACCGGAGGAGGAAGCGGATGAGCTGGAAGATGAATCCTTGCAGATTTTGTAGCACACTTCTTTGGGGACATAACACAGACACTCGGGCACCAGTTCGCTCCTCCTGAAAGTTTCGATGCACCTGTTCAGGAAGCGGATCCTGCCGAGCAGCAGGTGAGGGTTGTCGCCCATCGTGAAGGTGGCAGTCAGTAGCTCAGCAGTAGCAGGAGCTCATCGGCTGACATTACACCGCTTTTGTTTTCCTGCGTGGCTGCGCAGGGATGCTCCTGTCAAACCAAACAAAACCCAACTTTCTTTAGAAACTTTGGCTTCGTTTAAAATATCGATTAATTAAACTGGCTCCTAGCTCTCATAATAAAATCTGAACACTGTTTGAAATGCTAGGAATTCGCTAATCAGCAGGCAAAGTTCCCTGACACAAATATCACCTCCTCCCATTAGGTAAAAGTGAGAGCGCTAACATTAGCATGCTACCAGGGTGTTCAGTAAACGAGTCCATCCCTCACCGCAGCTGTCATCAACAACCCTGGCGGCCAGCTAGGCTCATATTTAACAAAACTTCACGGGACATGAACATTTCACGGAGTAAGAAGTGTGGTCAATTCTTAAAAACAGTAGATACCAACGTACCTGCTGACAAGTGTCCCGCACCCTGTTACAGATTCTATGGTTTTCTGACAACACGGAAGAGCAAAGACTCTTCTGATCCTTCCGGCCTTCCGTCGCTGTTTCCTTTACAAAATAAAAGCTTCTCAGTCGAGTATTTAATTTTCTTAACTTTTGAAGGCTGAACTCCGAAAATAATTGCCAGAAAGTTCACATTTTCGAACCCTGACTGTTTATCCAACCTTCCAACACAACTAAAAAAAAAAAAAAGAAATTAAAAATAAATCTGCATGGATGAGTTTTAATTGGTATTTGCAACAGCCGGGATTTTTGCGAAATTCATTGATTAATATGTTTTTATAAAAACTCATAAAAACTCGTGTCAGATACGATTAAATACATTAGTGTGATCTAAGTGTAAAGAATAAACTGCAACTTTAATATCATTATTGTTAGTGTTGTTGTTGTTAAGGGAAATCACGTGGATTTATGTAAATACAGTTATAGCAAGGGAGGATTACTTACTGAACAAAGGCTTCAGACCTCCAAGGCTTTCACAATCAAAGGTTTACTATGGATTGAGTTAAATACACCTTTTTAATAGCATTAATCACATCTTACAGAGCCTGTGTGGAAGACAAACCAATTTCAGTATATTCAACAATCATAAACATTCATAATTTTCATTATACCGATAAAGTTTTCATTTATGAAAGACTTACAGTCATCAGGGTTTTACAGTGTTTTCAGTCACAGTGTTTTCTGCTTAGAAACACTTTAGCTCCCTCCAAAGAGTTTTTAGCCACTTAAAGTAAATTGCACAATAATGATAATAATAACATATTTTTCATCTGGAATTTTATTTACTCAAGAATATCAGACATTTTTTTCTCATAATACATAGATTTCTGACAGATAGGATAAAATGGGTCTCTGACACAGTACTAAGCAAACAGGAGATCTAATAGTTAATAATTAAATAAATAATTAGTTTTGTGCTTAATTTCCAAAAATGTCTACAAATAAAATCTGAAAAGGATGAAATCTTATTGTAGTTCACAGTTTAAAACAAGCGAGACCTTTCAATGTCACATTTCCACCTCCCCAAAAAATGTTTTCAAACATTTTTTTGTCATGTTTACAATAAACGTTTTCAAAAACATGACAGCAAGTATCAATTAGTTGTGTTCAATTAAAACTTTAATTAGTCCCCTTTCTTGTTCTTTGTGAGTGATCACATCTATTTCCCTTTCATCATCCCCGTCTGCCTCGTTTGGGTTTGACGAGACTTCCTTCAGAGAAGAGAGGCTCCCAC
>NW_005187432.1:1298944-1304721 GCF_000239375.1 Pundamilia nyererei | reverse complement strand
GAGCCTGGAATGGAAGTGTGCACTTATACATGATGGTGCTGTGTTACCTTGAGCCAGCCAGTGTAAAAGAAGAACTGCAGCAGGGTAAAAACAGGGACGTACAAGTCCAGTCTGTGGTCCTTGTAACCTTTCTCGGGATTCAGGAATTGTCGGCCAATCACACAGAAGCCAAAAAATGAGTAAACTGCAATAGTTACTACCTACACAGAAAAAAAACCCCCAATGAAATAGAAAATTAGGGGTTGCTAAGTACAGTTGTGTCTCAGGAGGTAGAATCATCTGGTGATTTATATGAAATTGATGAAATCTGACAAGCACATATGTTGTTGAAAAGAAACAGCAGAAAGGTTTTGTCAAGTTAAAAAAACACATTTTATGTAATGATCTAGGCAAAAAACCTGAACTGGTCATGAGTTAAAGAAGCATATCCATGTGCACCACTAATATGATTCAGGACAACAGCAACATTACTTGCTGATGGTTGGTTTAATCTATAAAAACATCTAAAAAGAATCCAAGTTTTATTTGATAATTCCTTAATATGTTCTAGATATAAAAATCTTTGAATGTATTTAGTTATGAATCAAGTCTATAGTGATGTACAGCACTTAAATGAATGGCTCATATTTCATTGGCTGATCGTACCTGAGTGTAGACCAGAGGGATGCTTATCCAGTCGTAGTGGAACAGCAGACTGCACTTTGCTCTGTAGTTATTGAGTTCCTGCAGATGTAGTACAGCAGTGGAGTTTACGCACACTTTAGAGCCATAGATTATTTGTAAGTCATAGAAAATGTGTAGGTCTGCTCTTGTTGCATTCTTTAGTAAACTCCTCACATCCATCAGCAGCCTCAGAGCTATGTCGTCCCTCACTCGGCTCTCCTCTCTCGCTCTGGACGCCAGGTTTGAAAACCACGTCAGAGGCATCCAGTACTTGTTGAAGTCAGAGTGCAGTGACTCAAACTTTTTCAGCTCCTCCAAGGTCATAAATCCTGCCCACGTATTAGACACACTTAGTTAACATGATATATGAAACCATTAAATTACTGACAGCAATTAAAGTGACTGCAATAAACTGAACTGCATAACACTGAAATGTTAGTATTAGGATTTTATTCACTTTAAAATACAATGAAGTAAATGTGTTTGAGTTTTGGTCTGTTAGTTAAACTAAACAAGACTGAGAATCATGATGGCTGTTCTTTTTTTTTTTTTTCCATTTTTCCCCCCGTTGTAACTGACAAAATACTTGTATCCCAAAAGCCCCACTGCCCAACTCAATCTTAATCACACATTTTTACTAAATGGACAAACTCCTTATCCCTGTGAGGTGTACAGTGGTATATTGTGACCTATAAAAACAATTCTCTTGGCTGAACTCTTCCCTGTTTTAGTGCTAAAAATATATATTTCTGTGTGTTTATAAGTATTTGATGTGTAGAAAAAACTTATTTCAGCATTATTTTGTAACTTATAACTAAGATTTGGTGAAGTAAAAAGATGCCTGTGAGAAGTACAAAAGGAAGAAGTCTTGAGTAATGAGCCCTTTATTTTTTCCTCAGTATTGTCTATATTGGAAGCACTCTGTCTTTCTTACTGGTACATTCAGCAATTATTATATGTCTGAATATGGTGCAAAAGGTACATTTGAGATTTTTAAAATTAACTCGACTTTTGATTAAGAACTGTTGCTCTCACCAGCCTCCACAATGTGGTCCAAAGTTGGGAACCGCTTGTGAACTCTTGTGCTAATGGAGCGGAGAATAAGGACTGAAGATAAATTGGCATATCTCATGAGGGTTCGTCTCAGCAGACGGCCCTTCTCATCAGTCCCGTGGACGTTCCCAGACACCACCATCATCAGGTTGTCAGGCAGTGGGAAGCTGGTGTACTGACCCCACCACCTATTAAAGGCCAAGGTGACATAGAAACCTAGAATAAAACAAATAAAAGAGAGAAAGTTCATGCATATGATTTTATTTTTTAGTTCTTTAACTGCTGTTTGATTCATTCTTACCAAGCACAAACAAAACAGGGATGTAGTTGGTGTTGGTGAACTGATCACAGTAAAGGGCGATACGCTCAAACAGATCCTGCTGCCTCCGTGTGAGGAGAAACCTGTGGAGCAAATTAAAATTGTCACTGCGAGACAGACAAGCAAAGCTAGGTAAGAGTAAGAGCGGTATGAAAATGTGAATTTACCTGTAAAACAAACTGAAAAACAAATAAACACTACAAAACACCAGTAACTCCTTGTAGAGCAGCCTGTAGATGCTTCCCTTCCACCTGAACAGGAGCCTGGAAAAGCCAGCAAACCTGGCATTGGCCACCTCAAGACTGTAGGAAACTGTCATGTTTAAGCACAAAATCCCTGAAAAGCATTAAAAGGCATTTAAATGTATGTTTAATAATCACATATACATAAAAGACTTTTTAAGACCTGTCCTACCTCCACCTGTGCTGAATCCTGTTGTCCTGAGAAAAAAGTTTCTTCCTCTGGGCCTGAATTTAAAGCTCTCTGTGGCGCTGTCATAAATTAACACCTTAGTTTTATTACTTGGGAACCTGCAGCCTAAGTGAAACACACCTACGGTTACAGACTGCATGAAAACATCTCTTTTTAAGCTCACATAACTGGTTTGAGTGATCAGCAATCAAGTTATTATTCAGTAAAACCTTCCAGTAAAAGTTATAATCTATAAGGTTCTCAGTCAACACAAAAGTGTTAATAATTATTGTGTTAATTCCTCCTGTTAGTGCTGAGCTGACTTAAATATTTTTAAAAAGTTAAATTATTCTTACAGCTGTCATTTATTCTAAAAAAAAAAAAAAGATAAATAATAATTAATGATACACAAAAGCAAAAAACAAAACAAAAGACAAAAAAAATCTAGTGTTGTATCACATTAAGCAAACAGAAACACTAAATTATTACATGTCAGAGGCAGTTGGGCTTAAAAAATATATTTTATTTATATACAAATTATACATCTACCTGTATAGGGCAGCAAGGTGTCATGGTGTTTAGCACTGTTAGCTCACAACAAGAAAGTCTGAATCCAGCATCTGTCCGAGGCCTTTCTATGTGGAGTTTGCAAGTCCAAAAACGTGAAGTTAGTGGGTTAGGTTAACTGGTGACTCTAAATGGCCCATAGGTGTGACTTTGAGTGTGAATGGTTGTCTGTCTCTCTGTGTTAGCCCTGTGACAGACGGATGACCTGTCCAGGGTGTACCCCGCCTCTCACCCCGTGCCTGCTCCAGTCCCCCCCTGACCCTGAAGTGGAGAAGTGAAAGAGGATAGATGGATGGATAATCTATATAAATTTAGATTTTTAATGAAACTTGTACGCAAACAATTGGACTGCAGCTTCTTCTAAACTATGTATGATTTATCACACTCAGGAATGCATTTTTTATAAGAGCAGACTTTATAATAATCGTGTATAATGTTACATAATGACGTCATTACAGCTCATATTGGATTGTAATCTCTGCAGGGGAATAGCTCTTTATATGACTTCTAAATATTTAGAGTTGAGGATTTATTTTATGATCAAGACTGCCATCTGTTTTATAAATGTATCCATTGTATGTGCGTATTTGAGAGGATTATATCAGCTGTGTCAGTTTTACTGTTTGATGATGTATTTATTACTGTTATTGACTTGCTTCGTCTAGTTATCCGTAAGGCTGAATTACGTTTTAAAAAACTTGCATGTTAAATTTTAACATGCAAAAATTTAACATGCAAATGTTGTTGCACAATTGCACAAATCTGCTGTTGTTTTTTAATCATTTGTTCTCACATAATAAAAAATGTGGCGTTTTAAGCTATATGTAATACTATTCTGACTGCTGTATGTGCCTTTTCTTTTCAAATAAGGTTTACTTACATATGTAAAGTAGAAAGCAATATTTAAGTGAAAATGCACTGCTCACTTTTTCTGTCGACATGCCTTTTTCTGATGTAACACAAATAAGTACTTTGGACCTGCTATCTCAGCATCCTGCCACAGAAAATCAAACAGAGCGCATACAGATTGATTGCTCAGCAGAGGCCGCTAGGTGCGTAGACTGTGTTATTTACTGGTGACTGTGATAGCAGCAGTCTAAACATCAGAGCTGTCAGAGGTGTCCATCCCTCCAGTCTCCGTCCTTTGTAACTGGTTGCTGTGCTTAGCTCACTTGTTTGTTTTTCACATAGTTACAGCTCCTCACTGTAAATCAGACTCTTCTTTTCCAGCCCTGCTTTGGACACTGGTTCTGTTTGCTCACCTCTGAGTGGACATTTATGAGGCCATGTATCCTCCACTGGAGCCTGGATCAGCAATCACTGTGGACTTCCCCATTCCCAGCCTGAATCCGAGTCTCACAGTGTTTACATTTTTATTTGCACTGATTTTTGTTTTACTAGGAGATTTTTAAAAAAATATATATCCACGCTAAAAATTAACTAATCTCAATTCCTGACACTAGGTGGCATTATTGTAATGTGCAGCATGGCTCTGAGCCTCAGCCCTTAGGCCTGTATTTACTTCATAAACAGAGACACCCAGAGGCTCCTTTATTGACAGAAAACAATCAAAGGAACATCTGACATATTTAACACTTTGTTTGCATTTTATGTCAAAACTCTCTGGTTCCAGAAATCTTAAAAGTCTTGCTTTTTACTTTGCTTCCCTCGTGAGTATCATACTGACACACAATGGTTCGTCTGTGATCTTGATCTATAGATGAAACACACGCCCAGATTAGCATCCATGGATACTCAGACAACTGTTTCAGCCTAGTCATTTCCTGCCTTTGGCTACTGATTGTGGCTAAGATCTCTGAGAATGGCACTTCCATGCTGATCATTTTGGTAACCCAATGCTGTAATTACAACTTCCCACGGTGAGTGAAATTAGAGCTCAAAAGAGGGATTTCAGGTAGCTGGGGTCAGCCTGGGTCATTGCCAGGGCAGAAAGGGGAACAGAAAAAGATTAGGAGTCTGTTTTCAGAGATACTGAACACAAATACTTAAAGACAAGCTTTTATTTCTCTGTCAACAATATTAAAGTGTATACACAATCAACATAGTGCATCTTCCTGTATAAATGTGGTTAAAAAAATCAGTGCTTTTATTACATACAGTATTGCCATTTTACATCTGAATGATTACTAATGATTCAGCGATACTGAAGACGTTACGGGGTGTCAAATATGTAGCTAATGGCACAAAATCTGTCTGCAGCATTTGCAAAGTGTTAACATTACAGAGAATCAGGACACAATTTTGTCTCAGGCAGATATCTGACTCATTGTCAATTTTACAGCATTTTTACTGAAAAAACAACAACATTACACTTAGCCTGTCACCACAAAAACAAGCCAACGTAGTTTGTTTTTCTTTCCTTTACAACAGTAGCCTTTCTTAATGACAGTAGACTGACTAATTATAAAAAACAAACAAACAACAAAAAATCCCAAGCCTTGACTTATATTCGACACTTTTAAGACATCTCAGGCTGTTTATCAACTGTTTTATGAATTGATAGTTTATTAGTTTTCTTTTTTCTTTTTTTTTTTTAAATCTTTGTTCAAAGACAATAAAACATATACAATGATTTTGCTGGTCCGGACTTAAGATTAAACTAGCCTACATAGCCTATTAACTAAGATGTCTAACAGGCTTTTTAGGCTAACAAACAGTTTGTCAAACAAAGCTCGTTTATGTTAAAATGAAGGAGGGTTATAAAGTTTGATTACTTTTTTAAATATTTGGATTCCATGTATCC
>NW_005187432.1:1298363-1298763 GCF_000239375.1 Pundamilia nyererei | reverse complement strand
AACAAACAGTTTGTCAAACAAAGCTCGTTTATGTTAAAATGAAGGAGGGTTATAAAGTTTGATTACTTTTTTAAATATTTGGATTCCATGTATCCTATTAATAAAACTCTTTAATTTAACCCTCATGCCTTCTTGTCTCCTTTTTCTGACCCGGACACTTTTTGTTACTTCCCCCTCACCGCCTAGACCCCTCAGGGGAACGTAACACTAAAAAAAAAAAAAAGTGTGCTTATTGAAATGTATTTGACACTTAGCAATAGCACCACACAAATGTCCAGTAATTTAGAATGTAATTTTAGAAACATGTAAACCTTTGGACTTGTAGGTATTTATACAGTCAAAAGTATAGTTAAGGTAGTGAAGTTTGAAAGTTGGCGCTTTTTTATGCCTCTCCCAAAAT
>NW_005187432.1:1283543-1297768 GCF_000239375.1 Pundamilia nyererei | reverse complement strand
GGGCTTAGGTGACTTAGGAACTGTACCAAAAACCTCCTTGTGATTGCTTTGGCTACTACCAGGTTGCTAAAGTTTGCATTGAAGACAGACTTCACTGCAAACCCTTGCTATCCAACTACCAGTTGTTAGTGAAGATTGAAGAAGCGTAACGTAAAATAGGAACTGGAGAATGTTCATCTTCACGGAAAAAGTGTGTCATACGACTGAAACTAACAGGCTTGAACACACAAAACTTCACTTTGAAAGCAAAATGTCTCAGTTTCCAGTTTGCGTTGCACTCTTCACAGTTCTACAACACTTAGTGAGGAGTTGGTGAATGTTTGCAGACAAGTTAGAATGCTCCATGCAAACTACAGGCAATCACAGCAATCTGTTGGCAATCAAAGTAATCACAGAGGTTTTTGGTGCAGCACTATATACCGCTGTCTGATTAATTTTATCCAACAACACCCAGGAAGCACTTGCCAACTATTCAGGAAGAAAATGTTTTTCCTTATCAACCTCTTGCTAGGTCCCCAACCAGTCTCCAGGGCTGTGTGACTAGAGCTTAGACTCCAGGAAATGTTTTGTCTTTAGTGGTGGGGATAAAGACAAGACATTCATGTAACAGAGTACAACCCGACTCTAACAATATGCTAACTTGTATATAATTTTTGCATGTTTGGCCAGATGAAGGTACCGAAACTACTTGGTTAGTTTTAGGAAAAGACTGTGGAGGAAAAGACTGTGGACTGGGTTAAAATACTACATTTACGACTATCACAGGATAAATGAGGCAAATTGTGTCCATATTTACAAATAAGCAGATCACATTTCATGGCTATTTCACAAATTGTGAAATTAAATTTTGTCAGCAGGTTATTCAGTCAGAAATAAAGTCCAGTACATAACTGCTGCCAATGTAAACCTATGACAAAAATATAAAGCTTGACAGGCACTGAAATAATAACCAGAGAATAACATCTAAAATGCACAGGACTGTACATCAGTGGCATGTAGCTGTATGTCCCTTTTACATTAACACGCTGTTTTGTGCATCAACTGTCTTTGCATTTGTCTTTTGACCGAAGAGCACTTGGCAACCTTACAATGTTGATATATAAAGCTTAAACGGAAAATATGTGAAAACTCATCTGGAAAATACAGATCAGTTTTTTTCAATTGCAGGAAGTTCCACACCCTTTGCTGCACCCTCAGTATTTCACTGAACAAAAAAACCAATTAGTCTGCGAAACCAGCAAGTGTGAGAGCGAGACATCCGTCTGTTTTCCACATCTTTGATAAGGATCGAGTGTCCTACACTGTCACAATAACCCTGCTGAGCACTGTTTTCTTTCGTGCAGGTCTCAGCTCCACTTTACCGAACAAGCACTGCTTAGATTTGTATCTTAAACCAGCATTTAGGCCCAACCGCCATGGCCTTTTTCAAACTCTCTGCACATTTCAGTGTGTGACGCAAAGCAAGCGTCGTCATCTTGTCTGTCCTTTTATCCTCCCTTAACAACGAAAGACACATAAAATTAGATTTGTCATCTTAGCTTTACATTCTACATTTAGCTCTAAATTAACTACGAACATAGCGGTGGGATTAGTCATTGTTCAGCACCTATATTTCTGGTTGTGCAGCTTAATCAGGAATCCTCTTGTGTTCGGTACAACAAGTCGAACAGGAACGGCCGGAACAACGACAGTTGTGTGAGGTAAAGAAAAAGTAGACACAAAAGGCTGCTGTACTTAGCAGTTAAAAATATATCCTCGTTCCTTGTCTTTAAAATGACATTAAATACACACTGCACTCGACTCAGTATTAAACAGAATAAATCTATTTCAGCGTTTTTCCATAAGCGCAAAAAAAAAGAAAAAAGGAAAATCAGGCCTCCCTTTTCCTTTTAAGCCGTCACTGCGTTCCTCGGGTCCCACAGGAAAAGCTCCAGATTAAATCACTTCCTCACACATTGTGATACTGTGGAGGCTGGACCACACTGTCCCTGTAACTAGTTAATGCATTGTTTTGATTTGGCTGTTGTTTTTTTTACACACTAATAGGAAATTTGGGGAAATACATTTATTTTTTCTACCCAGTTATAGACTGATAAAGCTCCCTGATCTGTGTGTTACGTATGGAGACAGAGGTAAAGGAGCATTGTTCTTCCTAGAACTGAGGGCTTCTGGACTGAGATCTCAGATGTAGTATATCCACCTGATTATCACTAGATATAATTTAACTTAATGTTATTTTTTTATGCTAGAATATAAGAAGTTTTATGAAGGAGCATAAAAGTGATTTACTTGCATTCCTGATCAGAAAATTTAATTTTGATGTTTGAATGTTATGTTTGATTCATTTCTGGCCTCTCACTTAAGTCCAGTATACTGTCTCAAATTCAAGTATGAAAAATTTAGTTCAGTGAATTCAGTTATTTCAGTTGTAAACAAGTCTTTGAAAGATTTCTGAAATATTTGTGTTTTCTTAGTTTTTTGACAGGTGGTCTAAGAAATTTGTAAGGTACTCTATGTTGGATGCTTGTAGTAAAAGCCAAAGGTCTAAATTGTGTGTATAAAGCCTGCGAGCCAAAAACCCAGGCTTCATTCTGCTTTTAGCATTTGTTTTTCTCTTTTGTTTCTCCTCTAGGTGCTGTATAAATGTCATATAGAGTGGGTAATCGTAATATGGTCTAAGCACACAGCTATAGCTGCGGGCACAACAGCCTCACTCCTGCTGTTCAAATCTGCTCCTTCTACAGGGCAGCCAATCAGAAGAAACTTGGCTTAAAGGGAGATAAAAAAAAGTCTTGTTTCAGACATAGAAGAGCTGACCAACATAACAGGTCTTCTTTCGATGAAGGGCAAAGAGCTATCTGGCTTTGCCCAGGTTAGACATCAACATACTAGCACCTTAAAAAGGCCCAGTCAAACCAGAATACTGAAAACATTAAATTTGTATACATTTAGTTACCCAAATTTATGCCTCAAAGCAAGCCAACACAGCAGTGCTGGTTTTGAAAGAAACCAAATTAGTGTAAAGTAGATGTTTTTCTGTGGGTTAAGAACAGGCGCATCAGTGTCGGCTGCATTTGACTTACAGGAAGTCCTTCACTGCTAATTTAAACTGCACTGTTATCAATGCTGTGCTTTTCCACCTATGACAAGTCAACATGTCCACTGTAAAAAACAACAACATGTATTTCTGCCTCTGATCACTGACACTAATACATGTATGAATTTATTTCTAAATAAGCTTTGGACTAGCATTAGCATCTTCATGTTAGCGCTTCCCTGTTAGATGTAAAACTGTTATCAAACCTCCAAAACTAATTACAGAAATCTTGGTATTTCCAGGCTTTTAAACTTAAAAACGTAACTTTATTTATTCCAGACACAGAAGCAGAAATAAAAAACTTCTAAAATACCATGGCGTGAGCATGCATCGAAGCCATGACAGATTTGTCATTTATTGAGCTACAGTGTTGTTTCTGCTTAACTTTAGTTTCTGCATTTATCAGATAGGGCAGTACAGACAGAGCAGGCCCTGCTGTATCTTTATGCTATGGGAGGCTAACTTCTAGAAACTTTCTGTGTGTTATGACACAAGTATATGACTATTTTAAGGAAAACTCTTTTCAGATATTTGAGAGAATCAAGTGGATCAGTTGCCAAACCAACTGAGACTAGGTAGTTCTGCTCTGATGAAATAAAAAAGAAGACAGACAAAAACACAAAGAAGGACAGAAACCTGTAGTAACTTTGGCAGGAATATCTTAAGACCTCATCATGCAGGAAGTTGGTTTGAAGGCACCATGTGAATGCCACAAATATTCTAATAAAGATTTTTTAAAGTATTTCCTGTAATGCTGATCTATTCTTTGGTGGAAGATGATGTCGCCACATTCTCGTACTCGCCATGGTCCGAGTCCTCCAGTTCGATACCTGGCACCAGGTTGTAGTACTCGGTTGACTGAGTCATGTAAGCTTTCTCCCTGTCAGCTGAGTCTTTCATCACTTCTGTGACACTCACCGTGTCCAGCTCTGTATTATTGGCCCCATCAGGCTCCTGGGAGCCTTGCCTCTCCTCTGTGGAGCTGGAGCGGCACGAGGTGACTCGGGGAAGAGACTCTACTGAGCCCAGCTTGATCTCCACTTCTTCATAGATGTCCCTGGTGCTGCCCAGGAGGGCGGATGCTGGGCGAAGCAGCAGCTGGTTCTTCAGGATCCCCTCTCCAGCTTTACCCTGCTCAGCCGCTGAAGGCTGCTGTTTGCTGCGATGCTTCTGGCCGTTGGAGCTGGAACTGTGAGGCCTCTTTTTTGAGCTGCTGAAAGTAGGCACTTCTTTTTTCTTCCTCGTCCTCCCACAGCACCAGCAGAGTAGCAAGGTGGACAGGACGAGGAGGGGAAGGACAATGAAGAGCGCTGTGAGGCCGGCTGGCCGACACGCATCGGTAACCTTCACCGACAACACAGTCCTGCCGGCCAGGTGCCAGGGAGAGAAGCAGGTCATGTTCCAAAGCAGATCCTGCAGTTTGATGGTGCGATTAGCCTCCCTTCTTGCCTCCAGGCCTTCCACTAACAAGCAAGAGCAGTCCCAGCGGTTCCCATCCAGCTCCAACTTTTGAAGCCTCGGATTGTCCAATATAGAGCTAGGGAGGAAATTTAGCTGGTTTTCTTGTAGAAACAACTTCTGGAGGTTGTTGGAGTCCTTTAGAAAGTCCCCAGGAAGCTCCTGAAGTAAGTTCCCAGCCAGATCCAGCTCCTTCAGACTGGGCTGTCTCCCCAGAAACCCACTTGGTAACATTTTTAGTCTATTATGACTCAAAAAGACCTTCTGCAATGCAGAGGCCCCAGAAGCCTCTTCGCCACTGATATCGAGAGAGCTGATATTACAGTTGGAGAGATCCAGTGTCACTATGTTTGTTTCATTGGTAAACAGAGACCAGTCCACACGGGTGAAAGCAGATCCAGAGTAGTTCAGGCAACACACATCAGCAGGAACCTTGGAGGGAAACTGGGACATAATGGTGGCTCCTGGACAAACACATCCAACAGCAAGTCCTGTCTTCACTAGCAATATGAAAATCAGCCGGAGACTCCACTGGAAAACCATCTCTGAAACAGAAAAGACTGTTAATCCCAGCACAGAAAACATGACTTCATCACTACATATTGGTGCTCTGTCTGTTACTCCACCCTACCTGTTTCCTTGTCTCTAGGAAGGGATCCACTTTATGTTGGCTAACAGAGCTGGAATTATAGTTGTAAACCTAGCAGCTCCTCCTCCAGGTTGCTGTGAGGATCGCAGGAGTTGGCATGGTGACGCGAATCACTGGGGATCAGTTGCTAGCTGTGAGAGAGGAAACAGATGCTTCTATGACTCTCACATGAAAGTAATCTCTTAACTGGCAGATGGGAGTTACACATGCATGAGTGGAGTGAAAAACCGGACACTAATCTGAGAAGAAGGTTATCTACACAGACTTAGACCCCCTCAAATCTGGATCTATGTCTCACTTTAATGCCAACATGTCAATAAACTTGCTCTTTGAAACAACCTCCAGCATTTTGGTGTTTATGGTTGAAGTTGATTTAACTGTGTGTTTGTGTAAACCTGCTTGTAATAATTTACTTTGTAAGGTAAATACAGTAGTACTTAATAGTTCAGTTTAAGCCTGAATTTTTGTTCATTATGGTCACAAAAATGAAGCAGGGTTTCCCACAGATTCTGAGTCTATTTGTGGAAGTTGGGGCCGAGCATGTGTGTGTGTGCACTCGACGGGGGCACATGCACACTTTTTAAGTAAATAAACTGAAAAGACTACTTGGTGACAAATAAATAACAGATTAATAAAAGCAGCAGTTTGTGAGCATGAACTCTGTGGACATGAGCTGCACTTGCTCAAGGCAGCTTTGATTCACAGTAACTGTACCTGTAACTTGTACCATACAGAGTTTATATAAACCATGCAGATAAATATAAATAGCATCCATAGCAGATTTTAGCTATTCCCAGTTTGTGTTCTTTCTGTTAAATTTGGGGCTTGAAAAGCCCACATATTGTTGCTGTGATGGTTTTTCCAGAATCCTCAGTGACTCTTTGGACCACCGGGATAAAAATATGCCCTCCAATGAAGATAAATGAGATTTAGAACCTGTTTACAACATTTCTTGGAGCGAAAAATCTGTCTGTGCAATCAGCGAGCTGAATATTTTTACTTCCAGATGTAGAAGAGTCTGTGGGGATTCTTCAGAACAACAGTAAGTGCTTTTAAATGACCTTCTGGTGCATTTAAACTTCGCTGGTTAATTTAGTTTTGGAAAAACAAATGGTTAGCTCAGTGAATATATGCTCTTAATGTCTGTGTAGGGCACAAACTGGACTTAACTTGAACAGCAAAATACAAATGTGCTATTTTTATCCATAAATATAAACTTTGTTTTGTAGCGTCTGGACAGGTTCATTTTGAAAATGTACGGGAATAAACAATTTCACAGCACGTATAGTAAAAAACGAAGATGACTCAGAGGATGGTACCCAAAATGTCTTATTTCACTGTAATTTCACTCCATCGTAATTACTTTAAACTCAGGTTTCATCCCTGCCGTGTGTCTGGCTGGGAGAACGTGACACGACAATATTTTGGAAAACCTGCACTTGGAGACACAAATAAACTAATTGCTGGTCACTTCCTAAAACTCACATGTGTACTGTGACGCCGCCTGAACATGAAAGCGCATGTGGTCGGCATAAACAAGGCCTTTCTTTTCCAAATGACTTACATGTGAAGCGGGCAGGATGACACCAGCCGGGACGGAGACTGTGTTTGTTTCGCCCGCCAAAAAAAGGAATGCGATAAATTATCAAACAAAAAAGCAAGACCCACCGGGTCTGCCTGTAGACCTCATGTAACCATGGCAACCAACATTTGAAACCAACTTAAGGTAGGGACGGGCTTATCCCAAATAACCTTCACACAACTAAGTTACATGGTAACAACTGGCAACTAGTTACGGTTTCTTCCTGGGTTTAAACCTGAGCAGGGACCTTCTGGGTAGAGTGTGCATGTTCTCCCCGTGACTTTTATCTCAACTTATTGTTGCTCTTTGCTCACAAGCTCAAAATCTATTAGTTGTTCCTTGTACAAGACCAGGGGGTTAGGGCCTTGCAGTCTGTGACTCCAAGGCTCTGGAACAGATTACGACTCCAACTCTGTTTAGCTGACTGAAACTTTTCTGTTTAATCAGGCTTTTTTAATTTGTTTTGTTTTCATTTAACATGGTTCTCGTCTTATATTAATTGTGTTTTAATTCTTGTACGTGCTTTGTGACTTTTATGCCTGTGAAATGTGCTACAGATATAAACTTTACTTACTTTGGATCCCTGGTTTCTCCTACCCCGCCTATCTCAGCTCAGGACACTCTCACCAAAGAGATTCCTAATCTCAGCCAAACTCCATATGCCAGAATTAAACAAGTGATAGAGAATTTATCTGAAACCTTCTAAAACAGGGGTCCCCAATCCCAGTCCACAAGGGCCGGTGTCCCTGCAGGTTTTAGATCTCACCCTGGGTCAACACACCTGAATCACATGATTAGTTCATTACCAGGCCTCTGGAGAACTTCAAGACATGTTGAGAAGGTAATCTATCCATTTAAATCAGCTGTGATGGATCAAGGACACATCTAAAACCTGCAGGGACACCGGCCCGCGTGGACTGGGATTGGGGACCCCTGTTCTAAAAGAAGAACATTTGCTTTTCTTCTAAGCTGTTCTCTGGATTTTGGACCTTTGTTTGGGGAAAACAAGACACAAATCTTCAAGTCTCAGAAAGCTCAATGTATTTTCACTATTTTGATGTCTTATATCAAAACGGGTTATATATTGAACCCACTCTATATAGCGACAGCACTCCCTGATAGCAGTGCGCTCCCAAGCAGCGAAATGCAAATCATTAAAACTGCTCATGAACAGCTTGCTGTGTTTGCCCGTTTGTTCCTCTTTTCATTTTCTCTTTCCAAATGTGTTCTGACTGGGAATATTCTGTGTGAATGTGTTCTAAATAATTTTGATTGTTTTGTTTACTGGTTCCATTTATCATACTTTTCTAAATGATTAAATACATTCTGGTAGAAATAAAAAGGGGGGCTAAGGCCTTGAACGGGCCTTTGATGTGTCAGTGGGATGTGTCCCAGCTAAAGAGGCTTGCCTTGAATCGTGCAGTCTCAGAGGCTCTACTGCCAACATCCTGGAGTTGGACAACACAATTCCCAGACCAGAACCAACCAGACATGTCTATAATTCCTGGTTTACTCAAGTGTAGCGTTTTTAATAATTTTCACAGACTCTTCCAGATCGTGAGTGTGCTCCTCTGTAAAACCAAATGTTCTCCTGGACATAAAAGAGGCACAAATGGCTTTTTTTCAACCTTGACTTAAAATATCAGCACAGCAGCGAGGCTCCTGAACAAATGCAGGAAGTGAGCGTCAGTGGAGAGAAATAATCTGCCTTGAGCTGATATCTGCCGCTTGTAGAGATGATCTAACATTTCTAGTATGAGTATGAGGGAGGATGAGATATGGTCGGTATGAAGGAGGCTGTATATGTTAAAGGGAAAGTCTGTATTAAATGGGATCTTATTGCACTTCTGACAGTGAAAACAGCTTCATAGAGAGTATAACAGCTTTAATTGTGTATTTTAATCGTCACTTTAGACTAAAACTAAATTCTTTAATATTAGCATGAAGTGACTTTGAGTAAAACACATCCTTTACAGGGAATAGCTGATTTTTCCCAGCAGAGCCAAGCTGTTAATGTGAACTAGAAGCTTAGAAACGATACAGCACTGCAGGATCTTTTAATGATATCTGCTACATTAAAAAAAAAGTTTGACCAAGATCCAGACCGAATGGCACATTTTACAGTTGAAAAACCGTAAATTAACCTTGTTAATGTTCTCTGTAACAGTAAAGTACTATCCCTTAATAAACCTGATCCAGTGTGGCTGCACTGTTATATCTTCTTAATAATTTTCCAACAGATACATCTGCACTCGGCTACTGATATACTGGTCTAGCTTTAGCTGTCATATTGGACGTAATGGCTGGTATGGCAACAGAGCAACAGTCACTGGAGACGAGTTTCTGGACACCTGATAAATGTAAAGTCATTTACATCATTCTTGTTTTGGTTTGGTTTGTGCAAACTCCTGAGACAAATATCTGTCCTCTTTAGCAGCTACGTGCTCCAGTGTGTTCACCAGCTGGTTTCTAACTTTGTGTCTGCAGTTTGGTGCGAAGCCAGCAGTCCACAGACAGTTTACATAGCTTTTTAACACTCAGGAGAACAGTGAGAGTGAACCAACGCTGGCCAGGAAACAAAAGATGAGCTGAAAGACACTAAAAGTGAGGGGTGAAAACAGTTATATCAGTCATTTGCTCCTTCTGCCGCGAGCATTCCTGGGATGACAAACAGGCATGTTTCCACTTCAGAGGAATAAAATCTGAATAAAATATGATCACTTCCATCTCCATATTTTTATTTTCTCATATTTATTCAGGACGAATCTGGGAACTTGAAGGTCTCCCTGCTGGAAACTAAACATCTAAATCTGTTGCAGAGTACTGAACATGTGACATTCACTTGTGCTGGGATGCTGATTAGTTGATATATGGAGTAAAGCGTCATTAAAGGGGACTTATCATTCTCTATAATTCTTTCTTTTTTTATTATACCGAGGCTCGATACAGCTCCTTGGTTCTGAAACAAATCATTGCCTTTAAGGCAAATTGCTTCTGATTGGCTGCTCTTCACAAACAGAAGGTTTCACAGCAGGCAGTTGGTGCTTCTGACCTCACAGCCAGATCATTGTTTGGGTGGATGACTATATTATTATTATACAGAGCCAAGAGCAGGAAAAACTGTCTTTAAAAACACTGAGCTTTTTGGCTCACGGGCATAATACTTACACTTACTCTGACATCAGTTTTTAACACTCCGCTCATGTTTAATATTAAAATCCAGTCTTCTAATCGTATATGTATGACAGAAACAGACAGAGAGCACGTTAGGTCCGGATTAAAAAGCAGACATTTATTGATAAATCCTCAAAAAATAATGAAACAAGACAGCAATCACCAATTTAAGATCTACCAGTGGATGTTCATATGTCATCATTTGAACAGAGCCTGTATAGTGCTCTGTTTATTTATAATATGCACCATTTCATTTGCATGTTGCACAGCCCTGTGAGAAATCTTTGTTCTAACTGATGGCTATCAAGACCCAGGAACATCCCTCTGAACACGGAAAAGGAAAATGCGTGAAGGAAATAATTTGCCTGGAGTTGGACACTTTGGTTCAAATGTTCACACCCGAGTAGGAGCCAAGTCTGGACAGGTCTTGTATATGTGCAACTAAGTTCATGCAGTTGCTCGTTAAGATAACTGCATGTCTGAAATGTCAAACTCCCATCTCGCCCTGATAACAGGGGCAGTGAAAAGGTTATAGGGTCCCTGCTGAGCAGCATCTGACTGACATGCCTTGTTTGAGGTGTCAGTCAGTCTATGTCCAGTATTCAGTGCAAACATTAGCTGATGAGCTGATCTTTGGATTCTGACACTACACACAAACATAAGTCACTTGCTGACCTTTGCAGATCTTCTGAGTTACGCCTTTAAGAAGATTTAAATCTGGAGAACAAGGATGATCTCACTGACCAGCAATGTGAGTTGCTACATCCTCTCTGGGAGCAGAGCTTCCTCTGAAATAACGGTCTCCATTCTCCTTCATTTGAGCAGAAAATATCTGAGCTAAATTAGAGCTGCAGCTGACCACACACTGGGGTGGGGGGTGATTTGGGGGCTTATTGTGTAAAATTTTAATTCTCCAAACTCAGTACTGTTAAATATACAAATGTAATTCAATAATTACCAAAATCAAATTAATTAAATATTCTAAACACTTTTTGGTGTATGGTCGACTTTCTGAATGTGATTGGATAGCACTGGGTCACATAGGTCCGTGACCACCTGCAGTGCTTAAATCTGGCCACTGTTCACCATAAAAACACATTAAAAGCATTATTGTACGACTCGGACCAAAACAAAGTGGCTATAATTGAAAAAACAAACAAACAAACAAACACGGGAACACCTCCTAAAAGTTAAGTGAAGGTGCGTTTTGACGCACAAACACGCAGTCCATATTTAAAACACATCACCTTACCTGCGATGTCAGCTACAGGCGTGTTGCGCTGAAACCCTGATGGACGACTCGAACATCACGCACAGCCACGGCAGCAGCTCCTCTCTCCTCTCTGCATCCCATCAAGTGGTCCGTCTGAAGGGCTTCCCCTCTTCCAGCGAATCCGGGGGCGCGTCTTCCTCCGAGAGGAGTGTGGAAACACAGCCTCCTGGTTGTGTGAGGGAGTGTATCTTTGTGTGGGTGTTAATAAAGTTAATCCTTACACAATGTGATCCTTTATTTGGTTGAAGACGACAGATTGAACCCTCGCTGAGCACCGGGCAAAGTTTAACTGAAGCCACTGAAGGTGTGTGATGTAGCAGGGCGCCACCTCTTGGTTGAAGTCGTTTTCAACATTTCACCGACTCAGGATCGGATGAATCCAGTGTTGGCGTATTTTAAATAATAAAAAGCAGATAAATATAAACTTGAATTCTAGCAAAATTTTGTAAAAATTGAGTGCATATGTTGTATTGGTTATTTCATGCACTAAAAACAGCTGAAAGTGGCTGAGAAAAATGTCTGACTCGTATAATCCACAACCCACAGGATGCTGCTGTTCCAACAGTAAATAATCAGAATCAGAACACTTTATTAATCCCAGAGGGAATTACATAAAGAACTATTAATATCAAAAATTAATTAATGGCACAAGTAAACACACTTGTCACTTTAGCAGACGTACAGATACTTTGGCAAGAGTTGAATCAACGATTCAACTTTATTACTCAAGTAAAAGTGAAGGAGTATAGCCTCTGAAATATAGGCATTTATTAAAGTCAGACTTATATACTGGAAGATTCAAAAATCCATCTTAGAAACTTCCGATTGTTCCAAGTCCCAGTAATTGTGGCAGTTTGAAAAAGATTTAATAAAGGTTTCATAAAATAACAGTCAAATTTCAGATGAGAGAAGAAGAAAAACAAACTAAATGAAAGTGGCTTACTGCAGAGTGCAATTACTGCACTTGTGTTCATTATGAACCGATTTCTGACAGAAATGTTACACACTGCAAATTCATTCCCTCACTCACTTTAAAATAAATAAAATACTGATCATCTCGATGCCCCTTGTATTGTGGCTCTCCTGCTTTGAAAGGGAAACTGCAAATACATGATTGCAACTACAAAGATATGCATGGGCCTGCTCTGCTCCACAGAGTTAGTTTTTTTAGGACTTCTGCCTCGGCCTAAACCAACACACTCTCAAAATTTGACCACCTGTTCCTGAGACGTAAAGCTGAAAACTTTCCAGATTTTTTTTTCTCTATTCTGAATATTGACACATTTAACCTGGTTTCCCTTTTAAGTGAAATTTTATAAGACTTGGTACATAAATATTTCAGGTATTGTCAAAATGTTGTGATCTTTGACCACCGAATAATTCACTTGAACACTCAGTTTCAGGCAATCTTCTATACTTTTGGATCTGTATGATGCCAGTGAGAGTGGATATCCCAAATATGATCATCTCAGTCACAAAGAAGCTCCATCCATCTGCTGTTCAAGCCTTATGCTTGTGATAGGCAACCAATCAGAAGAGGTTACATGGAGGCAGAGGAGACCTAAACTCATATGGAACTGTGAACCAAACAACGCTCCTTTAATAAAGTGCAAAAAAATATGTTGAATTCCCTCTAAACAAGAAATTATAATATAAAGACCAAAATATAATCAATTCAGTGTGGAATACATATGTGTCAGCAAATTTTCTACTGTGTTTTTCTCCACATACTGTCAATGATCCACTGAACAGCCCCCACTGTTGTTCTGAGGCAGCTCAGTCATCCAAGTCTCACATGAATGCCTTTTGGGAAGTCAAAGAGGCCATAAGCTTTACTAACACCTTTGCTTTTACTATGAGATGCAGCTTTAATGTTTTCTTTGTATGTGCACCAATAAGTTCTTTTTGTAGAGAACGACGGCGCAGTGAGGGCACTTCACTGACTTTAAATACATCACACGTGAAGAGAGCAGCTCTGTGGCTTCAGACTGTGCCGCCTCGGCAGGTGGTTTACAGGCGTCTGGAGGGGGAGCCGAGTTTGGCTGACAGGATGGCGGAGTGTCAACAGGTGACACAAGTGTGCAACAATGGTCTGACATTACAGAGTCCTCTCCAGCTGATGTGGGAAGGTTACGCTCCAAAGGAGGCTGCGCTGACCTCTGCTGGGGAGCACAGGGAGTGAAAAAGGATGATGACGATGATGCAGGTGCCCTGATTTCTGCCGAAGGTGGCACTGTATCACATGTGTTTCGACATCCAGTTACGTGTAATGTCATATCCTCTTTGCGCATGATTGTTTTCTCACAGTGCGGGCAGTGGTAATGACCCGTGTCTCGGCAAGGCAGGTTGCATCTGCAAATGTTTGTATCTGCAAGGGACAGCCATACATCACAGTTAGGAATTTAGCTGTCCAGCTGTGATTTTAGTCAGTGATGCGATGGCATAAATATTTAAAAATCATGTTTCTTTCAAAGTAACTCTAGCTTTCTTCTAAAGCTGATCTACTGACTCCAAATCAGAGTTGGTAAGAGTAAGTAAAACTGTTGACCTTTAAATGTACGGTAAATGCAACGCTGTTAATCAAAAGAAGCCCACATTTATTTCCTCTTGTCATCAGCTTACCTTGGAAATAAACTGCATTTTTGATGTGGGACTCCAGATGTCTGCACATGGTCCTTGCACGTGTGGTGGTGAATTTGGGACACAGAGGGCAGCCCAGCTGTAAACAATTCCCAGTTTTACTCTTTAACTGGCATCCAGTCTTAATTATGGATGGATGCATCCTTCATCATATTTTTATTTACTTTTTCCTTTATACAAAAATAAAACATATATGATGATGGATGGATGCATCTGGAAAACAGTTTTTTTATTATCATTATTACTTGTTCTATGTGGTTATTTTATAAATTATGAAAGAATAAACTACACAGCCCACATTAGGAGCCGGTTTCCAGGACAGTGACTAGGTTAAATGCCAACCGTCTCCTTA
>NW_005187432.1:1278916-1283439 GCF_000239375.1 Pundamilia nyererei | reverse complement strand
AGCTATATGTAAGAATTTATTTTAAAGTTGATTCAAAAAGAAACAATTTTGCTACCAAATGCAGTTTATTATCCAAAATATGTTTTCTGCCTCTCTGACAAATAAAAATCATCATCAGCCACACAACAGACTGAACAATGAACAATAACACACACACACACACACACACACACACACACACACACACACTGAACCTTCAAATTCACACTAATATAACAAAACCCCGTCAAACCAGTAAATATTTAAAGTGTCTATCAATTCAGATAAAGTATTGAAGAACCTTTTTCTACACCAATCAGCTGTGACCAATAAAGGACGTTCTGGTCTGCGCATGCGTGATTATCTCAAGCGCTGACAGCTAAAAACAAACACTCGCTTTGACAGGTTTAACACTTTAAGACTGTCACACACTAGATTCTTCGGTATATTCAAGTTTAATGTAACGTAACTTTAGAAAATATTCTTACCGCCGTGAGAAAACAAAAACAGATGCAGACGGACCTCCGCGACAGTTACCTCCACAGGTTGCAGGAAATTACGTGACTGCTCATGGGCAACTTTACTTCCTCGTCTTTAGGTTTACTGTGGTTAGACTAAAGGTGCAAGTCGCCCCCTACTGTAGTAGACGGTAACATCGTCATTACAGTATATTTTGAATATTAGACCTGGTTTCTATATATTTAATTGAAGCCTTTTGAGCTATCAGCTTCTCTTCCCGGACCTGCCTCACTCTGTTTTCCTGCATTTGTCTTTTTAATATGAACTTCCCGACTTCCTGACCTCTATGTAACATCGTCTTAACTCTGATGAAGAGCAGCTGAATTGATTACATGGCTAGTGCTGCTAAATCCTGCAGGAAGTGTATTAACAGAGGACTACAAAGGGAGAAGTGCTGAGTAATCTGGCCCTGTCATACCTTAAAGGCCTCACAATATCATTTTAGCTAACCTGAGCACTTTGCTCTCAGACTGCAGGCTTGTTGTTGGTTCCTAGAGTTTCTAGAGAAAGGATTCAGGTGTTAGGCCTCTGTCCTATGCAACCAGCTCAGAGACATACACCCTCTCTACTTTTAAGATTAGACTCAAAGCTTTCATTTTTCATGAAGATTCTGGATGATCATTTATGAATCAATCACACTAGAGTAAAAAATGAATGGCTAATTCATTGCAACTAGGAACAATTCGTGGTTGCATTTGGCAACTGATTGCAAATAGTTGCAGCTGGTGGCCCAGAGATTGAATGTGCCACATGCTAAATCCTAAACCTTTGGGTGGCCAGTTGTAAAGGTAAGCTGGTGGGAGACAGACAAAGGTTAGCAAATAACTGCTGTCTGACTTATAAATTCAGACCGATTGGTTGCTTTGTTCTAATGTGACTGTGGCATTAGCTGTGCTGCTGTAGGCCCAACCTGCTGGGCGACTTCCCATGATGCACCAATTCTCCTCTTTTCACTCCTAGTGCGTTTATATGGCACTACTGTAACTTTTCTCTGCTCTTGCCTGTAGTTTTGTGTTTTGTCTTATTTGTTGATCCTCCTCCATTCGGTCATGGCAGATGATTGCCCCTCTTTAAGCTGGTTCAGGGAGTTCTCTTCAATGCACCATCACCAAGTAGTTGGTCATGCAGGAACGCTAATACAATATTAAGCACCTTGAGATGACTGAGATGAACTGGAGGGATGCAGAAATAAATAATTTGATTGAAAATAATCTGAAGTATGTGTACTTGTGTTTTTTGTTTCTAAAGCAGCATAATCTAATAATTTCATGTTCTAAAACCATTTTCTTATAACTATTGCTCTAGGAAATGTAGCTAGTAACCTTTCAAAAGTCTTACAATTTAGAGTGGGAATGAACTTGATCCAGCTGGTCCAGTAGATGGCAGCATTACCCAACCAAGATCATCCACTTCTAAACATGGGAAACCCAAAATAACAAAATTAAGAATTACAATCATTGTTTGTCACATTTCACACTAAAATGCAGAACATGCACTGATTCAGTACTTAAAAACAAAAACAAGCAAATACAAACAGATTCTTTTTATTTTGGTATAAAAGACAGATGCATTTTTATACAGTTCAATAAGAAAACTCTGAATTACTACAAAATCAGTGTAAACATTTTCTGGTTGGTCATTTTCTCAAAGTCTCTAAGCCGAGACAGAAAAGAGTGCAGAGAAGATACTGTAAACACTGAAAATAACACTGATTGAAACTGTACAATAAACACATAAAAGGCAGCGCGCTGAAGAAACGAGTCACACGATTATACTGCTGTCCTGTTTTTGAGAATAACTTTATTTTAGTGCAGTTGCATAGTTTTGTTTGTTTCATCAACATCAACTCCCCTTTGTGACATTTCTGGAACATTTCTATACAGCAGCCCTGTTTTGGGTATCTGCTGCAGTTTCCCCTCTAGTCACAAGCAGAGTGAGTTTGCTCATTGACACTGCAGATACAAGATAATCTGGTTACTCACAAACACACACTATGACCTTAAAGGAGTAAATTATTATCTTCAGATGATGTCTTTCTTGTTGCGAGCTACATATGATGACTGTTTAGTGTAAGGCTGCAGCTGGGTTAGGTTAGCTTCACACGAGGACTGGAAATAGCTTCATACAGCTTTAAAATGTTTTCCAAGCTTCCTCCTTGAGACAGAATAATGTTGTGCACACCATAAAGCATGCTAAAATTCATCCTTTTGACTTCACACACATATGAACGGGATAAAATGAAACAACTTCCACTGCTCTATTAAAAAGCTACTTTCAGCTGCTCTTTTATTCATAAGGAGTCACCACAGCAGGTAGTTTGATTGTCTGAGATATCTTTAAACACTTGATGCCCTTCCTGTTGTGCTTCCCAGTCTCAAACTGGGAGAAGACACTTTCTTTACTTATTAGGAAAATGTGTAAACCACTACACTCCTAGAGGATCTAATTATTGTCAGACCAAATTAACCCTCAGTCATTGCCAAGATACAGAAAAGAATTTACAGTTTTACTGCTGCTCTTTTCCAGTCATTGTGTTTCTGAAAGAAAAAACAAGCTTTTTCACATGATGAATACAGATGTTGTAGTAAAGCAGTTTGGACATTTTGGAAACAGATGTTACGTGTTGTGACACCCCCTCAAGACGTCTGCAGAAAAAGCATTTCTGTTGCACAGTGGCGGTAATGTGCACACTTTAAACACCATCATCAAAAGGTCTGGATTAAATACGTCCATAAAGTAGCTGATTTGAGTCATTTTATGTATGAACACTGATCATTAAAAAGACCATTTTAATGCCCACAGCCTAGAGAAAAGAAAATCTAAAGGTTTAAAAATACCTTAATGTCAACATTTTTTTTTTTAAGTGTCCAGGATATTTAATACCAACATTTGTTGATAGGCCTCTGTGTAACTGACTGAGGTGCTACCTGTAGCTACAGGCAAGGACATCATAAACTGCAGCTGTACAGGATGTGGGCTATGTTTATAAAACTATAAATGTCAGAGGTTCCATACATGAATTTTCTTTGAATAAGTGAAAACACATTATAGCAACAGTGATATTGTGTAGTCCAAAGGCTTTCCTACATTTGTATTCATTTGTGATGATTCAAGCACAATGTTTGTTTACATGCTTCCTGTTAACGTGATCAGTAAGGGAGTAGCTGAAAGTAGCATTTTGTGTGTTAAAGATTTCATATTAAGAAAAATCTGGAAAATTGAAAGATTTCATTCTGTCCACGTGATGGGATGCAACCATAAACCTCTGTTTCCCTTCACAGCACATCTAAATGTTAAGACTCCCAGTTTATAGATTTCTATTCAGACATTCAACTGAGCATTTTTGTGGTCGACTCATTTGTTTTACATACATACAAAAAAAAAAATTAAGACTGGGAGGAGACACAAACCCAGCTTCTAGTGACTCAAGCCAGTGTACTCCCTCAGTGCCAGAACCAAGCCTGGATGAATGTGGGAGGGACACTGCATCAGCAAAGCCGAGTGTATATCCTCCTGAGAACTACAGGAAAAAAGTATCTTTCAGTTTAACTTTATTGTGATTTCCTGTCTCTTTGGATCAGAGGCCACACAAACACATGAGATATCATTGGAAACATAAATGAATAGACTGATTATCAGGAGGAAATGGTTGGAACCATTTGTTACGCCTCCCCTTGGAAAGAAGGGAGCAGCTGAAAGCATCTTCTGTGGATGTTTTTTAGGTCCATTTTATTGCTTTTGTTAGACCCATGCTAGCTGTTTCCAGTCTTTATCCCGCACTCAGCTAACCAGCTGGTAGCTGTAGCTTCATAGTTAATACAACAACAAGAAAGAGATATCGGTCTTCTTATGTAACCCGGATAAACACACAGCAAGAATCTCTCCCAAACGCTGGACTAAGCTTTGAAATGTTTAAACTGCTGAATGTGTTGAATTAAAAAGCTGAATCTGAGCGTTTTATTTACAACTTTATGTCTTTGAGTTATTCTCGAACCTCCACTGTTTTATCTAAATCACTGTGAGGA
>NW_005187432.1:1176253-1278797 GCF_000239375.1 Pundamilia nyererei | reverse complement strand
AAGTCTGCAGCTCCTTCTATCCAGAAAACACAAATGTTGTGGTCATTTTTGAATTTAGAAAAAAAAAAGTCATTGCTACTTTGCTACTGAGAATACTGTGCAGAAATCTTGACCAACTCCTAATTTCATTATACTTTACTTCCAAGCAGCCAAACACTCTTGTAATCTTTAAAGTGTTCTTGAGCAATAGCCCTCCAGGCTTTCTGAAAGTCTTTCAACATTTTTCTTTGGACACTGGTTAGAGCTTGTACCTGAGCATTTTCACAGGAATGTTTTTGTTTATTAAGCCACTTTACACTGACCTCTGAGCAGCATCTTTAAAGAATTTTAGGGAACTGAACAAGCAAGGGACAAACGAAGAAGTGGCAGGCTTATAACGCTATTCTAGTAATAGTATTATCATCTGACAGACATGCCCTTGGGGATCCTGTCAGATCTGATACTGTCAGATTTCGGTCCACCATTCAGTACCGTCTGATAATCATCTTAGTGGCAACGCTCCCAAACACACTGAAGATGCAGTAAAAGCTTACCTGAATAGAAAAACACACAACGGAACAGTATCGGTCATGAACTGTGCTCCCTGTTTCAACATTACTGAAACAGTGTGGGATCATGTAGACAGAGCACAGAGCTCAATGCAGCAAACATCCAAAGAAAAGCTTTAAATGTTCTTCAGGAAGTCTGGAGGACATTTCCTAAAGACTACTTAAAGAAATTAAATGAAAGCGTCATACCAGATATTGACTTTCAAGCTTTTCAGAAATCTGCAAACACTGTTTCTGCCTTATATCTTTGAACATTTCAACAAATGGCATTGCCTATTTCCCATTTTGCTAGTGAAATATAAAGAAATGTTGGGTGGGTCAAGACTCTTGCACAGTACTGTCTCTCTGTGATTTTCCCTTTTGGCCATTTGTTTTTTTGTCCACAGATCCACAGCTTAACAAGAGTTTTTCAGCCTCTAGTTATTTTTGTACCATTTAAACTCCCACTGGCTTTTTTCTCTTGCCAAAAAAGGAACAATGCTGATAAAATGATCCTTAGATATATATATATACACAAGTGAGTGATTGTCAGCTGTCGCATTCATGCTGCATAGAATATTTCTGGGTGTCCATCACGAGTCCAGATAGACGGAGTAAATCTGACTGAGGCAGCGGTCGACACCACCTGCCTGGAAGAGGAAGCTGTCGTCTGGGCAGGGAGGCAAGGAGTAACCGCCCCCCGCCTGACCCTGCAGGTCCTGCAGCAAGTCAAACCCTGACAGAAGGAAAAAAACAACAACACAGCAAATGAGTTATTTAAATGTGAAAGGTTTTATTATTACATATGGGAAAGAGTTTAGTTGGAGGTTTTAAAAAAAAATGCAAACAGATAGTTGCCTTCATAATTGTTTGAGCAACTATAATCAATGTTTTATAATAAATGGCATCAAATAACAGCATGGAAACCATGAGGCAATATTAAAACCTACTACAGCTTACTGTTTATCTGTCTGCTCCTTAACTTTTTAGTCTCAGTTTGCTCCCACTGTTCTTATAGTGTCACTTTCAGTAGCTGCTTTTAGTAAAAAGTCTCTAAAAACCTTCATTTGACCAAATGGACAACAAGCGGATAAAAAGCTATTAGCCTCAGTAAAGTTTTACTCTTTAGTCAGATAATTATCAGCTATATAGATCTTTTTAAAATTGCATTAGAAAGCTTATTTCAGCTCTGAAATAAAACTACAGGTTACCACAGATATAGTTAGCAACAAGCTACATTTGTGTAGTTGACGTCTCACCTGTAGAGTGGGAGGCGGGCTGGTTGGTGAAGTAACTTGCAGGCTCAAAACCTCCATCGCTGGGTGCCTGAGCCATCTTTCCCTCTCCATACAGGCAGCCTAGGAGAACCACAGAGTAGACGAAGATGAAGCATGGCATTGAACACACGCCTCCCTCACATTACTTGACTTGATGTTGTCTGTACCGTGTTGCTGCGAGAACACTTGCTGTTGGTGGTTGTAGGTTTTCTGGAAGCCCTGCAGCCGGACGTCCACTCTGTCTGAGCAGGGACTCGCTGGGATCACGTCAGCGGACACAAACAAGGAAGCTGGTCTGTTCCTGGAAACGCACAACATAAATATTTATCTAGCATCAAATCACAAAAACAGTTTCCTCAAAGCGCTTTATACTGTAAGGTAAAAACTCTACAGTAATGTGGAGAAAACCCCAACAACCAGACAACCAACCACCAGGCCAATTTTGGATTAAGCCCTGCTCCCACAGATGACCACCTTTTCTGCTTGCTCACCTTCCTTATAAATGGCTTCTTCATAGACATCCAACCAGTGAAATCATTCCTGATTATTCTCAAGTAGACAGATAACAGTAGATGGATCAACTGATGGGCCAGATGCCTTTTTCAGGTCGTGCGTCAGGTCTTTGGTAGATTTTTTAAAATATTTCTTAAGGACATGACTTTCAGAAACTGCCGTAGATCATTTTTAGGCCCATCACTTTTCCTTTTGCTTTTTAGGCAAAACTGGACCAGTTTGCTTAACCTTCTAGGACCTGGCGTCCACATATGTGGACATCACATTATGGGTTGTCTAGACCACAATACTAAATTTTACTCTGCAAGGGCCTGATATCCACTTACGAGGCCATTATACTGCCACCGTTCTACTGAAATTTAAGACGAATGTCCTCATAAGTGGATCTAATTTTTCAAAGAAACAAAAATCAGGTAAAAAAATAAATAAATCTGGTAATTCTTTGTTTTTATATTCATCAGGTTCCAATCAGCCCAAATAGCAAAGAAAATTTAAAAAAAAAAATGCCATGAAAGAGTTCGGGTCTTAGGAGGTTAAGGACACACTCCACACCACATTGAGATAAGTTTTCAGTTAATAGTTCTTTGAAAAAATTTTTTTAAAGACCTCCAGAAACTGCAGAACTGTTGCTCAAGAGCACTTTAAATAATTACAAGAAAGTCCAGCTCCTTGGAAGTAAACCATAAAGAAATAAGAGATGACTTAAGATTTCTAAAGTTAGTAACATCAAACTATTCTCCACAAACACGGTTAACTTTAAACTCCAGTACTGATTACTGCGTGTGTTTCAGTGTTAAAATGAATAAACACTGACCACATTCATCATAGTGATGGAGTGCTACGTGTCAACAGGTCCTACTGAAGCCATTTAAAGACCAAATCTAAGTACAAGTTGAAAGTGACAGGTTTGATGGTTTAACTCAAAAATTATTTTTTTTTTTTTTAAAGTGGAAATGAAGTTTCCAGAGAATTGATCCTGTATGTGACTGACTCAGCCCGGCCTGTTTCTACACTAATGCTGTTTTTGGCCTGACCTTCACTTCTGCTGAACTGCTGAAAGTTTCTGTCACACTGAGATGTATATCAGCGTTTGTTAAGCACCATAAAATTCAACACAAGTTTTCCAAGCCAATAAATATTATGGTAAAACGATAATGATGTTGTAACTCTCTGACTGATGGAACTTCAATCTTAGTTGTATTAAACTAAATTGTGAAAATTATTTCATAGGGAAGGTTTCAATCAATGTAAGCAACAACACTGACTCTGATACAATGAACCCAGGGCACGAGGTTTTCAGGTAATTAAATCAGATAAACATCAGCTGACCGCTGTATACATCAGAAACATGTAAACACTTCTCTTCTGCAAACAGTGCAGTTTGTATAAGAAAGCGTTTCCACCTCAGGAGGGTAATGTGCTGCAGAGAGCTGTATCCATCTCTTTGCTGCAAGAATGTGCTGACTGTGCACAAACACTCTGACTCAACATGGAAACGAATGAGTCAGTGGAGCCAAGTCGACGAGAAGAAAGAAAGGCAGCTGAATTTCTCTCTAAGGAGATACGCAGCTGAAAAAAAAAACAAAAAAACCCCGTACGGTATTCAAGTGCCCCCCTTCCACCTTCAAAGAGCCCACTCTCAGCATTTCATGTGGCCTGAAGGCTTTCCTGGATGATGTACTGCAGCATATTGGTCCCCAGAGAGCCAAACAGCACTGGTTTCTGCTGGAAGACTTTTAGTGGGCTTCATAAACAAGCCAGGCCTTGTCAGAGATACCGATGGCTGCTGGCCTGAACATCGTATATTTTCGCATCTGATCAGCTATAAAAAGAGGAAATGTTTGGAGATTTCTTTACATATCTCTCATTTATCATCCCCAAGTCTCTTTATTACCCATTTCCCATGTCAGATGCTATTACATTTAAGTTAACAGTCTCTGCTTTCATTGGAGAAATACAA
Organism: Pundamilia nyererei; assembly: GCF_000239375.1. Taxonomy (NCBI): domain Eukaryota; kingdom Metazoa; phylum Chordata; class Actinopteri; order Cichliformes; family Cichlidae; genus Pundamilia; species Pundamilia nyererei. The sequence goes on along the minus strand of NW_005187432.1, from coordinate 1,274,520 downwards.
TAAAAGCCAAAATTAATCAGAAGGACTTTTTGAAACCCAAACTGATATAACTTACAGATGGCTGTGGCTTCCCGAGGTAATAAAATCCAGGTTTTGTATAGTATTATGTAAACAACGTGGCCTTTGATATAGCGTGGCTGTTGAAATGAATGTGCTGCAATGACTGCAAGGCAAAAGAATTCAACACATCTTTGAATTTCCCCTCACTGGCCCCTGAACCATCAGCGCTGACCTTAACTATAAACAACGCCGTCTGCGCCACGGCTTACATTCTTGTAATGTTGCAACAACATAGTTGAGATGTCTGAGCTGTGCTGGGTCGATCTGTCACTTTGTGGCCGGTGTGCCCAACTGCTCACATGCACGAGCTTACCGAGGGCCCAGGGCTGAGGACGCGGCTGTCAGTAAACCTCAGGAAACTTTTTGTCTGATCATATTTTACCAACTGACCCTCTGCAGGACTCACGTTTTTCTTACTAACTACAGCTGCCATCCTTACTGCTTATGCAGAATGAAAGGAATCCAGCTTGCAGAATTTAAGATCTTCCGCGCATTGTGCTGCATTTAATTGGTGCCAGCTTATGATCACAAACCTGATGTTTCGAATTTGAATTTTGAAAGTATTTCGGTGATATGGATTTAATGGATCACAGGGGATTACGCTAAATCTGTGCAATACAGATGGAGATTTAATGGGATCTAAGTGCTACCACTAAGTGCTTAGGGAAACTACAGCACAAGCATTTCATTTTAGAGCTACAGCAAGTAAAAAAAGTGAAGGATTTCACTTAAAGCGGCTATTTAGGTCCAATGTCACTTGGAGTTTCTGCAAAATAAACTTCATTACATCGCCTTCCTTCAACGTGTATAATAGTGTTTCTGTGTGAGCGCTATCCTGGTTAGTGTGCCTGTATCTGATGGACACGCTGCTGCAAAAAAATGCAAATCCAGCACCACGCTACCTCTCTCTTCCAACCGCACAATATATACAAACACTGTGCATCACAAATACTAAACTGATGGACAAGCCTCACTGCGGGCCTCTGTAAATTATTAAAAGACGTCAAAATGGCTCATTACAGCCAGAGTAAACATTGGCCTCCCTATGAGGTCAGAGCATGATGCTGCCTGCACCATGAAGAAAAGATAATTTACTTTCACGTGTTTAACGTCTCTCGTCTAAGTCATTTTGTGGAAAATCAAGTGCTTGTCTGGTATTAGCTTTGGCAGGTTGTCATATACTGTGGGCACCAGTGGGATTCAATGACATCCTCCGCTGCTATAAAGAGACGTCAATGGACGGATTGTGCATAGCTTCATGGAAGCTCTACTGTAGCTGCACATTTTAGGAAGGCGGAGAGATTCTGAGGGAGGTGAGCAAAGTTCCTAAAAATGCACAAAAGCATCCAAATGTTTGATTTATTAAAATCTGTATTTGTTTTGTAAACTTTAAAGTGGTTTTAGAAGTGAAATATGTGATGAAATCCAGATCAAATAGTACTTAGAAATTCTGTGTTTTCTTGTATATATATTGGTTGACCGACACAATACAATCTCCTCAACCCAAGGCCTGTGGCTGGCACACATACATTTATGATGTAGTTTTATCACTACAAATACAATAACTTCTTGAATAGTTTTCAAAGAGGAACAACTAACCGTAACGTGTAAGAATATCTGAAAAACAGAAGTGGACTTTTTTCATTTGTAATCATAAGAAAAAAAAATAAAGATCTTGCAATAAAAAAAAGCTTCTGCATTGAGACAAATTTCCATTGATACATATTTCTTACATTTTAAAAATCACTAAGCATTTCCATAAACAATCTCAGATATGTGTATAATCAATACAATGCACTTTGCTTTAGCAGTCAGGGTCAAATCTGAATCCTTTCCAAAAAGATGACATTGACCAAAAAATAAAAAAATAAAAAAAACCTTCTTCAGCTTCAATTCTAATCAGTGGATTCGCCATTACTTAAACATGCAGACTACTTTTGCAGTTTGCACAATATCACTAAGGGATAGAAGTGAGGTTGGCTTACATGTCAATATGTATCCCATAAACCAGGGGTGGAGAACTTGCAGGTTTTAGATATATTACCCTGGGTCAACAAACCTGAATCAAATGATTAGTTCATTACCAGGCCTCTGGAAAACTTCAAGACACGCTAAGGAGGTAATTTAGCTATTTAAATCAGCTGTATTGTATCACACTCAGGTATTATCTAGTTAATTGCACTTCTAAGTGGTCTAAGTAAAGTAAGACACACGAGGCTGTCGGCATAAATAAAAGAATAAAAGACAAGTGGCACAAAATCATGGAAGGATATGTTTTTGTCTAGTCCACTTTTCTCGCTGATGAATTGGGCAACATCTCCTTTGCCTGCCTTTCTGGAAAAGTCACAACTATACATAGTAGACCTTTTGCTACTTTCATTTCAACCCCAACGGTCAATGATGAACCCTAAAGCTTAAACCTGTTGAAATCAGTGCTCAGAGAAAACAACCAATCTTAACATTTAAGCCAAACACCGAAAGGCCACTTGAAAACAACCCTTGGAAATATTGGAAGAATTTCATATGAAACAATGTGCATTATATGGTAATATTTTATATCATTTATTAAACCACAAAAATGTTATTCTGGCCTTTATTGATGCTATTTTATTAGACAGACTGTTTTTGTTTTTACTATAGTGCCAATAAAAGTTACTTTATGGGCAAACCTTCAATGACCAATAATTTTAGGCCCTATTGTCCAGAAACTGCAGCCCTGGAGGCTTTCAGCTGTATCTTTTTAGTCTCACTTCTACTTTTATACTTGCCTAGAGAAAATTTGTCTCAGCTTACAGTGCACATAGGTTCTGTGGTCTCCAACTACCCAATCAGTGCGACCACAAAGCCATAACTCCATCTCTGGTGATAATGTCTCTGGTTTATTCAAGAATGCACAAGCTCGGATCTCTCTGGCTTTTTCTAGAAATCAGAGATGAGGGAAAGCAAAACAAAATGACTGTGAAATCTTTAGTATCACTTTGAAGCTTCAGTGTTTGATATGGAACAGAGCCGGACTGCTCAGAAGCGTTAAGCAGCTTAGAAACACTTTAATACATGCCAGATATGTTTAAACAATACGTTTAGGACATATAAAAGCAGAGGTTTTGGGGGCGAATCCTTGAAAAGGATACAGAAAGGAGCATAAAATTGAGGTCTGTTAGTTTTCACTATTTTTATCTATAGTAGAAAATAACTCTGAATAAAAACTGCCACATGAGATCTTATTCAGCTCCACTGTAGTGAGTTGGCAGCAGAAATCCCAGCAGCAGATAACTGAAAACCTTGCCAGACACCACGAGGGGTAAGTAGGAAAATATGTCTTTTCTTTATTTTTGTGATTTGGATGAACTGACTATTTTACGTTTGCCTCTTGTTTTATTGTTAAATGTCAGTAAAGTAATCTCCTTCCCAAGAAATAAAAGCAGCCCAATGTTGAAATACATGACAGTGTAGAAATTAAAAATGATAGATGTTTCTTTGCTTTTTATTATATGAAAGAAAATATTCACAATGGTGCAACAAGATGCAACCTTGGGGAAGATAAACTTCCATCAGATTTAACTACTGCCACTGCTGCCCATAAGCAAGTCACTAAACATCTATTACTCTGCTATAAAAACTAAGTGGACTGTTTCCAGTCCAGTTTCGTTGTATGAATAAATAAATAAATGCTCAGGGGATGCACCGCATTTAACTTGAACTTGCTCTGATCTTACACTCACCCCTCTCTCATGCTCCCCGGGCTTGTTAATGAAGATATTGGGCTATTAGCATCAAAGTTTCCCTCCAGGCCTGGATACCTCGAGTCTGCTGATGGGGGCAGAAACTCTGAATTCCCCCGACTGTGGGCGGTGCTGCTGCTGTTTGAGTACACACCTGAAAGAGAGCCACAGATAACCTCAGTAAATCTGCTCCACCAAACATTTTGAGCATCCACCTCCACATCTGGTCCCACATCTAGTCTGAGGTCTCTGCAGCAAAGGTTGGATGATGTATATAACAGTTACAATAGAGTAGGAGTTAACATTAGAATCATTAGAAACTTCAACTGCAACGTATTTCACTTCAACGCCAAATTACATGTAGCCAAGTTTTCCAAACACCAAAAGTTTAGGAAGTGTTGCAATGCTTTTCGTTCTCATATCTTTTGCTGTCAGAGATCGACCGCAAGTAGTTGTGGCAACTAACTGGTTGCCCGGAGGCTGAGTATGCATACACTGGGTAAATACTTTCAATTGCACAAACAATCACAGTCAGACAGAACGACTTTGATTAGTTTTAGACAGACTGGTGAATGTTTTAAGATAACTGGCATTTAGAAATGCAGAAAGATTACCAGGGTGTTGCAATAAATCTGTGTCAGCCTGCAACACCTTTCCTGTCAGTCGAGGCTTAACTCAACTAGTTGCTAACTGGCTGTACTCTGGTTATTTTCATATATTTTCATACTCTTGACAGGCACTCGTAAACATGACCATATTTCCCCAGTCTTGGCTTGTTTACACTGGCTTCCAGGATGTTGTAGAATTGATTTTAAGATTTTATTGCTTGTTTTTAAATCTCTAAATGGATTAGCTCCGTCATACCTCTCCGATTTGTTAACTAAAAATACTCCAAATAGAACTCTCAGGTCAGCTGAGAAGCAGGCTGAAAAACTGAGGAGACTGGGCCTTTGCGATAGCTGCGCCCAAACTTTGGAACAGTCTGCCTCTTGAAATTAGGATCTTTCCAACATTTTTAAAACCCATCTGAAAACACATTTTTACTCTCTACCTTTTAATTGTGTTAAAATTGTGTTTTAGTTTGTTCTTTGTGTGTGTTTCTTCTACTTTTTTACTTTTTTACTATGTACAGCACTTTGGTCAACCTGTGTTGTTTTTAAATGACCTTATAAATAAATGGATTGATTGATTGATATATAAATAAAAGTTGCTGAGCATCTGTGCCGTTAAATCTTCCTACTACATCACTATCACATCACTACCTGTAATGATGATTTTCACTGGGTTCAAGCTGTATTGAATTGTATTATAACAAACACCAATAAAATATAAAGAAATGAAAGGCTGACTCTACTCAGTGTTGCACTTTATTTTTCAGCACAGCCTGAATTCTCTCAAGCTGTCTTGCAATTTCTTTAAGTAGTCTTCAGAAACGGCTCTCCAGGCTTCTGGAAGGACATTCAAAGATCTTTGGATGTTGGCTGCCTCTTGTTCCTTTCTCTGTCAAGATAATGCAACACTGCTTCAACAATGCTGATGTTTGGGCTCTGAGGAAGTCAGTCCATGACTGATAGTGCTCCACTGTTGGCTCTTCTATCCAGGTATGCTTCTACTGTCCGCAATAATTTTCATGGTGAAAAATTGAACTAATATCAGTCAGATGCTTTGCAGATGGTATAACATGGTGGATTAAAATCTGACTGTACTCTTCTGCAATCATTCAATTTTGACAAGCGCCCCAACACCGCTGGCTGAGAAGCAGCCCCAGACCATGACAGAGCCTCCTCCATGTTTTACAGATGGCTGTTGGGATGTTTGTACCGCTCTACTGACCTCCTCCATAAATACTGAAAGGCCAATAAAACTCTAATTCGTATTCATTTCCCAATAACAGCTGTTGCCAGTGATCTTCAGTCCAGTTACTGAGTAATTTGGCATACCTCAGCCTCTCTTCATATTTCTGATGAGGCTTCAGTGAACAGTAGATGGATCACCTGAGGGGTTAGATTTTCCTCTCAAGTCCTGTGCTAGGTATTTCCTAACATTTGGTGGGTGTGTTTGTTAAGTTTGGGAAGAAATTATGTTTTTGCAACAGATTGTTGGTACCAAGGTGCCTGCAGACATAATTTAAAATGGGTTCTTTGCAAAGTTGTCTGTGTAGACACAACACTGATTCAATTAGGTCCCTTTTACAAGGATTGGACTAAAAATGAGTAACAAAAAAAGCAGCCAATGTTCAAAGAAAAGCTTTGAAAGACCTTTAGAAAGCCTAGAGAATTATTGCTCAAGACCACTTTTAAAAAATGGCAAGAAAGTCTGGCTCCTTGTAGGCAAACAAAACTGTCGAAAATATTAAAATACTCAATTTATAGTTAAATGAAACTCTTCCAAATTATCGTGCAGTAGTGACATTTTCCCCCCACTGATGAGCAACTCAATGTGCTATAGAAAAACAATTTCTGGTGTAAATACAAGTATATTACACACAGTGTGCACATATGGACAGATGGGGATTAGACTATGTTGCAAGCAGACTTTGAGGAGTTTCCATGGTCAGCGTAATCCATTTTTCTGTAAACCTTTCAGAGCCACATTTCAAGCCTACAGGGGCTGAATGCTCAATATCAAAAATATAGTTTCATGCTGTTCATTTAAATCTGTAACTTGTACCTGCATGCAATCAGTAAGCTGTCAGCACTAGGTTTTAAGCCAAGCTGACAATGATAGTGTGTGTCACCATAAATCCACCTAGTATACCACAACAGAAAGCAGTTTTCAGGCTATAACATTTGGCCATTTGAGATAAGAAAAAGTCCTCCTGGGATTTTTTCAAAATTAAACACTGACATGCTTGTTTCACCCTGACTAAACATAGCTCATAGCGTGCCGCTTGAGGCTTTTCCCTCAAAGTCTTCTGAGTAAAACGGCGAGTAGTCTGAAGTAATAGACATGGACAGCTTTCCTGGACGCTCTCCACTGTCTTTGGCCAACTGAGCCTCAGTGTACCTGACAGCTTCTTGATTCTGGTTCAGCCATTGAAATGGAAAGAAAAAGAGCTTGGCTGGAAAACCCGTTTGGAGAAGCTGAAGGACAAGTGGGGTGAAGGCCAACTTGCCCACAGTCATGGTGCCCAGTAATTGGACAAGGTAAACACTGGCATGATGAGCTATCATCGAAGGAATGAGAGAGGAGGGAAAGGAAAAGGAGCAAATGAGGCCATGGGAGAAAATGAAAGAGACAGCTTAACAGCCCAGGTGTTTTGGGCAATTACTCTTTTCTTTTGGGTTTTGCTCATTTCCAGAGAGGCGCTGGAGGCTAAGCACAGACTTCTGCTACCGTTTCATCTGCACATACCTGTGAAGTCATCTAAAGCCGGTAAAGGTGAGCTGTTTTCTTGGTGCGACGAGGCAGAGCTGTGGAGATGCTGGCGTGCCAGGCAGTCACTTAAGATGTCAGATTCCAGCATCGTGTGCACCTGAACCTGACAACAACACAAAACGCATTACAGCCATTTAGATACATGTCATATAACAGCACTGTGTTATCATGTTGGTGACCAAGTGTGGATGTTTGCCAGCATGCAGGGATGAGAATAATTCCGTTAAAGCTGCAGCTTAGTTGTCTTCCAACTATATGCTGTTGGGCAACGCAGCTCCCATGCAAGTTTAAACTAAATGACTTCTCTTTTGATTTCATTCAGTAAAGCAACTGAAAACACAGTGAGCGAGCTGCAGGAGGTTTTCTACTGTTCATTTATCAAAGAAATGAGTTTGCACCAGATGCCTGGTTCTTGTTTCATCTTGCGATCCAGCTTCTTGAGGTACAAAATCCAGAAATCTTATTAGGCAATCGTATTCCAAAAATGTTCTAACAAAGTTAAGGCTAAACAATTGGCTTTATTTTCCAGCGCTAAACAGAACATCCCCCCGGAACTTTCCAAAACAATTTATTGACAGCTTCGGGATTCAGAAGAAGCTCACGGCAGACACCCAGGAACCACAAAAGCGGCGTAAATAATCAGCAAGAAATGCTCACCCAAAGTAGCGTTCACGAAGCCAGAAACTTCAATCGCTGTGACACATCAGCTCGAATAAATGTATGCCCGTGAGGAGCTTAAGAAGCTCATCTTTAATATTTCAAAGTTCCAATTAGCCCCACAGGGTTTACTGCAGCACAGGGCGTGTCGACTGTGTCACAACTTACCAACACACGTGGTTCTGTTTAAACCAAACAAGGCATGCGAATACACACACAAAGCCCCAGTGTCACTCACAGGCCATAGAAAACAAACAAGGCCCAGATAAAGCAGAACAATAGGCTCCCTATTCGGACTTCCAGGGAGTGTGTGTAATACTTTGTTTTGTTGTATTTCATCCTACTGAATCATAAACATACCCACTCTCTCCTGCTGTAGTTCTCCAGAAATAAGACCTGCAACCCCCGAGAAGCCCCCTTTCTCTTTGAAAGTTATATAAAGAAGCAGTTCTCTACTATCTATATTTAAGAAAAAAAATTCTGGAAGAACAACATTGTTTTGAACTTTAAGGTTAAACGGGAACAAACATGCATCTCATTTGCTTTTAAACATGAGGTAACAATCAGGAAATAAAATCAAGATGTAGCACCAGAAAAAACCCTGTTTTACTTTCTCTTCCTGAGCTTGTTCATTTTTAGCTACAGATTTTCTATTCAGGGTCTCATGAATGACTGTGTGTGTCTTTATGGAATTTAAAACATAACCTTTTTTGGGGGGCAATTTTTATGTTTTAATAATTATTGAAAAAAGCTGTCTATTTTTAACTGAAATGCCAGATTTGGGGAATGGCACACTCACTGATATTTTTAGGAAAGCAAAGCTTTTATTTGTGTGTCACTTTTACAGAAAGAAAATCCTTGTTCAGAAATTGCATGCTTTTACGGTCACACATTTCTTCCAAATTGGATCAATTTTAAATGAATTCAAGGTCATTTAAATGATTTGGCACCTGCAGGCAGGACATCTGCCTCCAGATGTTAGGCTTGACCATAAATGCTTCAGTTTAGCTTTTGATTAATATGTCTTTCATTCTTTATTTTATGTAAATGTGTATGCTTCTAATGGTGAGTATTGTTCCGTAACCACTGCTGATTAAGCAGCTGTCTATGTTGGCCAGGACTCTGTTGCGAAAGACATTTTAAACCTCAAGGGTCTTGTCACCAGGTTAAAATGAGGTTAAATACAAACATGCAGTCATGTGAATAATAAGGTTTCAAAATCTAAGTTCACCCTATGATCTAGTAGCAATAACCTGAAATAATTGTTTTCTGTATGACTTTATTAATATGTGGAGGAAATTTGGTCCACTCGTCTTTTCAACGTTGCTTCAGTCCATTGAGGTTTGCAGGAATTTGTTTATGTACAGCTCTCTTAAGGTCCCACCACAACATTTCAATCAGCCTGAGGTCCATTGCAACACCTTTTTAACCATTCTGTTGTAGAGTTTTTGCTGTTTTTGGACTCAATGTCCTTTTGCATGACCCAGTATAAGCAAGATATAAATGTAGGACAGATGGCCTTATATTGAATCTAAATATCGGTATACAGAGGTGTTCATGTTTGACTCAGTGGCTGCAAGGTACCCGGGTCCTGTGGCTGCAAAAGAAACCCAAATGATCACCGCTTCATCAATGTGGTTGATAGCGGGTCCTGTTGTGTTTGTGCTGATTTGCTTGTTTTTTACCAAATGTGGGACAGTTGCCAACATTGTTTTTAGTTTGTAGAGCCTCTTTGTCATTTGTCATAATAACCTTCAAGTTTTGTGCTGAAATAAAATCAAAAACATGCATGGCTGCTCCTAATAACTTCATCAAATAATGAGTGGAGCCTTCATAGCAGTTTGTATTGTTTTCATTATTATGAGAAGAAACACAACTTAACATGTATTCCAAACAAGAGAAGACAAATATCCATCATAAATACAAACTCCAGATGTGCTGTGTATAATTGCAGACAGTCAAGTATAATAAATTGGGAAGGAAAAAAAATCTATCAAGTAATATAACTTAAAACATTTCATGTTTTATGATGTTAAGCTGTTGAGAAATAATCAATTGATTCCAGTAAATTTCAGCCCTGTGAAGGTGGCTCAGGAATACAAGGCACTGATGTGATCCTGGTTTAAATTATGTACTTTTGATCCCATCCAATAAAAGCTTAAATATGACCCCACTATTGGACAACCTGATAGGTGAGTGGTTAGGATGCACACTGCATGTTTTACTCCTGGCTAGACGGACCTTTATTGAATGTCTTTTCCACTATCCACGCAAACCATCCATTAAGGGCAAAAAAAATGCAGCTCAAATTTAAAAAAACGTCCCCAGGTTGCTTTTAAAAATGCTTTGGCCATAATTTTTTTTTTCTAACCACGCTTTCTGAATCCTCCCTTTGCTTCTGAACGACACACAGTCAAGTTTTAAAAACATAGAAAGGTTTTAATGTTCATTACCTTGACCTCCTTTTCCTGAAGGCCTTTGGCTGAATGAGCTTTGACGTGCTTTCGTAATGAGCTGGGGTCAGTGTAGCGCTTGGTGCATCCTGGTATCTGACAGGCGTATGGTTTCTGTGAATGGACCACAAGAAGGAGAGGTGAGAGAAGTTTGACTGAACATTTAGAAGCACCTTGGTTTGACTTTCTGTTATAAAAAGAAAACAGGTGTGCTGCTATTAAAAAGAGCACAAATTATTTTTTGGTGTTTTGGGGAACACTTTCTCCTGCAACTCTTCTTGTAGCGGATTGCGAAAATTTAGCAATGTTGATTTCAGTACTGAGCTAAGGAGAACAAACCTTTTTTTGTACAGAAAACACAACAAAAATAGCACAACACGCCAAATTAAACCCAGAGCTTGAGAGTTATTATTAGATTTACTGTAAGGTGCAGACTACACCACCTCTTATATATCCTACATTATGTATTGAGAAGGTTACGAATTTTCTACACCAGAACTGAATAATATTCACAACACGATGATGATTTTATAGTCTCATCAGATACAACGATGTCAAACATAAAATGTGTGTACAAATAATGGCACAAGTTCAGATGACTCACATCCACACTGAAGGCATAAACATTTAGGATAAAGATCGTAAATGTGGCTACTTCTTGTGACAACTGGACTAACAGAGGAAGAAAGAAGATGTAGTTCTGTCAACATTTTACATAAAGTGCTCCTCAGCTGAAAGGGAGGATATTTACCTTTCATCTGCAGGCTTAAAAGAGGGGAAGAGAGAAGAGAGTTTAGCCATAAATCATTTCATTCATAAAGTAAACTGTATGAGCTACCTGCAGTCTTTGTATTCATATAAAAGTATTTATTTCTGCACATTATTTCCTGAAGGAATAAATATTTCATAGCAGGCTAAAGCAGCTGGAAGACAAAGTATTTTCTGGTGTAATGATATAAAATACTACAGTTAACTGAGTCCTCCTGAAATAAGTCAAATGAGTAACATCGTGGAATATGTGTTGAAATGTTTTTTACTGTCCAAATAGCTCATTTCTTATATGCAGACAGGTTTTCATCATTTTACTTCGAAGTAGAAAGTTGAGTAAGATGACTGTATTTCACAATTTAGTGAATAAATGAGCTCATTGCCATGAATCTCAGATCTCTTTTTTATTCGCTCTTTTTCATTGCTAAGTATTTAACAGGTGGATTCAATTATACATTCATGAAAACACATGTACAGTGTTTATTTGAGCCTTTTGGGTTTATGTGCTGGGATGTGAGCACTACAAGTCAAAAAAATAATGAGCGTCAGGTTTGATGATCGTATTTTTCAGGACATTTTAGCAGAAAATGTGACGAGAGCTGTGATGTAGTTAACACTGCCCAGTTTCTCATCTTTGTACGCGGGATTACGAAAAAAGCTTGAGATTACAGCAGAGATCACAGCTGTGTGCTAGATGAAAGAGACTATGACGAAGAGTGATTTGTTTAATGAAATCAGATAAACTTGCTGCTGTTACATTAGTAGCGAAATCTGACTAAAACTGATCATTTTGTGTTGTATTATAAACCAGGAGGTGTTGCACAAGTCAGAGCTAAAACAACACATTGTTGATGTTGTAAATAAATAGTTAACTTCACCAGGGCAAGGGTTTTAGAGGTGCATGAAGCTGAACATTGTGAGGCTACCACACAGGTCAGCCTGGACTAAAAAGGGTTTAGGACCTGCTGCACATCCATGATGAGAATCTGGCATTCCACCATATCCAAGAAGTTCTCAGTTGGGGGCATTTGAATACAGTGAATCTGTAAAAAGCTCTGATCTGAGCTTTATGAAGAAGCCAACAGAAGATAGGTACACTGTGGTATTAAAGGGATAGACATAGTCAGCAACAATACTCAGGTAGTGTAGTGTGGTGTTTAAACTACACCAAGGGTGCCAAAAAAAGGAAAAAAAGAAAAAGAAATTGCCAAGAAAATACCACTGTACCACCACCAGCCTAGACTGTTGACACGTAGCAGGGTGGATCTATGCTTCCGTGTTGTTTTTATGTTTAAATTCTGATCTTAAAAGAACCAGACAAGGAAATATTGTTTCTCCAATCTCCTCTGGAGGAAATGCAGAGTAAAGCTGAGCTTAGTGAGGTAGGAAAAACAAATCACCATGGGCAACAGTGAGGTGTTTTGGGCATGACTTTTTATCTGCTTCTTAGCGTGGAGCATCCCAGACAACATTTGAAAACCCCTGCTTTTCAAAATGACTTCTTTCTCTATAATTAGTCATTTGGCTGAAGATCTAATATGGAAACACTGCAAAGAAATATCATTTCTTTTTTCTTTCTAATATGGCAGCTTTCAGCATATTTGTCACACTTATCTTTGTAAAATATTAAAATTTAACTCCGCTTTTAAATGATAATTTCATTTATTAAGGGAGAGAACTATCCAAACGTAACTTGCCCTGTGAGAAAAAGTAATTTCCCCCTTAAATTGATGAATTAATTTAAAAAAAAAAAATAGGACCCATCTAATAAAGGGAAGTAGGCTAAACGATCTCAATAACAACAAATAATGCTACAATCTAAAGAAACAGATGAGAAACTCCTCTGTCATTGACATCTGTCTGTCTGGAAATGAAGACAGATGTATGAAGTCATTTCTAAGGCTTTGGGACTCCAGCGAACCGCAGTGAGAGTCATTATATACAAATGGAGAAAACTCGGAACAGTGGTGATCATTCCCAGGAATGACTGACCCACCAAAATTACTGCAAGAGCAAATTGACGACTCATCCAGGAGGTCACAGAAGAACCCAGAACATTCTAAAGAACTCACTTGCCTCAGTTAAGGTCAGTTTTTGTGATTCAACAATTAAAAAAAAGAGACAAACGAAGAAACATCTTGATAATCCTCAAGACTTTTGTGTCTCGACACTGTTGGACTAATGAGTGAAAAGTAGATTGTTTGGAATGTCTGACTCCTGTTACATCTCATGTTAAACTAACACTTTTCATATAAAGAACATCATACCAGCAGTGGCGGTAGTGTGATGGTCTGGATCCAGACAACCATAGTTGAGGAAACCATGAATTTTGCTCTTTACCAGAAAATCCTGAAGCTAAATGTTTAGCTATCAATTGGTTATGCAGCAGGACAGTGATCCAAAAAACGTCAGCAAGTCCACCTCTGAATGGCTGAAATGCAAAAAAAAAAAAAAAAGAGCCTTTGAAGCTTGGCCTTAGTCAAAGTGTGGATTTAAATGAAATTGAGTTGCTTTGGCATGACCATAAACGGTCTGTCCATGCTTGAAAACCCTCCAATGTGGCTGAATTAAAACAATTCTGCAAAGAAGCCAAAATTCCTCCACAGTGATGTTATTATCACAAAAACTTGAAAATTTGATTGCTGTTTGTGTTGCCAAGGCTGGCACAACTAGTTATTAGGTTTAGGAGTCAGCTGCTTTTTCACAAAGGTTCAGGTAGGATTGGATAAGCTTTTTTCCTTTATCATATATAAAAAAAAAAACAGCATTTTTGCATTTTACCTGGGTTATCTTTGGCTAATGTTAAAAACTGTTTGATGATCTTGGGTTTGACAGTAATGCAAAAAACAAAGTAGTATTGAAAAATTACTTGTATTTTTTAATGATGCAACAAAACAATGAATGAAGCAAATGAGTAAAAATGCTGTAAAAATAATTTTTAGTAGAAATATATCAGGACAGGCTTGACTATAATAATGCTTGTGTCAGTGGGATTGTTATTTTTTTAATGTCTGCTCGATTTTTCTTCTCCAGTATTCCCAATTTTTGTGTAATTCTTAAACAAATACATTTCAAATTACAGACATGCAATACCAACGTAGATCTGGCATCAGAGTAAGTGCTGCTCTACAGTGTCTGGAAAAGAAAAAGAAAAAAAAGGGGGCAATTTCAAAACTATTTCAGGAAAAATATTCCCTGTGAGACCAGCTCAGTTCTCTCTTAGTCTAAACAGATCAGCACCAAATGAAGTGCTGTCTTTCTAATCTTAGCATAAATTCAGGGTAATGACATGCAAAGTGGTTATGGCAAATGACAGCTCTGAGACAGACTGTAAATTCATAAACTGCATATCAGTTTCCAATTATGTGTGCCAAAAAAATTTAGAAATCTTTTTTTCCTGTTGCCAGGGCTCAACCCAAAAAAACCTAAAACAAAACCCTGGCATTATTCAGCACCACATTTCATATCGGATTTGTCACAGTCCATCACCTTTTTGCACTTCACTGCCATCGTAAAATGAAAGCTCTCAATGCTTTTAATACATTTCCAAATTCTCAAAACAAACCACATTTTTATGTTATGTGAGCGTTAACTTAGAAAGGTAATTCCTGGTTGAGCCTGCACTTACTTTAGGACAAAATTCCCCAAAGTGTCATATTAGTAACACAATACAAGCTGTTTAATCAAACTTGAAAAACATTTCTTGGCCTGCCGTTGCACTACTCAGCAGTTATTTACATTCAGACAGGCTTCCACTGGGCCTCCAGGATGGCGCCAGATGTGTCTGATTGTTAATTTGTGACGCAACTTCGAAGCCCCCATTAGCCAGTGTGAAACCACTAAAGGGAGAAAATAACTTGCTGTAATACCAGTGGAGCGAATCGTGAAGCTCCATCTCATCCGTGTAATAAGAGATCTGATTCGCGGGATTACAGCTAAATTCTCATCACTTGTCAGCAGGAGTAGAAATAACTGTGGTCTGTAGGGTAAATCCACAGCAGGTATGCAGTTTCACAATCCCAAAAATGTCAGACTGTAAAGCAGAGACCACCTCACACCTTATATTACTGAGCAAATATTATTTATCTTAATATTCAGAGCAATTATGTGTAGTCTTGTGTTTTTAAAGTGTATGGTCTCATGCATTGCAGCAATTTTTAAACATAATTTATTGTGTATTTTGTATAAATGTTTCAAGTAAATTCACCCAGACAGACATGAGCAGTGATACTATAGATTCACTCGCCACTTTTTTAGATACACCTGTTTATTTGCTGTTTAATGCGTTAATCTAATCAGCCAATCACATGGCAGCAACTAGGCTTACTGAGGCATGTAGACATGGCCAAGACAACCTGCTGAAGCTCAAACTGAGCATCAAAATGAGGGAGAAAGGTAATTTAAACATCTTTGAACACGGCATCGTTTTGGTTCCAGACAGGGTGGTCTGAGTTTTTTGGAAACTGCTGATCTACTGGGAATTTTTCCACGCAGTCATCTGTAGGGTTTACAGAGAGACAAAATTAAAAATACCTGCTTGATGTCAGTGGTCAGAGGAGAATAGCCGGATTCTTTAACCTGACAACAACTCAAATAACCTGAATGAATAGCACGTTGAACCTTGAATCAGATGGGATACAGCAGCAGAAAACCACAATGAATGCCACAATAGAACAATAGAAGACTGGATTTCTGCTCTAACGTTCGGATGGTAGGGTCAGAATTTGGTATCAACAACATGAAAGCACGGATCTATCCTCCCTTGTTTCAGCGGTTCAGACTGCTGGTGGTGTAATGGTGTAGGGGATATTTTCCCTTAGTACCAGCTGAAGATCATTTAAACATCACGAGGTACCTGAGCACTACTGTAGTGTACCCATCTTCTGATGGCTGCTTCCAGCAGATTCGTAAAGCTCAAATGTTCTCCAACTGATTTCCGAACATAAAAATGAGTTTACTATGCTCAAATGACATTTACAGTCATCAGTTTCACTCCCATAGAGCACATTTCGGATGTGGTGGAATGGCAGTTTGGCATCATGGATGTGCAGCCAACAAATGTGCAGCAACTGTGCAGCATAGTGTTGAATCCAAGCAATGAAGAGATAAGTCAGTTCTGAAAACAAAAGTGGATTTAACCTCCTAAGACCCGAACTCTTCCACGGCATGCATTTTTAATTTCTCTTTGATATTTGGGCTGATTGGGGCCCGATGAATGTAAAAACAAAGAATTACTAGATTTTTTTTTACCTTATTTTTGTTTTTAAGAAAAATAAGAGCCACATATGAGGATATTCGTTTAAAATTTTGATAGAACAGTAGCAGCAAAATTGAGTATTTTGGTCTAAATAACCCAAAATGTGATGTCCACATATGTGGACGCCAGGTCCTAAGAGGTTAACCCCATACTACGAAAGTGTATCTAACCCAGAGGCTCAAAAGGAAAAGTCAATTTCACTCAGTTATTTTTAGGTAAATACCATCTGCCAAGAAGGTGATGTAACTGACTGCTTTGTTTTGTTTTGTTATTTGTTACCAGGTTTGCTCAAAAAAGTTATACTGTGCATCAAAGGCTTGGAGGTGGACAGAGATTTCCAAATATTAAATTATTTTGAATAACCTTAGACACTAAAATGTTGTTTAAACATAAAAGTTATGACAGGTTCATCTACAAGATTCATCCAAACTGTAGCAAAGCACTCTTACTTTATATTTAAAGTTATTCTAAAACTTATTTTAAATTTTTTAGAATTCAGTACTTTTTTCTACAATATTTTAAATGAGATTAAAAAAAATAAAGCGCTTTCTGAAAAGACCTCATCATATTATTAAATCCTATTTATTTAAAAAACAGTTCTTCAACAATCTAATAATACAAGTAAATGTCCTCCAATAACATTTTACCCAAGGGACGGAAGTTTTATCAGAAATATCTTGTGAAAGTCTTGATCCAGCTGATTTTTACATCATTATTATAAAATCACTTCATAACATTTTCCATGTTTTGCCAACAAACACTTTGGTCTAAAAAATGTAACTAATCATTTCAGCCGATAAAAATAAGTGTAATGGTTTAATAACTAATGTTTTTTCCCTAAAATATAGTCAAGCAAAGTTATTATGTAATATTAAAATATATATATATATATTAAAGTAGATAAATACCATACTAATGCAGCATTTAAATACATCCCCTGGGCATGAGAACACCTTCATGGAAAGAGTGACAATGCTGGCACGACACTTGACACCTGGTACACAAGAGTGGATTACGAGAAAAGGCCTGTTTCTGTTCTTTCTCAGGCTCCATCAGCTGTGGATTTCATAACTTATTTTGCAGTTGTAACCTTAATTTATGATCATCAAGAGCACGGGGGACACTCACTCCCACTAGTTTGAGTCCCCTGATGAATTTAATGTCGTTACTGTAGATGGTGTGTATGAAAATTCCTGGAAATTCACGCTGTCTTCACGGTTGAATGGATTCTATTTTTTCCCTGTTTTGTATAAACTGATCTGACACAAGCAGACTCTGTACAGCAAGTTAAAATTGGCTCACACGCACTAGCAGTTTATCTTCCCGAGTCATTCCCAGAAGGTCCCATAGAAAGCTGAAGGAGAGGCAGTCTGCTGCACTTTAACCCTCTGAGGTCTCAGCCACTGTTTTCAACTGTCTGCTGCCTCTGTTAACATAGCACTACATCTACAACAAAGCACATATAAAATCCTGAATAAATGCAGTACTGTAAAATAATTAACGTGTTTTAAGCACACCTGTGTTGGTATGAAAGTTTAAAAAGTCAATTTAATGTTTATTCATTTTTCAGCACACGTCTAAAAAAGACCAAATTGTGCTATATAAATAAACTTGCCTTGCCTAAAGTTCTCATGTGGCAAACAGAATTATAATATTGTGGTCGGCGATTAGGTGGAACCTTTTTCTCCTTAACCCTAACCTGTACACCGTACCTTTGTATTTAAAACAATCGCTGAAGCTTGGTGGGGGTACTGTCATCACAAAAGTCACAAAAACACAGTCTGTTTTTCAGGATTACTTTGAAACAAATGAACCTCTAAAGAAAGTTTATGTCACTTATGTTGTCCAGACAAATCAGGTACATGTCGCCGTGCCAACCCAAGTAACAGAGCTCTAACATAAGTGGCAACATTGTAACCCAAACCATGATTTTTTAAATATCTAAACCCAATCAGGTAATTTATTTTTAACTAACAACATAGTTAAAAATACTAAAAAAGGAAACATGTATGACTCAAACTTGCATCTCTGGCTGTAATGACTACCTCCACTACGACTCACTACAAAATAAAAATCATGTCCAGAAACACAGTGCACTAGATTAGAGCTGATTAGAGCCGAATTCATTTTCCTACGCCACATTAGCAAGAAGCTTGTTTACCTGAATTTCCCCAATGAGGGACAATAAAGGATATTTCTATTGTACTTCTAGAGATTGTGACCATTTCCCAAGCGGTGTTAAGCTTATTAAACTGCATTAGTTTAGAAATACTATGTTGACAAAAAAAAAGTGTAGAAATCTACAGTTTTGCTGTGTGTGCTCTCATTAAAGAGTAATAAAGTTGTTGCTGTGGTATTGGGATCCTACATTGTTTGAATTATCAGCCTTAGTGCATTTACACAATATGCAATTAGGGCAAAGGCAAAATACAGCAACAGAATGGGCATTAATGCCAGTGAGTGTCTTTAATTACAAGAGTTAATATAGCATACAAACATGTCAAGAAAAGCTCGTTTTTTTGTCTCCATTTTAAAAATGGCGCTATTTCCAACATACAGCAGTTCAACCAGGCTGAAAGAGGTTACATGCATGTATGATGAGTTCACTGTCTCTGACCCAAGCCAGAATAATTCTTCATGTTATCTTCAGATTCTTTCTGTACTTGCATATAGCGTGTTTACATGACCTTGACCTCTTTGTGACCTACTGTTATGGTGACGTTTGCTTGGAGAAGCAAAAAGCAACCAGCTATTGAGTCCACTCTAATACTACAAACTGACAGAAAGCTCAAATTAGGAAAACGTGCACTATAATAGAGCACATCCTAAATGGAAGGAGCCCACTGACCGTGTCCAGATGTGTGCGCTGGTGTTTAGCACGATCACTGGAGTTGCTGAAAGCCTTGAGGCAGCCGGGGTGCTGGCAAATGTAAGGTTTCTCCCCCGTGTGGCTCCTCAGGTGGATCTTCAGGTTCTCCAGACGGGAGAACGCCTTGGAGCAGCCCTCAAACTAACAAATAGAAAAGCAGAAGATTTTATATAGAAAAATTATTTAAGAAAATGTGCCTAGATTATCTTTAAAAATTAGTAAAAGTGGCACTTTGCCCATCAGCGTACACTCAACAATGACAAAATGAAACCATGTGTTTAGACATTTTTGCAAATCCATTGCATTTAATACCATCAGTTAGTGGGGAACCATACACGGTGAATATGTGCCATCCTATGTTTTCCAAATATTGTTCGTAACAGGACGACGCATTAACCCATTCCACTCCTGAGGCGCCTGTAGTAGAAGGAGACCGTGTGATATTTAAACAGAACCTGCTGCTTTTTATAAAGACTAGTAAGCAAGTCTACATTCACTCAACAAGTTGCTTAGTGAAACCATGACTAAGAAGATCCAGCAGGTAACAAGTAATGGAGTAAAAATATTTAAAATTGGTTCAGCAGTATCAGTGTTTACTAATATATTGTCATTAGTCTGCTTCTTTCATAATTAAAGATTAAAGAGGAGTTAAAGGATGTTTTTTTTCCATTTATATATTTTAACTGTACTCAGATGCACTGAAAAAGCAGTAGATGAAATAACCTGATAGTGTTGTGCACACTGCTGATAATAGTTGTGTAACAACCTAAAAAGAGGGCTTGAAATTCAAATCCTAGATACTGTCACCTTAAAGAGTTGAATGTCATATCGCCTAAAAGCTACCGCCACCGCTTTAATCCAGTGACAAGCAGTCCCGACTCACTCTGCTGACCCGATACTCGTTTCTCCTGTTCACACTGGCCATGAACACGGGTATAATGTGCTTCATATAAAAGTAATGGGTTTCAAAAGCCCCGGTGTGACCAACTTTTTTGTGAAAGTGCATGCAGTGAGCCAAAATAAAGCTTCAGCACTTTGAGACCGTAACAGTTTATTTAAAAATTTGGGAAAAAGAATGTTCATAACTGGACGATTTCTGTCACTTTATTTGAAACGTTTGGGGGCTTTTAGGTGCAGTTTGCCATCAGTTTATTGCATTTACACAAGAAATCAGTGTCTAGTTCTTGAAAGATTTTAAGATATACTGATTCAAATCTGTGACGGTAGACTAACAACTACATGAGAATAAAAAATAAAAAAAAATCATTCTGACATCTCTTTAGGGACTCAAAACAAAATAACAAAACTACAACATAAACTAAGAAATCATTAAATCCCCTTATGTTCCTTTAAAATGCTTAAGTTGTAACTACGTTTGTACATAGAACTTAATGTCCTTACAGAAAAAACTAAACCAGAGGCAATGTACCAGTATTTATATCATAAACTTCAGGTAGTGGCTGTTCTCCACTCAGAGAAAAAAAAAACTTAGCCAAAACCACAAAAACACACACGCACCGACTGCGGTAGGTACTGTTTCAATGAGCCTCAGCATGCTTACATACTGCCCGACATACCGCCTATGGTTTATATCTTTACAGAAATTCCAATTTCTACTGATCAGTGTTTCATATTGTATCTTTATGTCAGAACACCAAATATATGGAAATATTTAAAAAGGAAGTAAGAGACAGCATAGACCAGGGGTGTCCAAGTCCAGGCCTCAAGGACCGGTGTCCTGCAGGTTTTAGATATCACCCTGGATCAACACACTTGAATCAAATGATTAGTTCATTACCAGCCCTCTGGAGAACTTCAAGACATGTTGAGGAGGTAATTTAGCCATTTAAATCTGCTGTGTTGGATCAAGGTCACATCTAAAACCTGCAGGACACCAGACCTCGAGGCCTGGAGTTGGACACCGCTGGCATAGACACACGAAGAAGATTTACATATAGACCAGGGGTCCCCACTCCCAGTCCACGAGGGCCGGTGTCCCTGCAGGCTTCAGATGTGTCCTTGATCCATCACAGCTGATTTAAATGGCTAGATTAGCTTCTCAACATGTCTTGAAGTTCTCCAGAGGCCTGATAATGAACTAATCATGTGATTCAGGTGTGTTGACCCAGGGTGACATCTAAAACCTGCAGAGACACCGGCCCTTGTGGACTGGGATTGTGGACCCCTGATTTAGACCATTTTCATTTGTCAGTATTTTTTATATTTAGAAAAAGGTTTTGAATCAAAGTAAAATATTTTTTTATTCCCATGACACAATTTACTCTATAGATTTAACTGTTCTCTCTTCAAAATGACAAAGAAAGAAAATGAAGACCGATCATTGTGTGTGTGACACTTAAATTTGCATTTAAAAGAAAATAATCCCCTTATAATCTATAGATATTTTATAGATTCTATACAAATATTATATTTATTTCTTAAAACTTTTGATAAAATCTTCAGAAAATTGGTCTCTAGACTCAGTTCTAGTTTAGCACTGAAGGCTTGAATAAAGTAATTCTTTTACATTTTTTTTTTTATATCCAGAATTTATTCCACACATTTATTAGCCATCACTAATGACTCTATAAATGTCACTCACCTCATTAGGTTTAATAAACCTGTACATAAAAAACACACTACATCATCTTGATTAATTAATCCAAGCTTTGAAAACACCTCGCCACAAAAATACAGACGGGCAATTGAAGCATTCAAACACTGAGTCACACAAGAACACAGATGAAGCCCTGAGAAAGTGAAGCTGTAACATTTCAACAATGTGCAGCTGTGAAGTCAAACCTCACAACATTAGTCTGAGTTATCTGAGAAAAAAAAAGAAGCTTTTTTGTAGTTTAATCCATTGCCACAGGAGGACAATATTTAAGATCTATAGTTTATGTTCTGATATTTAATGCAAATGTAATTTACTCTACATTTTTCAAGACTTAATATCTTTGCCATTATTAATTTTTATTCCCCTTTGAAAAAGCACTCACTTTTTCAAAACAATTTTTCTTCTTATTTTACTAATACACACAACCCTGCCAATGTTCGCACAAACAGACACACACACTTATAATTTAAAACTACGTTATCAGGAATGAAAAAGACGATCACTCCACACTATATCAGGTACACCTTGTCAGTACTGGGTTGGACCCTCTTTTGCCTTCAGAGGCATCTTACTGTAATTCTTGGTGGTGCAGATTAAACTAGGTTCTGTTTACACCAAATCCTAACCCTACAACCCAAATTTTACATCAGAAATCAATACTCGTCACACCAGGTGATGTTTTCTCCGATATTCTACGGTCCAATTTTGCTGAGGCCATGCAACTTGTATATTCAGGTTCCTGTTATTAGGTAACAGGATTGGCAGATGATGTTCTTCTGCTTCACTGATTGTAAAGAGTTGTTATTGGAGTTCCTGCCGTCTTCTATAAGACCAACAAGGCATTTACGCCCAGAGAACTGCTACCGATGGGATTATTTCATTTATAAACCATTCTCTGTAATCCTTACAGGTGGTTGTGCAGGAAAATCAGCGTAAATTAGAAGTATCGGAAATACTCAGACCCGACCATCTGGTACTAACAATCATGCCACCGTTTGATGCCCAGTTTAAACTTCAGCAGGTTGTCTCGAGAATGTCTTCATCCATGTCTTGGGTTGCCATGATTAGCTGATAGATATCTAATACCTAAAAACAAACAAACAAACAAACAAAACTAGCTAATGGGTAAAGTTTCATAAAAGAAAAAAAAACAAGCCCTGCAGTTTATACTACAGATGTGATATAATGACGAGTAAAAGAACCATTGACTAATACTTATTATTTATAATTACATATTTGGTACTCTCTTGAGTCTTAATATTCCTGCTAAAAATATTTTGATGGGAAGACATTTTATTCTGCCTTTACAGCTGATAATTTTAATTTTTCAGACAATGCTCGTCATTCGAGGGTCACTGGTTTTGGTCTTTTCATGGTTATATGACAGACAGATCATAAATGTACATACATGTGTATTTTATTGAAGCATCATAAATTACACATGATGACTCTCACACAGTGGGTTTAGAAGTGCTTTGAGAACTCGTGTTTACAGCCTGAGTAACACCTGTCCAATCTGGGGCTTGACATTACGAGCTGGTAAATAAAGCTGAATTCATTAACAAACACTGACTGCATTCATGTGAGATATATTCATTTTCCACTGCAGCACCGGGAATGACTTAATTCACATCTTCTGGCATAAGAACTTTATGAAAATGAAATGACGTTATTCACGTAGTTCAAGTTTGACTAATGACTAATTTTTTGTGTTTATGTTGATTTAATATTTATTAGTTGGCAGCAGGCTGGATCACTATAATGAACTAATTCACTTATGAAGGAAGCGTATCCCAGAGTGAGAACTTCTGAATGAATTACTAATCCTTAGGCTGATGACAGCAGGGAATAACGGAGAGAGCTGCTCAGGGATGGGGACTTGGCACCAAACAGCAGGTCATAATGGGGCAGATGTATTCAGGTCATGAATTAATGAGCTTCATGAAGTGACTCATGACAGAAGTGATGGAGGATGACGCATCGCTGGGGCTCAAAGGCCACTGTTGTGATGGTAAATGTAGAAAGGACCGTGTTTTCACACCAGCGTGGTTGTAGATCTGTCTTTATCTTAGTGGCCTGGGTTAAATTTATGGCTCAAATATATGAGCCTCTTTTTTTAATAATTTATTGACATTTAAAGTTTTATCTGCTGAAACTAGCGAGCTATAGAAGCAAACCCATTGGGTGTTTTTTGTCTGTGCAACGAACAAAACAAAGGAAAGATTCTGCATCCATCCACTTCCTGCTGCTTATCTGGGTCTGGGCTGTGGGGAAGGCAGTCAAGGCAGTCAAGGCAGTCAAGGCAGTCAAGGCAGTCAAGGCAGTCCCCCCCCCCCCGAACCCCCCTGTCTCAAGACCCCCACAGAGGGACACCAAGTCACTTTCCACTGTGAAATAATCAGGTAATCAACCTTTTAATTCTATAAATGAAAAAGGGAAAATCAGATTAAGTTACACATAATGTGACAGGAAAATATATATATATATATATAACAATAGATGCATACACATTTTACTGTGGTTTTCTTCTACTCTTGTGCTGCATTTCTGAAACTGCATAGGTAATAATCCTGGGGACTTGTAGTATTCAAAAACTGCACACAATGGCCACAAATATGAAAAACCATCTTTTTGTCTTTAGGAACATACTTTCCATAAGAGACAATCATTTAGCTGCTGATCTAAGGACAATGCATAATGTCTATGCTAGGCAATAAATTAAATGCATCTGTCAGAAAAGGCTCAGGGTGATCAGCGGTTTTCGTATGCTTAGACACATCCTCCATTCATACATTCATTCATTCCTCCTCTGGCATTCATGAGTCAGGGAAACCTGTTGTGACGAGAGGAAAAGGTTTAAATCATTTCCCTGTCTAACAGATGGTTCATCAGTCTGGCAGAAATCAGTAGAAGACTGTGAGCTCATTAATGCCTTTCAAACCCAGTTAAGGCTCCAAGTGGCCCTGGCCCATGCGATGCTGGAAAGGATGAGATACTGTATGTTTTGACTGACTGTTCTAAGATTTGGCATGTGCTGGATAAATCTCTCCAAGTGAAGGGAATAAACAAACAAACAAAAAACGTTCATTCTCACAAAAAAAAACCCCCCACATACACTGTAGCAGCCAGCTTAAGTAGACATTAACCAACAGGGATGCATGTGCAGACTGGATCGGACACAAAACAGCCTTTAACCTCTCGGTTTTCTAGTACTGTATTTTTCGGACCATAAGGCGCACGGTCGATGAACAAGTCTTTTTTCATACATACGGCGCACTGGATTATAAGGCGCATTAAGAAAAAGAAAAAAAAAAGTCAGATAAGTCAAACTTTACTCAACTCGTTCCATTCATTCATTAATGTTGAATTCTCTCGCAGCTACTCTATTCCCATGTTGTCACAGTATATTAATGACTAACCTTATATTTTACAGCACCCTGCCATGCGATTGCATTTGTCCCTAACCATCAGGAATCCTCACGTTAACTTTTGAGTGGAAAAAAGTTAGCGTTCATCCTCCAGCTTCACTGTGTTTATGTTATGCTAACATAGCTGTGTCGCTAGCGATCACGTAGCACATCATTATATACCATGCTAGTCCAACTTCAGTAACCCTACAAAAGTCACTGCTGTTTAGTTTTCTTCTTCTTTATTTATGTTAGAAGTGATAGCAGAGCTGTATGTTTTAATTTATTCAGAAATCCCATACAGAACATGGTATATCATCCTTAGGTATAAACTAGCAAGCTAACTTAAGCAGGAATTCCTGCTAACTTCTAACTCTGTTAAATTTCGTAAATTCTGTTTTCATGGATGCCCAGATGTTAAACTTAATTGTTACACCTGGTAAAGCAGCAACACTGATCATTTTATTAAAGATAAAAGAATTTAGACCGTTTCTAACTCTCAGTGATGTCGCAGTGTTTATTGTGTACCACATAAAGTTGGTTCAAGGTCAGTAAGCAAACAGAATTCATACATAAAGTGCATAAGGCTCACTGTCAATTTTTGAGAAAATTAAAGGATTTTAAGTGCGCCTTATAGGCCGAAAAATACGCTGCCTGTACGTCCATTAGTTCTTAGGTGAGAATAAAGCAGCTATCATTTGGGTTTGTTCACAGTTGTGATCCTCTTGTGTCCTGCATCATGTTCCCTTCCTTGATCAACAGGTCCCAACATTCTCGTTATATACCAGGGGAATCAGGAGAAAACAGCCTTCTGGTACGATGATGATTTTGCTATAGAAGTAAAGATGCATCTGGCTGTGCATGCCAGTACTTTATCACAGCCACACATTTAGGGGGACCCATTATGCTTTTCTTCATTTCCTTAGGTAATATATATATGTCTATGTTATAATAGCAGATGCTCATTAAGTTTCACATAAAGACATTAGTCTATGTACAATCCTCATTAATTGCAGATGGCTACAAACGCTTGGCTTTAGTTTCCATCTGCACCTGATTCTGTATGAGCTAGAGCAGATATGCCTTATATGGCTGTCTCAGACACACAAGCCCCACCCAATTGCTGTTCAAAATATCTTTTTATGAGGGGCATCAAATCAGAAGAAAGTTAGCTTAAAGGAAGGGAAGGGGAAGAGAACTAAAAGACTTGTTTCAGATAAAGGATGACAAAGAATGGTTATTTTGACCTGGGAATCATGTCAAGTTGGTCTACTAGAAAACATGAAGTTAGAAATAAGTATAACAGGTCCCTTTCAAAGAATTAATGGACACAAAGTGCTGGTTTTATGTTTTGATGCTTAAAACCTCTTCCATTTGACAAGGTACTACTAAGAATATTACTGTTATTGCTAAATTAAATAGTTGCCGCATTGTTCTAATAAACTACTGTTGTATAAATTCCTTAACGGGGAAAACTCTTCCAAGAGATTTCTGTTTTGCAGTTTGAGAAGTAGTTTGTGTCTTCTCTCAGTAACTTCAGATTTTTTTAAAAAAAAATTTTAAACGGTCCGTTCTGACTCGGTTATCCTTTTTTTCTGTCATTTAACTGTTGACTAAAGCAAACTCACCATGCACTTGTTGGGTTTTTCTCCAGAATGGACCCTCATGTGGATAAGCAGCTTGTAGCGAGCATTGAACGGTTTGTTGCGTCGCACACAGCCAGTCCAGAAACATGCAAACTCCTCCCCTTTTCTCTGGTCGATGTGCACTTTCTCGATGTGCCTCACTAGCTCCTCCTGGGTGCTATAAGTGGCACTGCAGTCGATCCAATGACACGGTTGCTCCTGCTGGTCAAGCGTGGGGTCCTGTCCCACAGGTACGTTAATCATGGGGGACTGAAGAGAGGACTGTGTGCTGTCCTGATTGCTGTATCCTTGAAAAGCCTGATTTAAATGGTACAGCTCCCCCTGCTGGTTGCTAATTTGAAACTGTTCCCTCTTACATGGCAAGAAATCATCTGCAGGTTCTTGTTTTACGGAGCAATATTCCTCCTGTGGCTTTTGTTGTTGTTGAGACAATTTATTGTTGGCATCAGAAAGAGGCAAGCAAGATGCAAAAAGTAGAGATGAGGAGGCAGAAGACAGTGAGGAAGGTGGCGAGGCGAAAGATGAAGATGTGGCACAGCTGGTGAGCATGTAGGAAATTGGGAAGGAAGGCTGAGGGTAGCAGCTAAACCTCTGAGTGCTGTTTTGGGTGTCTGTGTGAGCTGTGGTTGCAAAGTCCTCCACAGTCTTTTCTACGTGGGATCCGGCTGTCTTACAGTTGAGCAGGGAGGTGAGGTCACGCCCAAGCGAGGAGAGTGACAGTGAGGTCCTGGGAAGACAGCACAGGCCTCCCGAATGGATCGATGGCTGGCAGAAGCCACCAGAAGACAGCGGCGCCTGAAGATCCTCAGCATCCTCAAACACACTCCCAAATCCAGGAAGAGTCACATCTGGAGGCCCGAGATCAGGGGGCCACATGCCAGCCCCCACTCACAGACTCCCACCAAGAGATCCTGTCAGTAAAATCGTTGAAGTCGATTATCTTGGAGCAATTTTAAGACCCCATTGTAGATAAAACCCTCTGCAGCATCTTTTCGCATTCAAAGGTAATCAAATTAGATTCATGTGCAACTTCTGGCACCTTCTGAATGTGTAGACTTCAGTCATTTGTTCCAAAGTGTTGCGTGGTCAGTCATCACTCCAGCACTGTGGGAGACAAAAACCAAACCCAAATGAGTCATCATAAAAAATACATAAATTTTAAAAAGTGCTTGAATCTTTTATGATCGAAAAAACAGTTTAAAACCTGAAGAATTGCATTCAAGTATATGTACCCTAGTTTTCTTGCCTAACTACGACACAAGTCTTGAAAATAAACAAGGTCAGTTAGCTACAAAAGCTACTGCTGAAGCTAGAGTTAAAGCTGACCTACAGTATGATGCTCTTTGCAGCTCCATAATTTTAATATTGGAATCTAGCAGAACAGCTTTGCATAGGCCACATTTCAATAATAATCCTTATTTATCTTATCCTGGGCCTTGGTGCAGCCCCTTTGTTCATCTAGTGTCTGAAACAAGTTGTTCTAGCCTATCTGCCCTTAACTTTTCTGTCTTCTGACTGGCTGTCTTTTGCAAACAGAGCGCTAAAACAACAGGTGGGTGGGGATTTACTGCTCAAGGGCAGCGCTGACATAAAAAGGGCCTACTATACAGAAATCTATAGTCAAAAGGGCTGTGAACCAGACAGATAAATGTTGTAGAGCAAAAAATTAAATATAATAGCCTGAAATTTAAAAAGATTAGCGTACGATGCAGCATGAAATGGAAAAGCTGCAAAAAGTCACTGCGCCGGAACGAGACACGTGTGATGATCTGTGCATTTGAAAAGAGATATTCCATCTCTTACACTCAAGCCTCACCACATCTACCATGGAATTCACCCATCAACCACTGGTTCATCGCTCGGCCATTGCCTCAGCAGAGTTTCCTTCACAAACAAATTTCCAAAGATGCTTCTCTCATGAGAAGCATTACTCTAAACTTAAGGACTCACAAAACTAAGAAAATCTTGATCAAACTGGGGATTATTTTTACCAAAACTGTCTGTAACACTCTGGAGGTCCTTGGATTTTATGGTGTTTAGTGTCCTGGCTGTTGGGTTTAATGATTTGTTTTTTTTACTTTCATTTTAAAAGAAAAACCTGTTTCATTTCTGACCACTACACAACATGCAGAAGACTGTTTAAAAAAAAAAAAAAGAGGACTGGAACGCTCATATTGTCTAATGAATGTTTCTTATAAAAATTCAATACTTGTATCACCTTGAACTGACAATTCATTAAACATTCATGTGTTGTGTTGATAAAGGATGATGTACCACTCATGCTGCTAAAGAGGACTTGTGAGCTTGTTTCAGTCTGAAACACTAATCAACACAAGTTTTTTACTTATAGTAATTTATATTGAGCAGCACGGCTCTAGCCTAGGACCTCTCAATCTTTATGCAAACATGGGTGGAAAGGAAAAGGTGGTGAGAGCAGTGACAAGACCCAACAGGCATCAATAAGAGCAGATTTACTTTGATCAAGTCAGATACACCATGAAAAGGAGGAACTGGGGTGGAGGCTGTCTAAAAAGAGGCAGATCTGCACCTAGTATGGGACAGACTAAAGCACAATAAACAGTGTGCCCTTGAAAAGATTTACCAATTGGTTATGTAGAAGGGTATCAGCTGAGCCATCAGCTAATGTGGGCTGGTAATGAGATGAGCTGCTGAGCCCGGAGTGCAGCCGAGCTCGACTTTGAGACCTGAACTAACGCTGCTGTTTGGAGATCAAACAGAAGTTGACTCAAGTAGATTTACCCCAACTCCCTAAAAGGCCTTAAACACAATCTATAAACAGATTTTGATTTGTAAAAATGATGGACTTGCCCTTTTAAAGACAGCGCTTAGCACATTTTACCATGTCGGCTGAACTGAGTCAGGATTGATTGTAACTCAGCTGGTGTGACAACTTGCCACGCTGTTCAACAGTATGAAGCATGAAACCCAGACTGTCTCATTCTCTCAATGTTATTCCCTCATTTCCATTTTGTGTCCAATCATTAACAACAAATAGACCACAGTGACCAGAAGGAAAGGTTTTGGATGGAGTAAAAACCAAAACAAACACAGTCCAGCGCTCCTTGTCAGCAGACTTCAGTCAAATATCTTAGAGTGTAATTCTGCAACGAGTGTGTGTTTGCTGCTGCGACACTCAGAGCTGATTCATTACTCCAGGCATTTAGGCCACCCTTGCAGCAAACAGCCAGTTGCTGTGTGGCAGCCGATTGCCTGGAACCTGGTCCAGATGCTTGTTAACAGAGGAAGAGTAATGGACCGCATCTCACCGCTTGCTACTGATGCAATACAGGGAGGCTGGAAAATGGTGGGCCAAACACAAGCACCCCCACCCCTGTCACATATACAGTAGCTCTACTGTGCAGAAGTCCTTGACTGTTTATTGGACTTGACTTGATTTCCACAGTTCTCTACCATCTGCCAGATATCGATGATCTAATTTTCAGTAGGATCGCTGCCACGTGTAATTAGTCATTGGAAAGATTCAAAAGGATTTTATGCTGATGGTTATTTTACGAGCCACAGGCCAACACAGCTAAGAGGATGAGTAAGTTCAGTTCTGTAGTTATATTAGCTGACGAAGGAGTCGCTAAGTGTAGGTTAATGCCCATAGTTTCCTGTTATAGTCTGGTTTACAGTTTTACGATTCTTCCTGTAAATCGCTGGAGTTCCCCCACCATAGTCATGTCATGGGAACTGTGGTTGACTTTTAATTAGAGAGGCTGCGATGTGTCTGTGTGTCGATGAGTTGCAAGGGATTAACGATAGCAGATGTGGTTTGGCATGTTTGAAATGGGATAATTCCAAACTAGATCCTTTTAGCTGTAAGAGCTTATGAATATGAAGATTTGATGTTCACATTCGTAATCTAACTGCTCCTCTTTAGCGTCAAACCGGGACTTGTGTAAACATCCTCTATGCCATAAATACAGCTGTAAATATAGCACACAGAGGACGTTTTTAGCATTGTCTGTTCGCAAACCACTTTGGTCTTGATCCAGAAAGAAGAGTTAGACGGCAATACTAAGAAAAGTGACCCACAAAGCCTCAACTGAACCAGCAAACTCTATGAAATAGCAGCCTCATCTCATGTGGCGTCTTTTAAGGACTCACTCGCTGTGGTTAGCTAAACACAGCTGTGGCATTTCAGGACAAGCAAATGTGTACTTGTCTCAACAATAAGCACTTTGGGTCTTGAATTACAAACTTTTTCAGTGCCTCTTGGTTCAACTCAAACGTGGGAAAGATATCCTTATTAAACTGAGAAATGCGAACACATACAACAGAATTAGGTTTCCCAAATCTTCATAAATAATCCAGAGCTGTGGCAATTAGAGTTCACTGACTTGTGCTAAGACTGAGCACACATTACTAAGTAAATAATATTTATTTCTTGTTTTCCACTCTTATCACCATCTTGCCCAAGGACACTTCGACGTGCAGACTGGAGGAGTGTTTGACTCAAGTGTTTGACTAGGAATCTAACGTGCTATTGTTTGCACCAAAAAGCCTGTTACAGATCAACTTTATTTACACATAAGAGTAAAGTTTAGTATACACAAATACGCAGGATCTCATTGTTTTGCACTGTCAAAACATGCTGTCAAAACAGCACACAGTTTGAGTTATCACTTCATCAGGTGCATGTGAACTCAGCATTTTGTCAGATTCTTATGAGTAAGACTTAATATGTTTGTCTCTGGGAGCTTTTGACAGAGGAAAAAGGTTCTCGAAGCACAGAATGGTCAGACTACCCTCTCCCACCCAGCCCTTAAAGCTGAAGTAATCAATATGTGTTATGCAAGCGTTTAAGAACAAAGATGAGCGTGTCAAAGTGTTTCGGTTTCTTTCAGCTCATTGTTTTGGATGAATGTAAACTTGATGCTCTCATCAATCATGTTTCCAGACACAGCAGGAAGCCGTTTTAGTCAAAGAGCTCTGATAAAACCTCTGTGCACAACTTACTGAGCACCAGACCAAGACAGACGGCATTAGTGACCAGCTGTTGAACATGGCAGAGGAATTAGTCACTCCCTATGGAATTTCTTTTGTGATTACTGTGGCTAAAAAAATGCTTTGCAGCAGCTTTTCTCAAAAATTCCAGATTCATGTGGCAAAGATTTATGTCCTTTTACTGCATTAAAATTGTAATTATTGCAAACTGTAGTTATATACACATTGCAATTATAGCAACATTACAAGCATAATGTTCATAAGTGTAACTTTTTTAAAGAAAAACTGCATCAACTTAAAATGAAAAGAATGTATCTGTTTTTACAGTACACACATGTCATGTTAACAACACTTTGTTTGCAACATTTTCCCAAGCTCTTTAACGGCAATTCTTTTTCTGCATGCCTTAACTATGCACAAAAGGTATGAAATTACAGGATAAATCATGGCCCAAATGTTGTTGTTTTAAAAGCTTTGTGGGTGACTTCACTAATACAAATGTTAAAAAAAATAAAATTGAAAGTTCTTGAGTAATTTTGGTTAATCTCAGAAATAACATAAATTCCAAGATGGACTAAATGGCAAATAAAGAATGGCCTATTTGGTGTTGGTGGAGACCAAAATCAGTGATTAAATGAGGCAACAAGGAAGTTTTTTCCTAACACAACATGTTAGTGATAAATTTAAAACATGGTTTGGTGCCTTCAGGCTAAAACAACAGCAGCAATCAGGAGGATTAGCTAAGACAAGCTTTTGATATGTTTTGGTGCAGCAGTCCCCAACCCCGGACCACCGACAGGTACTGGTCCGTGAGCCGCTTGATACCAGGCCGTGAGAGTTGAGGCTCGGGTTATGGTTTTCGGGGATTTTATCGTTAACTCTGTTTCCCTGGGTCTTTTCCCGTGTTGTAGTTGCGCGTCTTATTTTGAAAGAAATATTTATGTGTTACCATAGCGACCAGAGAGCATTAAGAGGAAGATTTTACTCTCGGTGTTGTTGGCGCATTTCAGGAGAAGGCTGCTAATAAAGTTACACAATTACACAGTGAATTTGCGTTGATTGTTGCGTTTACACAACAATACACTTTTTGTCTTGGTCGTATCATTTTATTTTATTGTATTTATCTGCGACACTGTAAAGGCCGTTCTGCGAAAATATTGTTGACATTAAACCGGTCTGTGGCACAAAAAAGGTTTGGGACCGCTGTTTTAGTGAATAAAGTAGAAAGACATGGAGAACACAAACCTCTTTGTGTTTGTGTCCTTTTTAAATGATCAAATAGTAAAAACAACAAAACAAGAGTTTAAAAGGTAAATATTCATTATCTACTATTCTGAATAATATGTGCATATGTGTATGTGCAGTATTTACAATATTTTTCGTGTACATGTATTCATTAGTGATGATTTTCATATTGGCTTACAGAAAGAAGTTGCTATAATATCAAAACAAAGTAGCATTTCTAAGACATATTTGCATCATTCATTTCAAAGTACACCTAAGTTCTGATTTGTAACTCTCCCATTGAGTTATATTAGACTTCTCACATAAATCATGCAAGACTAAAACAAGTGTAAATCTTAGTTCCTGAATTAGAAAGAAAATACATGTAGAAATCCTCAAGGCAGCAGCATATTTCAGGTTAAGACAATATGTTTGCAGGAGAATAAAATCTCATAAATGTGGCTGGCAATGCATTAAAGAAAGCTTTTTAATTACATAACTAGTTTCACAACTGTCACTTGTGTTTTTATAATGAACATGAGAGACCAGTATCCCAGTAACCAAGAAAGTTGGCCGCAGTCTGAGAGTTTACACTTCTCTAAATAATTTGTCTCAGATCCTCCAATTTCAAAACACCTTAATCCTGTGAAAACAATTTTGTGGGATTGTGGTATGCTAATAAATCCTAGTTTACTGCATTTTCAGGTCATTAGCCTATATTTGTCCACAGGAAACTGGAAAGGCAAACTTTTTTCCTAACAGCTTCCTGCTTTATATTCAGTACACATTCACACCTTGCTATATTCATACAAGTGACTGCACTAAAGATTCAAATAAGCTTCCCTACTTTCCTCTTATGTTTTTATAAGTACTACTTGCTCGTGCTACAGTTGGTCACCAATTTTAGTTCGATGTTAGGTGGTTGCTCGGAAACATGATGACATCACTATATATCATGCATAATGAAAGCTTTGTGGATATAAATTAGATGTTACTGTTTTGAAACTGAAATTAAATCCTTAGTGGTTTTATGAGGTGTTAAAAGTGAGTAAATGCTACAAATGGTCAGTGATTTTAGCCTGTTTGTAGGTGCTTGCTAGGCAACATGATTGTATTAATCATAACATCCAATATAGATAAAAATCTTCAGGGGCCAGTGTTGGATGTTCAACTCCCGATGGGGTAAGAGGAATTCGCAAGCAAACAAACACACAGAGATTTCATGTATTAAAGTCAGATTTTCCAGAAAGACAAACCAGTAACCAGTAACTAAGTAATTATTCTCCCATTTATTCCCCTATAGATCTTTCTATATATTGAGGCATCTGTTTCTTTCTACTACTGTTCAAAATCTATGAACACCCCC
Organism: Pundamilia nyererei; assembly: GCF_000239375.1. Lineage (NCBI taxonomy): Eukaryota > Metazoa > Chordata > Actinopteri > Cichliformes > Cichlidae > Pundamilia > Pundamilia nyererei. The sequence continues at coordinate 1,240,125 of NW_005187432.1, read as the reverse complement.
CCCCCCCAAAAAAAAACTTTAATGAATCCCTTTTAATGAGCTAGTGAAAAAGTTCATTTTCTGAAATAAACACTTTTTTTGCCGGTCAACTCATAGCCAATTGCAGAAAAAATCTAGACATAAATTTTTATTCCAGGTTTATTCTTGACTGATCTTTTGAATTCTGTATAAGAAAGCATATTAAATGTAATGTTATTAAAAATGTATTGCTACTTTACAATATTGGACCACTTTAAATGGCAAATTACAACAGAAGGAAATTACTGCTGCTCTAACATAATTCAGTCTCAGTTTTACAGTTAAGCACAGAGTTAGCTCAGGCAGTTCAGCTAACCTCGATTGCCAGCTCACATCACCTGAAGGTTCAGCCAATACCCTTTTATTCATCCAGTTTCCTAGCTCCTATAGGGTTCACTGATTAAGCTGCAGACAGTCTTGCAAGCCACTTTGCAACCCACCTCTATCTTTTGTGCTCTGACTTAATCATTGCCAGTTTTGTTGTCAGTGATCTCTGTTCTGTTCCATGCTGGGTCATGGGTAACAGAGCCAAGCTGCTAAATATACATTGGTGCATATTAGTGGAATTTATTGGGTCCTCAAATAAGCACATTTACAGATACCTCACAAAATGTTTATGGTAAACAGTAGCAGAGAAATTGTGACGCTGCTTTTTTGATGCTCAAACGCATGAATCCAGATCCAACAGCAAACACAAGCTTCAATTTACTACTGTAAGCTCATGATTTCACAAACATGAAATGTACTTACTTTGAAATCTGAGTTCTGCAGCTCCACCGAACCTCAGGGTTTATTTGCCGATTTACCCCAGAAGACAGAAAAGAAAACTACCTGCTGTGCTGATATATCTACCGCTAAGAGACCAACTGGCACCTTTTGCATATATATTAACAGTGACAACTGTTCATCATCATCCTCAGCAAGACTCCCATCAGAAGACACATAGAGGGCAGTAATAAATTCCTATAAATGTGCTTTGGATCACAGTCCTGCATGCTGGGGGACAGAGTTTTTGTAAAAGTGAATAAAAATATGAGCACAATCTTCTGCTTCTGTTCTGCACTAAACTCTAAAAATGTCCCATCTGTACAAGCTGTCAAACTGATTCAGCTTCAACAGGAGAACGATTTATTTTCACTGAGGGAAGACGCCTGAGCTGAAGCTGCTGACCTGACACTGCGGGCTGAATACAGAGACACGTTGTTGTGATTAGAGGTGTACGTTACCCTTTTCCAAAACCAAGAACCAAGTACCCAATGCTGAGAACAGTCTTAAATATTTTTAAACACAATTTGCTGTTGGCCATCACGAGCTATGAACTTAAACACTGACGTAACTAAAAATGTTCAAATGTGAGTTTGAACAAAAATTGTTTGTAGTGTCAAGATAAACATTCACAGGAACTTGTGTCCTACATTAAAATCCCACTAAACTCTGATGGGATTTTATTCAGAAGTAACTAAATATCAGCACAGAAAAGAGGACAAAAAAAGCAAGATGCCAAAAGTCTAAAACTGTATCAGATTTTTCTAAAAAAAAATAATATCGGAGCGCACACATAAAGATCAGAGTTTGTAAAGAGGGAAAAAAAGAAAAATCAAAAAAAGAGAAACCCTTTAAGAGCAAAGCACTCTTCGTGCTAAGAGTGCCACAACAATCCAGCAACAACTAACTAATCATCAAGTGTGAACACGTGTTTAACAGCTTGGCAGTTTGATGATCTGGATCATTCAGGTGTGTTAACACAATGACAAAGTAGTCCCAGAAATGGATGTCCCAGCAAATTGACCCCAAAGTCAGACCGCTCAGTGAAATTGCACAGTGCACAGTGGTGGAGGGGCAATAATTTGGGTTTGTTTTATTGCGCGACACGGGGATGTCGCAGTCACAGAGTCCACCGTCAACTCTTCTGTATACCAAATTATTCTAGAGTCAAATGTGAAGCCATAAACAAATGCCTGCAAACTTCAATAAACTGAAGCAACGTCGTTAGAAAGAATGGGCAAAAAATGCTCCAAAATGATGTGGAGGAAGTAAAGTCACACAGAAAAACATTCACGGGGCGTTTGATCATAATTATGTAAGTGACATGACTGAGATGTGACAAAAGTTTATCTAAACTGCAAAATAAATGAGTATTACAAAAAAAAGAAAGAAATCAGGAAATTACAGAAACAATAAACACAGAATCTTGTGACAGTGTGTCTACATGTACAAAAATACGAACAAAACTCTGGTTGTCATTATTTTTAGTGGTTCCACTGCGCTTTATGTTTTTATTGATGACAGACTGGATGCTGGTCACGAACCAATTATAGTTACCATCTTTCAAGACCTGCAATGTTCATTCTTCAGCCTGTTTTTCATTTTCCAATGTTGTGTGAGTAAGAGTGCTTTAAGCTTCAGTTAGTCAATGTGACAGACGTGCTGTGGGAAGTTTCAGTACAAGTGGAGAACAGAATAGAACCAGGCTGCACAAATGATTACTGAAATAGATACTAGTGTCTTTATCGTGACATTACAAGACACCAGAGGTACAACATCAGTTCTTGTAAGTCCATGTGTTTCTGGTAAGATTATTTTCATGCCAATACTGTGTAGTCTGAACCCTTCATTATGGAAATTTTATGTATTAAGCATTGCATCAGTTGCTGACTGAATTTGCCAGTGTTTTTTCAGGTGGAAATTTAAAAAAAGGAAAATAGCCCAGAGCTTGAGAGGTTAACCACAACCACAATTGTTCCCAAACCTAACCACACCTTAGCCACTGTGTTGTCACACATGAAAACATGTTACAAGAACTGTGTTTTGGAGGTTTGGGAAAGCACAGACTGCTGAGGTTTTCTGCCAAATATGGGCATCATGTCAAGAAAATATCCTGCTGAAGGCCTATGCTGTACTTGGATTTTAGCATGAAGACTGAACGACACGTGAACACTTCACAAAAAAATTCTACTGCGAATTAAAGAGCTTTGTGTTGACCGAGAGCTCAAATGGAAAGTCAGACATAACTAGAAGATGAAGCAGGTGCAAAAGCACCTGTGGATGGTATGGCCATGCCAAAGTTCCAGTCTGGGGACATCAATGCCACTGATGAGGACCACATGGCTGAGAGTTGGCACCTCGTTTCTGAACCTGTCCGCTCTGTGTGCCAGTCAGCTTCTCGCAGCCAGTTCTGTGTGAAAAAGGTGCTGAATACATTTATTCCACGCAAGTATAAATCCCTACGGCATCCGTGTCAGCTCAATAAAAGAGGGCAATGTGAAGCTGCAACACTGCCATGACAAAAATCAGTGGTGACGCCAGTTAAGACGCTCAGTCATGTCTATATTTGCAAGCATTGCTGAAAGCAAGGCTAGTTCTGGTAACAAAAAACACCAATGCCTGCAGCACAGCTTGAAACTGAAGGAAAGAATGCAAAGCTGCAATACAAGACCCCAACAGAGGACCCGATTAGTCTTCCATCCCCACAAATATAGACTCTGCAGCTGGAAGGAAAAACAGAGACCATCCATCAAAAAAATAAAGATCCAGGTAAGTGTTATTTAAAACAGATATGCCCTCAAGGCTGGGATTGGTTACAGTGGCCGTGAAAGCTCAACAGCTTAGAACAGACATGCAAAAAGACAAAACAAGTGATGTTTAACAACAATGTAAATAAAATACAGAAATGAGCTGCAAATAACAGACTGAACAATGACAGATGGCATGTGCAACGGATAAGCACTCTGGTTGTTAACCAGGTGACTCGTCAAAGAAGCCTGTGCGTTGTGATAGAAAATGAACTTTATGTGCATTTATTTTAATGTTCTTATTACATAATACATCTAGAAGATTATGCCTCTAAAAATTAAAAATCATAGTTTACTTATATTTGGTTGCTTTTTCATTCAAGGTTGAGCAATACAGTGCACATTTTTACCATGAAACTTAGTAGAGGAGATGCAGAGACGACCATCTGTTTTACAGTTGATGAGCCCAAAGGCTGTGAAGACAGCATTTTAGATCAGGAAAGCAAGCACGATCATAGTCATTGTTTTTTTTAAACAATCATCCTCATCTTGTTTTTTTTTATTGGTTTTCTTGTTTTTTCACACTTGCAGTATCATGCTCTGTTAATTTGTGTCGGAGGTTCGTTTGTGTAACATCCTCAAAACTTTCTCATTACTCACCTTGTCACCACATTTGTCTCTGTCGCCTTTATCTTAACCAAAAATGAATTTTCAAATTGAAGCCTTGCCATATTGACACTCTGACACTGTGGATGATGCACATTTGGACTTCACTAAACACTGGAAGTGGTGTACTTTTGCACAAGAAGATGGCCTTGAAGTGGATTCAAGTCTAATTCAAATTAGACATGTTTATTTTCTCTTTATAGGCGCAGGAACAAAACTTTTTGACCACACCTGGCATGACTATAGATGTGTGCTATGAAATCATTTGGAATAGTTATAGGCCTGCAATTCAAATCAATGTTCCAAATAGAAAATACATATAACTAATCATAAAACTGGCTTTGTTTAGCCCCAAGCACACAAGGCTGGACACTAATCGCCGACATGCATGTGCGAACTACTTACTGAAATGTAGTGAAACTGTTAAAAGTGGGACACAAACCAAAAACAGAGACTGATTGCTTTCAAAGTAAATGTTCCACCTTCTGAAATGTGTTAAATACAACTGTAAGGCACAATTTTTACTCTGAAAGCAAATAATCTCCATATCTGGTTTAACTTGCACTTTTTCAAGTCATTACCACTCAACTAGTAATTGTCAGCTGTTTGCAGACAAGCTGGTGACATCCAACGTTTTTACAGATGTAGGACCTTTAGTTGTTTTGTTTGTTTGTTTGTTTTAAGAGAAATATATACAGAGCCTAAAAACTGATCTTACTTGTGTGGCTAAATCTATCACAAAGCCTCACTGGGTCACCAGTATAGCTTCAATTGTTTTAATAAACTGAGTTTTGATGATGTGAAACAGAGGGAGAGAATATCAACATTTGTTTTCCACTTATTTTGATGCAGTGTTTCTGCTCTAATAATTCTGTTTTTGTTAGTGATTCTTGCTGGTTGTAGACTTTGCAACGGTGCTCTTGTTGAACTCCACATAAAAGCTAAGTAACTAATATCCATCATCTGTGCTGGTAACTCAAACTTAACTATATAATCACCTGCAGCTGGTCTGAAGTTGAGATGCTTTAACGAAGTCTTGGCTGGTTTCCTGCGAGTGTTTCAGCTCAGTGTGCTGTGACCCCGTTTGCCTCGAGTCTCTGACGTGATGACTGTGGCTGGTGAAAATCTGACTCACTGGTAAAATCCCCTCCCTTATTTTGATATATTCAGTCACTTTTATCATTAGTATTTAACACTCCCAATTCCCTAACACCCCAGTCCAGTTAAGTTGTGTGAGCGAAACCAAAAAATTGTTTGATTTCGAGACGCAGTTCGGGTCAAAGTAAGCTCACTGGGAGCAGGTGAATGATTCACTCTGGTATTGCAGAACATGAGGATTTGCTCTTGGGTCACAATTCATGCATGCCATCTTAATAAAAGGTTTAAATTACTGTTGACTTTATTCACAGTAATCCTTCCTCTGCACTGAGACATTTAATAGCCCAGATAGGGATTTTAGAAATGTGCAATTTATTGAAACTCCAAACTAAAGTCTATTTTACTGGATGAGCAGGAGGGATTTTGTTCTTTTGTTTCATTTTGAATTACATATCTGCACATAGAAATGACCTATTTCAGTTTTATATGAGAAACACACACACACACACACACACACACACACACACACACACACACAATGGTTGTAATCAAAATCGCTCTGCAGTTCAACAAAAAATTTGCTTCACTAAGTGTTTTTATAATAACGTAGCAGTGAGTGACATTAGAAAAGCTAAAACATGAGAAGAGAACTGCATGTTTGAGGCGTGAAGAAGTAAAATCAGCACACTTTCCACTGTTTCCTCTGTGCAGAAGTAGGGGATTCACCAGCAAAGGGGAAAACCAAAGGAGGAGAAAAATTCAAACAAGAAATGATTTTATTTACTTTGTTTATCTAATTTATTTGAAGTTGTTTGTTCTTTCATTGCAGAGCTGCTTTCTGTCATGTGCTGTCACTGTAGTTTTGCTCCTCTGTTTTGATTTTGTTTTAAGTAGTAAAACCTTTCAAATAAACACTATTTACACATTAAAAAGATTGAGAATTTGTCTTTTGGTGTGTTTTCAAGAACAACAAGAGGGTACATTTTGGTGTTGTAAATGACTCCCAAGTGGCCCGTTACTGGTGGAGACAAGCTTTTCCATGATCTCATTGCATTATACAATTTACTGTAATATCTGTTGCAGATTTAGAAAACACCATGTAGCACTGTCGACTTTGTATGAAAGATGGAAAAAGCTCTAAATCTGCATTCCCACTAATGACCAGCAGTGTGAGACTGGCCTCGTTCACCATTTTCAAGTCTTAAAATTCAACATGAGGTGCAATTTGTACATTATAGTCCTCGACAGACTACAGGAGGAGATGCTGTCCATCGATCATCTAGTGTCAAAAAACCAAGATGATGCTGGCCAAATAGAAGATGGAATTGGCAACAGATGATGCTACATTGACTAAATCCATCTTTTGTAAATAGGGTTTGCTTAACACTTGTAATTATTAGTACGTTCAGTTGGTTGTGATTTCACAGATTAACAAAAGCAGATATTACATTTTGTAGTGAGGTGAAGCTGAGTGTAATCAAAGGAACAAAAAAGAATTTGTATCATAGTTTTGAGTAGCTCATAATTGTAAGAGACTTGCTCATATGTGAGAAATGACTACAATGATATAGGCTTTAGAGTCAAGCTATTACCTGACAATGTAAACTTTAAGTCCAAAAGTACCAAAGTCCAGAGTCCATATAAAATATGCGATGAGCTGAGCCAGGTTAGGTTTTGAAAACCAGACACCATAAGCATAGGATGGATTTGACGGTGAAACTGAGGTAAACTACATACTCCTAAGGCAACAACTTATCAAACACAAAGTAGGCCCAACCCAGCGTCATTCTTTTGTATCCTTCTGGAGATTACACACCAAACATGTTGAAAAAGCAAAACTGACATGAAATTCAGAATGTTTCCACTGCAAACTTGCAGCTTGTAATTAGTGTAACATTATATTCAGAAAAAAATCATTCACCATCAAACATGAGCTTTATAAATAAAAAGGAAGAAACAAGGATTCTGTGTTCAATTCAATTAAATGCTTAATTGTCCAACAAGGGGAAATTAGTTTAGCAGCAAGAGCAACAATAAGAATAAACAAAACAATAATAAAAAGTTCTTGTTCTTCAAAGTCATGTTACCAAACCAAGCAGTGATACAGAAAGAAATAACAGATTCAATAAAAGGTCTGTAAAACAAAGACAACATTTCAGAAGAGACATTAAAAGATCCCATTTACCTGAAAAAGAATCTGTCTATAGGTTCATCCAGTTATCAAGACTCCAGGAGAGGAAGTTGCATCACGACTGCTGCATGTCAGTGGGGCAGATTGAGTGCTTGTTGGCAGATATGGGAACGCATTTGAGGAAGCAGGTAAATAATTTCAGAGAGTCTAGCAGCGTCTAGCTGCGTGTCTCAGGTAGAATAGCATTGTTTTACTATTTGATCTGAATGGTCAGATCTGTTAGTTCACATTTAAAAATAAAACATAACCCAGCAAAATTATGTGGTTGGTTTGAACAGCTGTGAATGATGAGTGAGAAAAATATTTTTAATGGTAAATGGCCTGTATTTGTATAGCGCTTTTACTAGTCCCCCCTAGGGACCCCAAAGCGCTTTACACACCCAGTCATCCACCCATTCACACACACATTCACACACTGGTGGAGGCAAGCTACAGTTGTAGCCACAGCTGCCCTGTGGCAGACTGACAGAAGCGAGGCTACCATATCGTGCCATCGGCACTTCTGGCCCACACCAGTAGGCGGTAGGTGAAGTCTTGCCCAGGGACACAACGACTGAGACTGTCTGAGCCGGGAACCTTCCGATTACAAGGCAAACTCCCAACTCTTGAGCCACGATCGCCCCATGCATGAAACATTTGCACAAAGTTTTGCACTTGTGTGTAAAGGCCTTAATGGGGTCCATAACTTACTAAAGGAACTTCAATTCAATAAGACTTGAAACAGCAACTGAAACCATAAACTCAATAGGAAAGTGAATACTTAGGTGATCAAAGCAGAGAGCCTAGGGGTCATTTTCCCATAGACTTTAATGCAAACATTTGGCTGCCAGAGGAGTCACCCGCTGCTTTCCATCAAAAATATTTTAAGTTATAAGCACTTTCATAATGACTTTTATGTGCAGGGTATGTTTTTTGGTTTTGAAAAGACTATAGCAATGCTTCTTGTGGCAAAATCCATTTTCCCCACTTGTGAATTGCACTCATGTCAACAAGCAAGACATAATTAAGTGATTTTCCTTAAAGCTGCGATATATCCGACTTGGCGCACAACATATGGAAGTATCGGCAGAAGTAAGCAAACACTAATACTTTATACTTGCAACTCTGCAATAAAAAAAACCCTCAAAGTTATTACACTGGGTTCAAGTTACACTCACACACAGTAGCTATTAATAGCAATTTATTATGGGTCTCCTCTGTGACCAAAACAAATCCAAGTGCAACGCGAGAATGTGAAAAGACAGCAGAAATCTGCAGTGATGAGTGAGAATCAGCAGCACAAGTGGACTGGCAGCCAACAATCCAGAGTTTCCTAATGACATGAACACAGCATTATATTATCATGCAATTCCTGTTTGACGCAAGACCTTAAGCAATCTGTAAATTTTTTCTTAGGCAAGTGTTGAGATATGCCATTTCAGCTCTCAGCATCTGCGACACCAATTCACATTTCATTTTTCTTCCTTTGCTTTTAAACTCAAACCATAAAAAAATATGTGGGTCTCTGCCTTTCCCTCCATCACCGCTCACCTATGCTGCTCCGGCCTCCCCTCTTGGCAAACCTAAACCTTTACAAGCAGGTGTGGATCTGTGAGAAACTTTGTTTTAGTGCAGATGGCAGGAAATTCCAGTGAAATGACAGCGGCTCAGTCTAAACCACAAGTTGTTGTGAGCAGCACTCATGGACCAGATAGAGCAGGGCCAGCAGCAGCAGTGCCTATGGACCAAACTTGGACTCCTGGCCTGCCAGCGCCTTGAAATATGAGCAGCTTCACGAGGCGTCTGTTAAAACTCTTCTGCAATGGACTTATTCCTGGTATGGTGGGTACTGACTGACTCCAGTGTGTCTTTCCAAACAAATTTTGGGTGGTATTTGGTCTGAGCAACCCTGTGAAAACAGATTATGTTTTACATCTAGTGGTTTATTGTAGCCGATGTTTGGTGAACCATCAGTATTTCAGCCAGTAGATCAGTCAGGGCAGCATCAAGCAACACTTTCCAGCTTTTCATGCAGGGCTCCTCCACATGATGTCATGGGAGAATTAGCGAGTGAAGAAGCCGCACATCCAACACTACAAAGCCGGGAATTTAAAGTTTGTTTTTATATAAATCTTGTTACATTGACTATATTGTTAATAATGTAATCTATTACAGTTAGCTGAATAAACAGTTTGACAAAGTTATGCGGTCGTGTTTAGGACAGCCTCAGTTTCACTGGCATCTTCTTGTCCTTGAACACTTTAGTTTCCCTTTCAGTGGCTTTAACGTTGGTAAAATCAGCCAATTCATCAGTGACTGACAGTGTCAGCGTGTTCCAGCTGTTCATTGCACTGATATGATAATTACACAGAGGTTTTCTGGAGTTCCACATTTGCCTCATATGATTTATATTTTTGCATGAGATATCCCACTTGATCCACACCTAATTTTCTGTTTTTTGGGTTGTTTTTTGTTTTTTTAATCCTGTCATCAAGTGGAAATTTTCAACATGTTTTCCACAAAGTTTTAGCCCGACAAATTTTGTATCTTTGGAAATGTTGGAATGTGAAGAACAATTTAAAATGTTGTATTTTTTCCTGCCTTGGGACAAATTTCACCACAAGCTTGTTATATTGTTAACTCAATGCAATCAGTCATTCAGCACCTCATGTATCAACTGGAGGTGTTCCTGAGATTTATTTTTCTTTGCTGTAGGAATCTGACCAACTTTCCATTAACATGTAAAACGTTCCTTGTGCTGCCATGTAGTTGATATTTTTTTAAAAGCAGCAAAGTACGTGAACATTAAAATGGGACTTATTATTCTCATTTCCAACTTCACAGTTCAAAATAATCCTTGATTTTTGTATTTTATTGGATGTTGGCACAGCCCCTCAGTTCATCCACTCTCTGAAATAAGTTGTTGTACTGATCAGAAGGTTGGTGGTTTGATCCCCCACCACTCTCCAATGCACCCATTGGACTATAAATGTGTGTGAATGTTAGATAGAAAGCACTTAAGCATTAAAAAAGTGCCTGTGTGTATGAGGTGTAGAGTAGAACAGCAGTATGTAAGATCGAGTCCATTTACCATCTGATATTAGTGACAGTAGCCAACAGCACAAATGCTGTTTCCTGCAAGATGTAACCTTTCATAGAAAGTTGAGTTTTTTCCCCCTATATCATCATACATATAATTCCCTCAAATTACCTTAAAATATTGTGATATAATTTTGAAGCTGTATCACCCACCTCTACACTGAATTACAGTTCAAGTTACATTTCACTGTAATTCTGCATGCTTTGTAGCTGTGCACGGCTATTTTATCTAACGTGTGCTATCAAAATTATATTTAAATATACTCTGACACCAGATACTTTTGCCCAGTACATGCTTCTGTGTGTGTGTGTGTGTGTGTGTGTGTGTGTGTGTGTGTGTGTGTGTGTGTGTGTCAAAAACAAATAAAGTGAATACAGAAGTTGTAGGAATAATGAGCAATAAATCGTAGTGTGAGCTAGGAAAACATACACAATCAATAAAAGGAAGGAAGTCAGAAGTGTTTACAGCTGTTTAAAATGGCAACACTAAGACAGAATGAAAAGCCAGCAATCATAAAATGAAGAAAGCCACAATGGAGACATCCAGAGATAATGGTGAATTTTCTGGAAGAGAATCATAGTGTTGCGCTTCATTGTTCGCATTGAAAATGACAGAAATAATTGCGTAACATCTGAAAGAGAGCTGAGAGAGAAGCCGGGTTTATTTCTTAGCTCCGCACAGCTTGCTAATCACAGCGTGATTATCAGCTTCAGAAAGTTACAGAAATGGCAGGAAACGAGCAACTTTGATTAGATGTCGGTAAGGTCCATGTGTGCGAAACCATTTGAAACTATACACAGCCTCACTGTGGAGGTAAGGGTTTAATGACCTTCTACCTTTATCAGACCTAACATAGAGGTGATGGTCTTAAGCCTTAGAGTGGAAGCTTCACACAGTAATTACAATATGTGGAGAAAATAGAACTTTCTCAGTTGCATCAAAGAAAGAAATGCATGCATGCGTCTACTTCCACATATGGAAGTGAACGTATTACTGAGTACACTGTTAGAACAACAACAACTTTCCCCAAAGGAGTGAAAGTTTGAGTCATATCTCTCTACCTTATTCACTCTCTTGCACTTGGATGCTGAGGAGTGAATATGGCACAGTCACGCAAGAAAGGGGGGAGAAAAAAAAAGCACATCAAAATACTCATTAAAGTAATGCTTTTAACAAGTTCCAGGACACAATCTTAACTGTACTCTGAGTATTCATTTCAAAACAACTCTCACCAACCCTCTTCTTTGTAAGCATCAGTGAAAACTCATGTTTTACTTCAACATTTCTCCCTGCAGTTCCAGCAGACCCTACGCCACCTTTGAAACACTCCTTTTTTCTTTCTTTAAAAAAATAAAAATTAAAAATAAACACAGAAATGTAAATTGATTTCCTTCTGGGAGTAGATGAAAGCTGCATATGTCGCTCTGCAGATTCTTCAAGCCATCATTAATTTTGACAGATCTCTTTAATTTAACTGCTATATTTGTTATGCTTGTATGTTAGTCTTAGGAGGTTCCCAGTAATAATATTTGAACTTTATTGCAACAACTCCCTCTGCATTGAGTCTGTTACTCTCTTTAGTGCACACGTCCCAACACAAACTAATGCAAAAAACAGCACATGATGTTGCTACTGGCAGTGGCTACATGCTCTGTAAGAAGTATACTTTTAATTTAACATAATAATTTTGTCATTTTTCTAGGACAGTTCCTCTTTGTTGCCGAGTTATTTACCAATCTGTTTGCTGGCACATTGTTTATTGCTGCTGCATTGATTTAATCACTTTCTGCTCTGCTCTCTTGCTGCTTCTGCTCCAACCTCCTGCTGAAGACCCCATGGGAAATAAACCAATTAGCTTTATTCTGTTATCCTTTATGAATGTGTGTTCATCTTCAAAACTGTGCTTTAACAAAAGACAACAGAGCTTTAAAATATGGGACATGTTCTTAATATACCCTAAACTGCACTTGCTGATATTTTTTTCATATGTAAAAATGGAAGAGGTCTCCCACAGAGGATTACTGCCAGCTCTGCCTTTACCCAACAGCTTTGATCAGTTAGATCAATCATTGTTTTGGTTTTACGGCCTACGGATGTATTATTTTGGTTTACTTTGACCACCACGCATGGCTTTTTATTCAGCATGAAGCCCTAAAAATACACTAAACACCACCTGCTAAGGACCAAAAGAGAGCCAGAAATAGATTAGATCTGAACACAGTGGACCATTAAGCAGACCAAAGGCCAGACATTTCCCTCAAAGTTGGTGAAGACGAAAAGCGGAGCTAGAAGGAGTTAAAAAGGAACTAACCAGTCACTGTGCTAGGTATGCCAATTTAATTCCTCATTAATTCTATTCATAATTCATTCTAATCAGACAATTAAGCAGCTCAATGCATTTAGGCATGAACACATGCTCAAGACAAACTCCTGAAGTTCAAACCGAGCATCAAACCGAGGAAGAAGGGTGATTTCAGTGAGTTTGAACGTGACAGGATTGTTGGTGGCAGACAGGCTGGTCTGTGCGTTTCAGAAACTGCTGGTCTTTGGGGATTTTCCCACATAGTCAGCTCTAGGTTTTACAAAGAAGGGTCCAAAAAAGAAAAAATATCCAGTGAGCAGCAGTTCTGAGTGAGAATGCTTTGTTGATGTCAGAGGAGAATAGGCACAGTCTTTCAGGTTGTTAGAAACGCAACAGTAACTCAAATAAATTCTTTGCAACCAAGGTATGCAAAAGATCACCTCTGAATGCACAACATGTCAAACCTGCATATATGCTGCAGCAGCAGAAGACCACACCAGAGCAAAATTGGACAACAAAAGACTAAAAAACATTCCATCATCTGATAAGTCTCAATTTCTGAGGCAAAATTCAGATGGTAGGGTCAGAATTAGGTCCCAACAACATGAACGCATGGGTCTATTCCACCTTGTAGCAATAGTGCAGGTTGGTGGTGAGGGTATAATGATGTGGGGGGTATTTTCTGGGGGGCCCTTAGTACCAGCTGAGCATCGTTTAAACACTGCAGCTTAAGGCTGGGTGATATATCGAGTTTTAAATATATCAATATATTTTTATACGAGATATCAGATGTGACAATATCGTTTATATTGATATAGTCTATGTTACGTTATAATTATACTTGTGGAGCCGCAAGTTTGCCTCTTTTTCGTCCACTTTTGTCTCTACGCAACGTTACTCTGCCTCGCCTCTCCTTCACTGAACACAACTCCCCCTCCCCCATCGCTTCACCTGCAGGCAACGAAAAGATGGACACGGCAGCTATCAAAGAGGAGCTGGTTGGTAAAAAGAAAACATTTGGAGATTACCATTTTAGTGTGGCCAGCGTTATCTTACTGCGGTTAGCTCATTAACGCATTGACGCCGTGCAGCCCCACGCACGGGGCGTTCCGCAGTAACTCGTTAACGGAGATTTGCCGCGTTAATGCAGTTATGGCGTTAACGTCGTTTTAACAAGATTAATGCTGACAGCACTAATTATTATTACTATTATTTGGAGTGTCAGATGAGCAGCAGAATAATGTATTCTGTTGAGAATGTCGCCTTATGTATAAATTCTGGTTGTGCTTACTGATCGCAAACCGATTTAATGTGCTACACTGCGCTCAGAAATCTGTCAAAAAATGTTTTAGTACGACTTTGGTAAACTACGGAGCTGCACCGCTTGATGGATTGTTGGAGCATTACGGCTACCGTAGTCAGGAGCCTCACGGAGTGATACGTACTGTGCTTCAACGTAATATTACTGTATTTTGTGTGTATAATGACCAGAAATGGCTCCTGTTAAGAGACATGGTTACAAAGCGGATTTCAAACTCCCGGCTGTCAGTCACGCAGTAGAACTTGGGAACAGAGCAGCTGTGAAATCTGTGTCTTTGTTATTATGCTCAGCGTCTTTTACTTTACATTTTGACTGCACAATTGTGAGCTTTTTGTTATGCACAAAAACAACGTTGTTTTATTTTATTTATAGAGCATTATTATTTAATAAATGCTGATCATTTATTTCTGAGTAAGTTTTCATGTACATCTACGCTGTATGTTAATAAAAGTGCCTATGTGAGATCTGGGACACAGCTTTGACTAAGAACTCTCTTTCTGTTCTTACTTTATGGCTTAAAAAAAATATATCGAGATATATATCGTATATCACCATCCAACTAAAGAATATCGAGATATGAATTTTGGACCATATCGCCCAGCCCTACCGCAGCCTACCTGATTATTGCTGCTGACCATGTCCAATCCTTTTAACGAACCCATCTTCTGTTGACTGTTTACATTAGGATAATGCATGACGTCACAAAGTCCAAATCATGTCACAAAGATCATTGTACTAAAAATGCCTCCACAATCCAATAGAGCACCTTAACTAAGTCTGCTCTCAGATTGGGACATGCTAGCTTTTCCTGGCAGGACTTTTTAATGACGTTTCTCCTCAACTTTTTACTGGTTCGACGCCGATGGAAGCTTATTTCCACCACTGAGAAGAGAAAAAAAATGGTGCTGGCTAGCAAAGCCACTTTGAAATTTTGGCTTATTTCAACATAATACCTTGAAATTTTATGGCACTACTTATTTTCTCAGAAGTCCCCTGTGACTGAGACAACTCTATGTCCTTACCCTCACCTATGGTCACAAGCTTTGGGTAGTGACTGAAAAAAATGAGATTGCATATACAATTGGTAGAAATGAAAGAGTGGCTGGCCTTTCCCTTAGAGACAGGGTGAGGAGTTTTACCACCCGAGGGGCTCCAAGTAGAACTGCTACTGTTCCACATCGAAAGAAGCCAGCGGAAGTGGTTCAAACATCTTGCAAGGATGCCTTGTGGGTGAGGGCATGTCCCACCAGAATAAGGAGGCCCCGGGAAAGACCCAGCCAACAGTGGGGTGTTCCACCAAAGCTGGAAGAGGTAGCTGAGAAGCAGGAAGTCTGGCTGTCCTTGCTTAGGCTGCTGCCCCCATGATAATGGGTTTTCTCAGACGTTTGACTTTGTAAGACAAACTTTTCAGATAATTAACTGAAATTTTTACTTCTGGATGGCAAAAAGAAAAACATTTCAGTTTCCACGGAAATATAGTTAGTAATAATTTCTTACTCTACTTGTGTTTTTAAATGGTAGCTTAAAAAGCTACTGGGTGCATTATTGCCACCTTTTAACTTTAGTAATATGTGACGCCTAGATTATACTCTGTTGTGGACATGGACAGCTGGAGACTCGATGGCGCATCAGTCTTTGAAGTCCACTTGAAGTTTGCTGCCTGGGTGCAACCATAGTTGGTGCACTGTGATGTACATTCTGCGCGGACCACCAACCCACCAACTCCAACTATCTCCAAACTCCAAAATTTACATGACTGGGACCCCAGCGGACTATATAGACCACAGCAGACTCATAGATATGGAAAGCATAAACCCTGCTTTACAGCTTACCAGCTGCTGAGGGGGAAAGGGTTGTACCTGTATCAGTATCGTATCTCTTGTATGCCACTACATTTACACTATTTGCTTTATAATAAACCATATTTAAATACTGGGAACCAAATGAATAAAAAATTTTTAAAAAGCTTTAATGCACAATCCAGTATAGTGTCGAAAGTGATTAAGGCATCGTTTGAGATCATTCACTGTTGCTTTATCTCTTGTTCAAACATTGACATCTAATGCATTTAACTATTTAAGGTATCCAAGTTTCAATCAAGTCCAACACAAAATCACCAAAGCCCAAGGAGGAGCCTTTCCCTGCAACACAATCTGGATTCATTTCTAAACCAGAGACACTATAGATACATTCATACACTGCCGCACACATTTAATACATCTGTTTTCATGTGCTGTGAAAATAACCTTGAGCATGAATCTGGGATTTATAATTGTCATTTACAGATAAAGTACCCTCCTTGTATTAACTGGAACTCCTATAATCCCACTAATTCACTGGACTGCGCAAAGAAGAAAAGTTCTGGGAGTTGAAATAATTTCCCAAGTAAACATGATTTAAAAAGACATTAGCCCGCAGTTAATAAACACCAGAAACAATGTTGAAACAGTTACCTCGGATACTTGAAGCGAGTTGTATTACCCAGCTGTGTCACCCTCGGGTGTTGCAAAAGAGAACGCACCTCTGGCCAGGAATAATATTTCTGAACGAAACCAAAATGACTCTGTGCTTTTAGGGCAATAACTGTTAATGTCCGTGAAAGGTATGCAGGGGTTGGGCAGCTGAGAAAAACAAGTGACGACCCATTTCATCAACATGCTCTGTCATAAAACAACAGCTCGAACTAGCATGAGATCGGATGTGACAAATTCAGACTCCAGGCTGTTTTTTCAAAGATGTGGAAACAAATATTTATGTATGAAAAAGCAAATTAAATTCTTGCCTAACACTAATTCATCCCATATGACCCAGGGTTCGCTGCAGCTTTGAACTCTTAATTAAATACATTAGGTCATCCTTCCCTACGTAATGTAAACACAAGTATTAAGAGGTCTTTCGAAACAAAGCGTATGACTTTGAAAGACCTCTAATGGCCACCAGAGGGAATAGCATTAGCCTTTTTTTTTCCCCAGCCAAAATCTGATCAGATTTTAGACAAATTTGAATCAGCAGGTTTTTCCCATCAGCTGGTTTTACACAAATTTAGAGAAGTGGGTGGAATATTAGATGATCAAAGGAGGAGCAGTAACTGACTGCATTACAACAAACTTATTTCAAGAATTTATTTGCGTTTACAGTTTTGAGGAGATTTTCAAGATCATTTGGGGAAAATGCCACATTAAAAGCAGCTTTGCACAATTTTGGCAACACTCTCCTAGATTGGTTTTCAATTATCTACGTTTTTTTAGCGATTGCCATTTTTCCAGTTGCTGCTTTTAGTTGTTGTGTTTATGTTTAATGTACTTTAGTACTGTTTGTATTAAAATGTTGCATCTTAAAAAGATAAACAAGGACGCATTCTGAATATTAGCTATATACATCTTCTGACTTGGCTCAGAAATCAACAGCAGCACATCAGATAAACGAAACGTCAGATAAATAAGTAAACAAACATGCATGAATGCAACTTTTTCCAGTTCTGATACAACACTGACACCTTGACTGAGGGTTCAGTAAGACACACTATGTTACCATAAATGCAATAAAAGCTTCTCTAAAGCGTCAAACCAAACATAGCTATAGTGAAAGTTAGCAAGAGAGCGAAACTAACAAGGAAAGATTTGCCAGTGGAACTTTTCAGTTGTGTCAATTCACTTGACCTTACTTAGCTGACTTAACAGCTTGAGGTTAAATCCCAAAGTGCTGCAAACATACAAATAAAAGCTATTGCTATAACAAGTGTGAAATAGCTCCAAACTAGCTGCTAGTTTCTACCATGTTGTAGCAGTGGTGTGGGAAGAGTGAAGGAGTAAAACACAGGACGTAATTAAACAGGTCCTGTTTTAAAGCAAGGGATCCGCTAAGTCTATTCTTGTGTTGGAGAACAGACACACAGGACACACAGGACTTAGTGTTTTGAGTTAAGATGGGACTAATGTGAGCTCACCTGGAAATCTACACACCTTTATATAAATAAAGGCTAAAGAACAAGAGTAGATCAACATCGGCTCTTAATCCAAAGGCTAGATCGGTGAATCCCCTGTTGGAAAATCTGTCAGTGATGAACTTTTGAAACTGGCTGAGAACAATAAGGATGTCAAAGATGCAATCTAAAATCTTTAATGCATTTTTGCTTTGGGGAACCTTTTTCTTGCCTTTAACATTTTTTTTTATATAAAAGGTCAAAAAATAGTAAAGATTGCATCAATATTTCCTGAATCCAAGAGCATCAGTTTCATTCTAAATCTAAGGGCAAAAAAAGAAAAGAAAATACAAAACTGATGGTGACAGCATTAATGACATGACATGACATGAAGAATTGCCCAAGACTTCTGAAAATAATGATGTGTTGTAATTAAAAAGTTGTTTTTCAAGTGCATTAATCTCTGCTTGAGGTCTAACATTTAAAACAGCAGCATGAAGTCAGATATTATCACTAAAAAAGACAGTGAGCAAAGATAAGAACTCAAGTAATATATTTAAGAGGAAACTGTATTCTTTTAAAAAAAAAAAAAACCTTGCTGCATTATTAAACATCAAAAACCTGCAAATAAGTAATCTCCCTAACAAACGGAAAAACGAACCGAACCAATTCCATAACCCATTCAGCAGAGGTAATTAATGATGCCGCTAAACAATTCATTAACCAACATATTTTTCCAACTACAAAGCTTTTTGGTCTCTCAGTTCCTAAGGGAAATGATAACATTTCAATATATACTGGGGATCAGAGGGGGCTTCTCAGGAACTGGGTTACAGCCATGTTGTAACCCAACATAGCTGGACTGGCCATCGGGCATACCGGGCATTTGCCCGGTGGGCCGATGGTGATTTTTCGTTTTTTTTCCGTAACGGTATAAACACTGAAAGGTGGTGGATTGGCCAGATGAAGGGAGATGTGTAAAAATAACTCAGTTGTTTGGTGGTGGCTATTGCGGAGCTTCTACAGATTCAGTAACATTAGCAAGTGGTGGAGGCCAGCAGATGCAACACGCTGGCAGGTGGATGACGGAAAGGCAGGAGGAGCAGAGACCCAAGGCGGTGAACTGAACTTTAGGTAAGAAGTTATGACCTGCAGTCTATCTGGGTCAGATATAAACCAAGTTTAGGTGGAGTTTATTTTCGTTATGCTGACTTTTCACGGTCAGTTACAACAACTCGTACGGCGTACTAGCTAGCATGACGGAGTTTCTATACAGCTGGGCGGGTGCTATGATGTTATTAATGTTGAACTTGTTTTATCTTATTTTATTTATAAGGTTAGTTATTAGAGTTTCCAACCGTCCCGTAAAAAACGGAATCGTCTGGTATTCAGAGAAAATATTATGCGTTTCGTATTGAGGTGAAAAGGAGCACAGTTTGTCCTGGACTTCAGCTACAATGAAAAAGACACAAAGCTGGAGTTATTCTGTTTTTGCTGCACAGCTGCCTCTTCTTCTCTCATTCTCCCCCCTCCCTCTCCTGTTTCTACTTCAATCATGAAACTGATCAATGATCAGCTGATCGGCTCTCTTGTTTGTTTATCGCTCACTTTGCGCCAGAAACAGGAAACCAGCGGATGTCGCGCTAAACAACAGCAGCACGTTTAAGCTTGATCAGCTGTTGTTAGAATTTATTTAATATTAATTTCTAGTATCAGCTGATGTTTGCTGGAGCCACAGCTGTAAAGCTGCTGGTCATGATATCGGTTTGGTTATCTGGTGAGAGGGAAACATGAAGATGAAACCAGGAGATGTTCTTACTGGATCATCAGAGCTGAACAGGTGATGGAGAAACAGGTTTACCTTTTAGGTGACATGAATGAGTTGAAGGGAAGTTATGAACTGTTTCTGAGAGACAAATAACCCCAGGATCCTTTTTTTATGTAGCTGACAGCTGGTAACTGTGCAGGGGAAAGTTGTATTCTTTCTCACCTGTCTTTCTGTCTCCTTTCACTTTTTAAAGGTTGCCATGTTAGAAAAAATATTTTGCCCTGCCATGCTGTTTATTGATGTGGCAAATGAATGGTTTATGAAAATATATCTAAATCTGTCATCAGTAATGATCATGTCTCACCTCTAGTCTCCTCTGTCTTAATTTCAGGTTTTCACCATGTGTTCTAGATAGTTTAGGAGGTTAACTCGACCAAGCAGTCTACTTTCGGGTACAGTTTAGAATACCAGAATAGGGAGGATGGTGTAGGTTTAAGTTTATTAGACTGATACATGTATACCAACAAGACAGTGTACATCACTGTGACAACAGCGTTTGTTTTCATTCAAAGGCTTTATGGTTTTTCCTATAATACCTGGTGGGCCGGTCTCTAGTCAAAATGCCCGGGCCGATTTTTTGTCCCAGTCCAGCCCTGTAACCCAATGACACATTTTGAATCTGCCGTTTACATTTTGAAAGCGGCAATAGTAAAACAATCCACTAAAACTGAAATGTTATTGTTATTTTCTCTCCCCGGTGAGAAGTTGAGGCGAACATACAGCACAACTGTCAGCCCAAACAAATACTTTAGGTAGAAACAAACCTTGGCTTGCTGCTGATTTCCCGCTCGTAGCACCATGGTCCATGTGAGAACTTGAACAAACAATCTGAGCATCTGGTGAAATAATCTGTGAGTCATCGGTGTTGACCAACAACCTGATCAACCTCCCAAAAGCATATTAAAGTAACTTAGTGGTTTCTGAAAAAGCCAAAAATCTTGTTTATTGCTCCTTTAAGAGTCACATATATAACATTAAATTAAGTTAATAAATTATCAGTGATTCCCCACCTCAATGTACATCTCAAAACCATCAATTCCCAGCACAAGCTGCATGTCAGTGACACCATAAGACTAATGATTAAAACAAGCCTCCTCATCGGTTTGCCTCTCAGTAAGCCAGATTTCCACCCCCCGCGCAGCACTTTTCATTCCAGCTACATTACATAAATCAGCAGACTGCAGAGGAGTGGAAAGGAAAAGTCCCATAAGTAACAGGAGGGAAACTATCACAGGGAACCATTTGGGCATGAGCTCACTATAGTGTATAGCTCTTAATTGCCTTACTCAAATGCTTGTTGCACAATCAGAATAAGTTCTTGTGTAATCCAAGATACGGAGGTAAGATTAGACCTGATAATAACATTTCTTGAGGACAGCGTGGAACTATTTTCTTCCACCCAGCGATGATTTTCCTCACTTATCATAAAACTCCTGACAGGTCACTGTACATTTGCATCCATCATACATCAGCTGGAGTCCATTTACAGAAACTCTTAGTTTTCTGGGGTTTTTTTTGTTTTTTGGGTGGTGGGGGCTTCGTTAGGAGAAAACACATCATATTGTTTCAAACGTGCTAACGCGTTAAACTCCATGACAGCGAAAAAAATCGTGAAAAAAACTTCATAAAAGTGCAGTAAAGTCACATCAGGCCAGCTGTTCTTACCGTGTGGTGTCCCCTCATCAGCTTGTTGTCAGTAGGTCTTTGCCTCGCGCTGACTGCACGCGGATTGTACTTCCCACTGTCACTGCAGAGCTGTCGGCTCAAGAGCTGCAGCTGCCTAGCTGCCCGCGCGCGCACGCACGAACTCTCTCCCCTCGACGTGAGCTAATATACGTTCATCTGTAAGCATCTGTTACTGCTTTTAAAGCTCTTTCATAATGCTGCATATGAAGCGCTCGTTGAGTCTGTAGTGTTTTAACAGTGAGCAACGAAGTAAAAAAAAAAAAGTTTAAAAAAACGACTTAGACCAGGGGCGTGTCCAGAGGGGGGGTATGTGGTGAGTCTAAATATGATTGGCCCCCAATCTGAGTTAGAGGGAAAATATTAATAAAACAGAGAAACGTTGAAGTGCTTTCATTTTATGTTGTCCTTGCAGCCAGTATGTATGGAAGCTATGGAAGGACTGATTCTTATATAGCGCTTTTCTACTCTCCCAGAGTACTCAAAGCGCTCTATATAACATGCCACATTCACCCAATCACACAAGCACTTTCTCTGTACTTAATGCTTTCTAACTACATTCACACACATTCATACTCCAATGGATGCATCGGAGAGCAACTTGGGCTTGACATGCAGACTAGAGGAGCCAAGGATCAAACCACCAACCTTCCAATCAGTAGGTGACCTGCATTACCTCCTGATGTACAGCCACCCCATGCCCTCTGTAAGTCAGAATTTCAAGTTAGGTATTTCTAAAGAACTTGGATTTTTGTGTTGTTGAGTTGAAACTTTGAGATGATCACTCAAAAATATCAACATCTAACATTCAAGCATTTATTTTTCATCAAAAGAAACAAAAAAGTTGTTTTTATTTAGAATATTTTTTTCTATTGTTGTTGGTTTAGAAACTAAAATGAAAAAATAGAGATAAATCTTGAAGTACTATTTTGGGATAGTATTTTTGAAAGAAAAGTTGAAATAATATTTCAAGTTTAATCTCGAACAAGGGTGACAATTATTTTAACTTTTTTCTTGAAATGGCACTTTGATATTTATCTACAAAAATAGATTTTAATCTCAAAAAGAATAATATTAATAAAATTTATATTGTGTGTGGGACAAATTTGGGCTACATCATTGTACCATACTGACCTACTTTATCTGCTCCTGTTTTTAGATATATAAGATAAGAAACTTTACACTGACTGGTAAAATCGGTTTGGGAGTTTGTTGGTGTGGTAAGGATGGAGTTCTTGTAAATAAATTGTCCCTTTTGGCTGATCAAGAACAAAAGGACCACCGTTTTATACTACACTCTCAGACTGCTGTAGCCTGTTTACATTATCTTCAGGTAAATTTACCTATATTTGCTCGTGGACTTTACATTTTAAAAGGAAAATACGAGAGCATTTCTTTTTTTTAGGATAAAAAACTGCCCAGGAGTGAGCTGTCTTGGTGGAAGCTTGCACCTTCTACATGTAATATGTTGTATGTGTGAAGTATTGAGTCTTTAGTCATAATTTGGGCATGTATATCACTATAGTCTAGCTATAATATACATAGATTTAAGGCATTTTTTAATATATATAGTCATCGTTTAAATAGAAAGTTTTAACCTTAGTAAACCACACATATGCCGGCTAGTTTCACGTCTGTAGATTTCATGGTTACTATGATTAAAGAAGCTTTAGGTATAATTCATAGTAAACTTACTTCAATCAAATTGGAACATTTGGTAGTTTTAACCAACCTCACAGGGCAAAATCTCTAAACTGTTAATGAGTACTGGGAAAAATGTTTTCCATACATACAAACTGTTTTTATCACTGTATGATTCTGATAGAAGTCCACTTTCTCATTGAAGAATGGCTATTTGATATGTTATCCTGGCGCTAAAGTCAATAGAAGGCATGTTGACTGTAAATCAGTTTATTGATTATTAGCACCTGCAGCACACGGGTCAGAGCAGGACGTTAAATCTAAAGCAGCTCCAGATGTGCTCTAAATAGTTTAAGCCTCTTAAGACAAATGCATCTGTAAAACTATAAGTATGCATAACAGATAGTTTTATTACGGTTTTTCCCTGTACGGTTTACCACTTTTCCTATATTATAACTGAAAGAGACTTAATATTAAGTTCACATGGCTTCTCTTCACTTTATGATATTTGTATTTCCAGTGGTTTCCCTATAAATTGTGTTGAGTATGTTTGAGGTGCTTGGTGTTGACCTTACTTTCACCATATTCTGGTTTCTGCTCCGCACAGTTTCTTATATGGTGTCTCTGTCGCTGTCAGGTCTGCATGATTTATACCAGGGTGAAAATTGATGGCACACATTACCATCCCATCACTGCCAGCACTGACATGTAAACTCCCTGCTACTCCAACATTTGTACCAATCACGTCAATACTTGGACACACTGCATAACAGCGTGTCAAACATCTGTCTCGTCCTCACGCTCTTAAGACTTTCATAAATACACAAAAGAGGCAAACAAGCAGAAACCTTTCATCTGTGTACATGATCACACAGTAAAACTGCAAGTCAGAGTATGAGTTCTGATTTCTGAGAAGATGCACAGAGCTGTAAACAAGTCCTCTGGGATGGAGCTGCAAACAAAACCAGATGGGCAAAAACAATTCACAAAAGAACGTATTCTCCATGAAAATTTGGGACACAGGGGCTTCGCTGCTAACTAGATGCAGAAAGCAGCTGGTGTTAATCTCTCTTTTTGCCATCCCTTCTCTTTAAAGTCATTCAGAAATCTTTTGAAAATGAGAATTAAAGAATTTATTCAGGGTAAAACACAAGTGTTTTATCTGCAGCTCGTTTTCATCTCAGAGCAAACAACAAATCACTGGAGATGATGGACTGATGTTCCAACTTGGAGAATTAAGTAGGTTCTCAAATTCACATGCTTTCAAGGCTTTTTCATTGTGGGATATTTGGTATTTTGCGATGAATATAAAAAGATATGCGGGAATTTTGACACTCTGCAACCAAATCAAATTAATGTAATAAGAGCTCATCATTTAACTCAAATTGGTAAGTGTCTGTCCCATAAATTAAATAATCCCAGCATTTTTGGTATTTCAGATATTTGGTTCACTTTTACTATAAAAATATGCCGATATGCTATCACCTCTCAAGCCCTCTGGAGACACATAATGCATAGATTTTATAGAGCGTGTCTATATAGAGTGTATACATATGTGTGTGTATATATATATATATATATATATATATATGAAACACTTACTGTTTGCAAGGTATAGCAAGAGGTGTTACTTCCTTTTCAAGACTTACAAGCCAAAAAGGTCTAGCAAAAACAGCATACAAGCTAAAAGATTTGGTTGATACACCTCCTCGGTTTGCCTCTACTTTTTTTCTTTGTTTAAGACGTTGAAAAAAAATTGTTGCACAGCACCTGTACACTAGGTGTCCTCAGTGAGCTTTCTGTGTCTGTGTATAACAACGGTGGGCAACTTCAGACCTCGAAGGCTGGTGTCCTGCAGGTTTTAGATGTGTCCTTGAACCAACCCAGCTGATTTAAACTGCTAAATGCCCCCCTCAACATGTCCTGACGTTCTCCAGGGGCTGGTAATGAGCTGCTTATGTGATTCACGTGGGTTGACCCAGGGTGAGATCTAAATCCTGCGGGAGAAACCGGCACTCGGGGCCTGGAGTTGCCCACACCTGGTGTATAACCTGACTTTCTTTGTTTCAGGCCTCGTGTCTGCACAGCTGTCGCTTTTCTCCACTCACTCTTGTATATGTAAATAAGAAGAGTGGTCAGGTCAATATAACTAATCTTCCACGTTTCCATTTGGGTGTGTTTTCTTTTAATTAAAAAAATAAGTCCCTATTAGTCAGTTCAAAAGAGCCTTTTCACTAATCTCCTAAACCTTTTCTTTTCAACTAACATCACTTTATTAGTTGTGTACCTTCTATTAAGCTCTATTAATTAGCACATTTTGTTTTTAATGTCTACACTTTAATGTGCTGGGTTGAAAGGAGTAAAAAGAACATAGGAGCAGATGTACTACACTTTATAACTAAAGAGTTGCAACCTGCTTGTCCGGTTCTTGAAACATCCCAATAATTATAATCAGTTGTGGTGTTTTTCTAAGCTTATCTGTAATTATCTAAATGTACGCAGAGCTTCTTTGTGGTACATTCTTTCTTCTTGGTAGCAGAGCCTTCATCTGATTAGAAAAATGTTCACCCTCTAAACAGGTAAATTTCTTAATCTGTGCCAAATACTTGTTAAACTCACATTCATCTTTTTATAAATAACAACACTGTCATCTCCTGGCCGGCTGTGGTAATAAACCAGAGGCCTATTGCTATTAGATAAATGTAAGTAAATGGCCCGTTAGACAAATGCGAGAGGCTGTTGAATTAGAAAAGAACTTTATTAAGTCAGAGTTAATCACAGTTACAAAGATGATTCATACTGGTCTAATTGTTAGCCAATGTTTAAAAATAAAAACCACTGAATGTGTTTGTGTTTTCACAGCAAGATAAGCAAAAGTTACTAAACACTGTTCTAACATAAATATCTTGTTTAATATATATTTATCAAATATATATTAACCATAAGTTATCAAATATACATTTAATTTATCACATAATCTTTAAAAAGGTGAAAAGAGAAATTAACATAATAAAAATAAACGTTTTAAATAATTCATTTTTCAACTAGAGGAAAAAAACTAGAAAATTTCTTTGTTATTTTGAATTTAAAAAATGTACTCTTTTGGGTCAAAAAGGGTTTCGTTTGTTTTGTTAAAGGAAGAACTAAAGAAAAATAAACGTATTTAAAGAGTCCTAGCTTTTTGGAGATTTTATTCTGAAAAGAGTGCGTAGTGATTTCTCCAAGAAAGAGGGTGAGTATGTTTTATATGTTTAGTTGGAGTGAGAGTGGCGGGGTGCTTCAAATGATGTACCAGTTACCGATTCCGGCCTCCTCGAATTGCACCGCAATAAAAAACAAGCGTCTCCGTCAATGACCGCGCCACCACCGTCTCTATGCGTTAGCTCGGCGGCTAGAAGAAAGCTAGCTAAGGGGGCTGAACCGGGTCTGCTCCAAAAGGACAACCTAAGTAACAAATTGACAGGTTTTACCGAAAGCAAGACATTTTGTTCGTAAAGGTCGTGGTGAGTATTTTGTTCCCAGACATTTTTCATTTTTCCTTCCTTTTTCTTTTCTTTTTGGATTTTTTTCTACGATGCTTTTTGGACAGGACGTAATGTGCTGGCTAGCGAGGTAGCTGGCTTAGCGGCCTCGGAGATGCTCATCCCCTCCAAAAAAAAGAGCACAAACGCTGGTTGTGGTTTTTAGAAAACACGACGCTTTGGATGCCTCTTAGCAACAGTCTCGTCCACTTTTTTGCAAGTTTGTGTAGCTGTATTTTTTGTAGTGTTTATTGTGAAGACTTTTCTTTTACGGGACTTGCTGGTTTTTGGCACGCTTTTCAGCCAGCTGGCCAGCTAACATTAGCATGTTAATAACCGCGGCAGCAGCAGCATCCTGATGATTGATTACACGTTATCGACTTCAGATTTGTCAGAATTTTGCAGGTTTTGGTTTTTGCAAGACAAAGAGGAACTGGTCTGATGGCTGTATACTTTTTTTTCATGCTTTTTAATTGTTGGTTGGCTAACGTTAGCCATGCTAGCCGGCTTTGATCCCGGAGGCCAGTCAGGGCCTGTGTTTCACTCTGAGGCCTGCTGAAGGCGCTGTCGGGGTCCAAGCGGGTGTGTTGTGGATGGTTTAGGTAATTTTTGATTATCCCTAGACTTTGCTTTTTTTGCCTCGGCTTTGGGTTTTTTTCTGCCCCCTATGGAGTAGTTTTTTTTTTTTCCTCGTGTTTTTCCCCCTCCCCCTCCCATGATGAAGAGTGATTTTTATTTTTATTTTTCTTCTTGAGTTTGAACGGTTTGGAGTGCCATTGGCTTAAGTTTTTGCATAACGTTACTAATACACATTTGATTAATTAAACATTTCATCTGAACCAGTATTATGGTTGTGTATATGTGTATCAAAAGCAATCCACGCCCTCACATTCACTCCATTTACCCTTTTTATGAGAAAACACAAAGCTTATGGAAAATAAATTTAAACATCACTATTATACAATACTGCGCACAAGTCTCAAACCGCCACTCATTTCTTTATTTCGTGCCAATAATTTATTGAAATGTGTAAATATATAAATTAAAATATGATGTGTATAAATAAAAAAACAAATACAAAAACGTTTTGTAAATTTCAGTTGTTTGGTATGACCACCCTTACCTTTTAACATGGCCTGAGTTCGCTCATGAAAGTTTTCTTGGAATTTCTTTTAAGCTTTCAGGAATAGTTCTCCGGGCTTCTTTAAGACATTCCCAGAGCCTCTGCAGTGTTTTTATAAATGGCTGTATGCATGCACTGTTGTACCTCCTTTGTGGTTAGATTTAAACCAAAAATTTGAGATTTTGATTAATTACTTCAGAAGACCTGTTGCCCCTGGTTTTCAGTCCAGATTTTGTGTAATTTGGCAAACCTCAGACATTTCCCATCCTTAAACATAGCTTCTCTCTTCTTACACAGACCATTTTTGATAAGGTTTCAGTGAGCACTACATGGATAACCTCTGAGATCCAGTTTCAAGTTTTTGCTGGATTCTCTTTATATATATCTAATTTAAGGATATGATTTTCAGATACTGTTCATTTGCTGTAGCACTACACACCATACGGAGATAGGTCAGGAGATAGGTCAGGTTTCCACTTAATAGTTCTTTGGGAATCACCTGATTGGTGCAAAATGAACTACATTATCCTTTACATTTTCCATAGATTTGCTAAGTTTTCTGTTACTTGAGTTAGGTTCCTTTCCTATGCTTTTGATTTATAAGCCTGGGTTAAGTGGTTTCATAAAGACACAAACAAACATACAAAAAATCCTCTGGAAATGAGTGTAAAAGCTGCCAGTGTCCAGGGAACAACTCTGAAAGACCTTCAGAGATCCTGGGGAACTATTGGTCAAGACTTCTTGGAGGCAAAATATAAAGACATCAGGGGTGGCTCGAGACTTTTCCACAGTACTGTTTGTTATGGCAAAAGCACATTTACACTCTTGATTTCATAATCTCTGAATTTGGTGATTATTAGTAATAATAATGAAATCTCTGGTTACCCTTAAAGCTTCTCTAAATATAATTTTCCCTTTAATTTCCCCCTGCTGCTGATGTAATTCCCAGTTCCAGAGTTTTTATTATAACACTACTTGTGTTTAACAGATTATATACTATATATTTTTGGTTGACCTTTGTATTGTGTCCCTTCACATACGCACCCCCGTGAGTACTAATAAATGGATCTGCCCATATTTGGACTAATAACCTTAGCTTAGATAAATTCCAAATTTTAATATTTCACTGATATGTAAATACCCTGCTCTTCTAGTTTTTACAAGCGGTTCCATCTAAGTCATTGTGAACTTTATGTGTCAGTAATCAGCATTACGGTAATTTGTGGTTTGTCTAGGAAATGAAAATAAAAGCAAACGTAGCACAGTGTTTTGAAATTCATCCAGCTTTGCTAAACTTGTTGGTATCTCGGCTGCATCTAGAAATGCAAACAAATGTCTAAGCTACTACACCCATATTTCTTCACACACTAGCAAAGCATATGCGGGCTAAGCCAGTGCACTTTCTGTCGATTGATTGCAGTCCCAGGTTTCAATTTGTGTCTGGTTCTGTTCTGTATTCTCACACTTCACCCAGCCTTAGACATTGCAGTAGGTATACATGCATTAGGCTCTACTTGTAGTCTCATACTGGCTAGCTGTCTAACTGTATTTGCCTCATCACTGACTCTTGCACACACTCCAAACAGGTAAGGCTTCGTACAAGATAACCCTGCTCAGCTTGACCGAGGTGTGTTTTCTGTCACCTCAGTATAAGTCGCCAGGGGCGAAGGTGAAGGTCGAGACACCAGCCCAAACTGAACCCAGCCCACAGTCTCAAACATCAGGCAGACGACAGCCCTGCACACAGACGCAATGGAGTGAGTGATGATGAATGAAAACCCCCTCTTCTGTCAGCCAGGGGGTTAATGTTAATGCCACGTAACTGTTTTTATGTTTACTGCCCCTCTCCAGACTTTACACACACTGGGCAATGGGCTTCACACACTTGCTTATATAGTTTACTTAAAATGTTGATTACATATATTCAGTGAGGATTGGGCAGCATTACAGTGCTACAAGAAGCTGTATTTGTATCTACAGCTAAAGCTCTACACCTGTACTGCAGGTTATTAGTTCATTGAAATGAGTCTGGCATAGCTGGGGCTCCATTAACAGGTAAATGAATTATATTAATGGCGAGTGATAGTTTTTTTTTTTCTAGTTTCTTTTATTCAAAATCGTGCATTTTAGTTAAATATTTGTTTTACTTTTCTGAAGAAACGCACACCCCTTATTTAATGTATTATGAAAGCACTGACAGGCATACCATAAAATTCAGAAGGAAGAAGGAACAAAGTTGTCATGTTGTTGTTGTTGTCTTTGTGATTATTATGTTTTATTACTCAACCCAGAGCCCCAAGCACTTCAGGCATTAGAATTAGAGATTTCTGGTATGAAACAAATGTCACTACTTCCCATGGGTCTAGCTTTCTGTCATGGGTGTGTGGTTGGAGGTGTTGACTGTAAGCTTTGTGAAGAGGAAGTTTAGTTGCTAAATGTAAATGTTATTGTGAAAATATTTTGCATTAAACCATACAAGATAAACGATAAGCAAAGTCCTTTTAAATTTGATTATGCAGATTTGCAGTTGTTGTTGTCAGATGTTTGTTTGCATGTTTTACAATTTGCTTTTAAACTTTTTTCTCTTTTTTTTGTGACATGAAAATTATACGACAGAACTACGTAAAAGTACTAAAACAAATGCTCCTTTGAAAATGATTTAAATGTCTGCTACAGTTAGATTTAGTCCATTGTGAACTTTTTACTTTATAATTTATTTTAGGTGATAAATAACAGGCTTCTCAGTTAGAATGAGCCTTTAGTCGGCACCTAAGCAGGAGGCATACTGCTTACTTTAAAGGTAAAGAGTGGATTTTGGCTTACTTGACAGAAAACAGGGTTTTCTAGCCATTAGATAACAATGTTGTTTGTTAATAAATTAAACCCAGATATTTTGATCAAGATTTGTCTTTGGCTATGCCTAAAAGCCATTAAGAGGACAATTTGTTTTATATCCAGGAAATCACAGTTGAAGAATCACGTGGTTCGTGGTCTTAGTGCTTGACTTTGTTTCCATCAGTTTGGATTTCTTTTAGATGAAGAGGAAATGATGCAGCTTTTAAATATTAAGTACATGGAAGCTGGTTGGAATCTAATCAGTTTCAAATTTGTAGAATAAGAAAAGATTTTGTAGAAAAATGCAGGTAACCAAACTTAATTTCTCAGGAAATCCTGATGAGTCCTTGACACTTTGCTTTGTGACTCGGCAAACGCAGGATCCATTCAAAGGGTCAGATATTTCTCATCCTGCTACTAAATCGGCTGCATATGTGTCTGTGTGTCTTCCTGACAGTCGTTCACCCACCTCCTCCAGCCTGATGAGCGCCAGCAACGTCACCAACAAGACCGACCCACGCTCCCTCAATTCGCGGGTCTTTATTGGCAACCTCAACACGCTGCTGGTCACCAAGGCAGATGTCGAGGCCATCTTCTCTAAATACGGCAAGATCGTAGGCTGCTCTGTCCACAAGGGCTATGCCTTTGTGCAGTACGCCAATGAGAGGAACGCCCGAGCCGCTGTCGCCGGGGAGGATGGGAGAATGATTGTTGGACAAGTGCTTGGTGAGGGCTCAGTCTCTGAATTTTCATTTAAAAGGATTTTGCTCTTTATTATAGTCTTATTTAACTAAAATAAACTGAACTTCTGAGCTCATTGTTTGAACCTTCTTAGTTTGTTACCACTTTAAACAGTCACTGTTTGTTTGCTGGGGCTGATAAGTGATACGTTTTTCCCCCACCCTTCTTGACGCAACCTCAAAGACATTTGTGTCTCCTGAGATCAAAGCAGGGATCTTTTGCTTGTTAGGCTTCCTGGTTAGACCCTGGGAGGAGCTAAGATTTAGTCTCATTTGTTTTTACTCAGAAAACTTATGTTGTTAGGCAGGAATCTTAATATGTCCATCTGCCGCCATAAAATATACACACATTTCCCAGTTTAAAAGTTTAACTGCTGGGTGTAAGAGGTTTCTCACTGAGAAGTGAAAAAGTCTACACGCAGTGCAGACTTTGGTGCGTGAGAGCTGGATCACAATTTGCTTTCAGACTAGTCGTCTGTATGCATCCAGTCATTCTGCTGCTCCACAACACTGCGTAATCCATTTGTTGTTTCGTGTGAACAAGTGTGAATGTTTAGGTATAATTTGCTTATTTTAAACAAATGATTTTCAAACATTTCTGCTTAAATGTGGATGTGAATTCATTTTCTCGCTACCTGAGAAGATGAGCTGAAATACAGGTTAATGAGGGTCTCTTGGCTGTGAGAATGAAACTGAGAGATGACTCGTAAGACTCACTCAGTGACAGTAACAATGAAGTCTGATAGTGATAGATTACAATACTCAAGGGATGCAAGAGTGTAATTGCTTTACACGTTGTCTCACTGCTCTGAAAAGAAATGAAGGAACTAGACAAGTAAAGTACTTTGATGTTTCTAATTGTATTTCTTCATTTAATCTCCTTTTAAAATGTTTCCAGTGGTAACAGCCGTAGGCACGAGCAAGCCTGAAGTACATTTGAGGAAAAATGTAACATAAAATCCATTTTGTGTTAATTTTGACTCATTTTGACTTGTCAAAAGAAACACCAAACTTCTCACTCACAAATGTGTGCCATTATTATTTGTAAAAGAGAAAGCAGGGAAGTATGTAGTGCCAGCAGCACTATTGTCAACTACAGTACAAAAATATTTATAAATATATTTAATGTTTATATAATATTTAATAAAAGTGTATTCACAGCAAACCTCTAGTAAAAAAAAAATTAAACCTTCATCAAACCTGCTATTTTCTGAAGAGAGACTCGTGGCATTGTTAAAAACTTCTAAAGCATTGGTTTCAAGTTATTTGTCCTCTCAATGGGTTTGTGCATTAATGTATAATGTAACTGTCTGGCAGACATCAACCTGGCTGGAGAACCCAAACCGCACAGATCAAAAAGCACCAAACGCTCCGCTGGAGACATGTACAGGTAAGTATCAGCTGCAAACCTGAACAGAAAGCCAGAAATGCCCCCATCACTGTTCTTGATGAGGGCATAAGTGACTTTTGATTTGGCACTAAAGGAAAAACTTGATGTAGTTAGAGAAAAGAAGGAATGCAGTGATACCCGCAAGTCTTCATATTTTTCAACACAAGCTTTCTGTTCTTTTGTTCTTCCACAGCAGCAGCAGCAGCTCCTTTGACCTCGATTATGATTTTCAGAGAGATTATTATGACAGGTGAGTAGATCCCTGACGATGGATGAGTGCTTTACACTCACGCACAGTGCCAGTCTTTGTTGTTTGTTCATACTTTGTTGTTTGTTCAGCAGTTCATGCTTGAAGATGTCACTCAAAAATGGGTATGAATGTTATTTGATTAGAAAAAGCAGTAATGCTTCACTTCTACCACTGCTCTGTTCTCACATTCAGCACAGAGTATGTTTATTCATTTTTAAAAAAAAATTTAAAACCTCTTGTTTGATAACAGAATGTACTCGTACCCGTCCCGTGTCCCTGCTCCTCCTCCCCCATTGTCACGGGCTGTGATCCCGTCGAAACGCCCGCGGGTCAGCCTTAGTGGAGGAAGCAGCCGGCGGACCAAAAGCAGCTTTTCCTCTTCATCCAAGAGCAGTCAAAGGACTTCCTCATCCAGAACAAGTGAGTCGGCTACCTGGTCCATGCAGCTGTCTGGAACTTCAGCACAACAGTATATTATCCTAAATTCGATCAGTTTCACTGAATACCAAACTGTTGTTGTTGGTGCTGTTATCATCATCAACATCCTGCATAAATCTGCTTTTGTAAAGATTTACAGAGGGTTATTCAGTCAGGCCTACAGACTGGGCAGTGACTGTATGGCCACACAATAACTAACACATGATGCACCAGCACAACCATAAGTACCGGCAGCAATATCGGCCACTTACAAAGGTCTAAATACATTTAATTAGCATCTGGCTTATCAGACTTATTGCTGGCAATACAAACCAAACCCACTGTGTTGTACATTTTCCTAATTACTTTAAACATTGGGCCAAATAATAATCTTTCAGTAACCTTATACACGTCCTTTGATACGGGGGGCAACTGTCAAAATGTACCCTCGTTGTAGAATAAGGCTTTCTAACTCCCCACCCCCATTCCACAGTGAAAGTGGATGAGCTACAGACCATCAAGAGAGAGTTGACGCAGATCAAAAGCAAAGTGGATGACCTCCTGGAGAGCCTGGAGCGTATGGAGAGGGACCATAGCAAGAAGTCAGGTAGGAGGGACACGGCATGTTTTAATGGGGAGTGCTGAGTGAGGTAAAACTCAGCAATAAATGCCTCCGTGTTTAACCAGATGGCCTGTAAATGAAAACCTACAGTACAAAATGATCTCACACATTCTTTTCTCACAGCTGTAATACAGCCTTAATGGCCTGCTTTTGTTGAAAATGAACTATAACAGCCTCTAAAGATTTCTAGCTTTTATTATATTTTTTCCCAGAGTAGCCTTTAAGTTCATTTAATAGAACAGATAACGGGTCATGAATGTACCTTTGTGTTTGGCAGAAGGTAAGAGTATGAAACCAGAGCCAGGAGAGGTGACTTCACCTCCACACCCAAGCAACAAGAAGGATGACAGTTTGAAGAGGGAGAGGGACAACCAGGATATGAATGACTCTGATGAAGAAGAGGACGACGAGGAAGAGGAGGGAGACCTGCTGGAGGAAGAGGAGGTGAGGTTTGCAAATGTTATTCAGAGGGAAAGGAATAAATGAATATGGGTTTTTTAGGGGGACTTTTTATTCAAATTCAAATTTCAAATCCAGCACTGGACAGACCTGCTATGTGCATCATGTGGTATCAAGCATCAGACACGTTTGGGATGGGTGAGGGTGGTTGAGTGCATATCTGTGTCAGTGTACATGCGTGTGTGTATCCGGTGTCCTTTCAACCAGTTAAGCGAAAGTCAGCAGTCCGCAGCCTACGCAGGTGGCCTTGGAAGGATATGTGTGCAGAGACCCACAACAGTCTGATTATCAGGGAGAAGATTTTGTTGTTTTCAGCCAGCCGGCCTGATGGGCCTTTTAGCGACATGGGAAGCCAAATGAGAGAAATGATGTTTTGGTTTAGTGCGAACGAGCTGCCTCCAATGCTACAGCCAGTCTAAATGTCCTTCACTGGTCACCAGGTCTGTCAATTTCCCGCTAAGCTTCTCCAAGATCTTATCCATGTGGCATTCAATAAGGACAGTCTGAGTACTCACAGCCCACCCCATCGCTTCGATCATAGCAGCCAGCCTTGTGGGGTTTTGAACAGCTCTAACCGCTTTCTTCAGTCTTCGATAAGCCAGCTCCGATCGGCAAGAACCCTGTTATTATGGTTCTGAATAGGTAGAAATCTTCTATGTCCTAATCGACAGTCCCGGGAATCCCAGGCACACGACGCGCCACTTCTACCACCCATCCAGCGTGTATCCAGCAGGTCCCTCCAGGACATTCGGG
The DNA here is from genome assembly GCF_000239375.1 of Pundamilia nyererei. Taxonomy (NCBI): domain Eukaryota; kingdom Metazoa; phylum Chordata; class Actinopteri; order Cichliformes; family Cichlidae; genus Pundamilia; species Pundamilia nyererei. The sequence goes on along the minus strand of NW_005187432.1, from coordinate 1,204,754 downwards.
CTCTCCTTAACCCAGGCTTGTGTTCAGGGGCCAGTGGATCAAATCCATATTCTTTAGGTTTTAGAGAACAACTGAGAGACTCTCTGGGATAAAGTTAGACAAGATTACACAAGGGCATAAGAAGCCAAGCAGGAAGAGATGCGTCTGCCTCCATCAGAGCCGACAGCAAATTTTATTTGTAAGAAGAAAGAACTTCATGTTTCAGATTTTCTCAAACTGCTGACATGTGAAGTCATTTTCTGAGAAATTTTATGGCATCGGGTTTTATTCATTCATTCCTCATTACCTTAAAACTGGAATTCATGTGATTTAAGTCCGTTAAGCTACAGTGAGTGCTCACTTGATCCAACTCAAGTCTGTCCCCTTCGCCCTCCGAGTTAATGGTTCCATGTGCCATCATGCCTAAGTATCTCTCAAATGGAAGCTTAGAAAAACCAAGTACCAAGTTTTAAATCTCTCTTAATATTCTAAGGAGCTTGGAAAGAAAAGTGACTGGACTTAAGTTGCTTGAAGACATTTTGCCTCTCATCCGAGAAGCGTCTTCAGTTCTAGGGTCAAATAGTGGAGTCCCAGATCCACCATTCAACCCTAGAACTGAAGACGCTTCTCGGATGAGAGGCAAAATGTCTTCAAGCAACTTAAGTCCAGTCACTTTTCTTTCCAAGCTCCTTAGACTACGATGACCTGGATGACTGAGAGCCTTCAGACTCTCTCAATATTAGCGACTGCTACAATATATACTGCTCTTAAAAAGAAATATTAAGAAAATGTCAATCATTTATTGTATTGTGCCTACTGTTTCCGTTTCAGCCAGAAGTTTTCAACATTTCTAAAATGATCCCGATCAACAAGATTTTTCTTCTTTTTCTCACTACAAGTTATAACAAAAATAGTAATTTATGAAGCAACTGTCACCTAGTGCCACATACAAAAGTTGTGTAAATGTGTGTGGATGTTTTTGTTCCATATCGTACACAAAAGTGCTTTTTCCTGTTTACAAATCTGCACAAAAGGTTGCTCTGACTGAAATACAACTATTAGCTTACCTCCGACTTTTATTGCTGTCCTTGTTAAAACCCATGCAATCTGAATCTGGTGTCTAGACCGAACAGAAAAGCGATGAGATTTTTCGTCAGGTGCATCTTTGCAGCATTGATGCCACCTGTCCTTGTGCTAATTTTAGTATAGTTTCCATGTTTTTCCCAAGGTTAGCTGCATAGTCCACCCCAACTTGTGAGGCACACCCAGTCATTTTCCATTATCGGTCTGAAATGAGAGTCCACTCAGTTCAGAAGTGCATCGAAGGTTACTCCTAGTAGGTCTTCAGGGGGTTAAATAGGGTTTCACAGTTATTCGATTTAAAATTTTAAATGAGAAGCTATGTAACTGGCAATTCATAGTTAGTCTACACTGTGCACAAAACGTCTCAGGTTTGAGACATTGATTTTCTAAATCTTTGCCTGCTTTCTTGTGCTTTTCATCAATTAGAAGCGACCCAAGACAGCTACACACACCCAGTAACTACACACACTTAGATTAGTGTTTGATTAATGTGGTTGCAGTTAGTTTCTATGTGCATCCCTTCATGTCACGTGGCAGTGCAGTGATAGAATTTATTATACTCCCCAGTTCACTAAAAGCCAATCAAATTGGAATTTCTGTCAGAAAAATCAGTGGCACCCCTTAACAAAACAGACACTGCTATACAGTTGTTTTAAATGGGGGAACTATTCAGACGCCCAAACTAGTTTTTGTACTGTGCTGTACTTGTAGAAGGCCACAGTCATGTGACTTCCAGAGGAACTGTTTAGAGGAACCACTTGTGCATTTGCTTCCTTCTCAGTCCCAGATGCTGCTTGATGATGCTTTGTCACCAGTGTTAATTTCTGCTTACGGTGTTTATGCTTTCTTGATGTGCTAATTTCAACCTCACCTGCTGCTTTAATTACTACCCCTTTAGATCAACAAAACAATGCAGTGGATAAACTTCATGACTTTTTTTCAGATTTATTTAAATTAGTTTTTTGAAATATCTGAATACGATTTATTTTTTTCATCACTTATTAAATTGTCTGCAGGTGAAAAGTCAAGAGAGGGATGAGGAGGAAGAGGAAGAGGAGGAAGGCGAGCACGTGGAAGCAGACGATGATGGTGACAGCGTGAATGGAGACGAAGACTCGTAGGCACAGATGACAGCCCCGCATGCGGTGTAGTCGCAGCTTCCAGAAGGACATCGGACTCCTATTTTAACTCTAATATTGTAGATATAGGAAAAAAAACAAAACGTACACACACGCACATAAACACACACATAAGCATGGTGCACACACTCTGTCATAATGTCCCTAAAGGAGATTTTTGTTTGCGTATCTTGCCCGTCATCCGGTACCCCCTATTTACAGGAACTAGTTGTAGGTTTGGGTTTGTTTTTGTTTTTTTTACAGCGTCGTTACTTGTCTTCAAGAGAAGGCACGAGTGTGGACTGGTGATGTTCTCAGAGACGACAGCTCGACGGACATGTCTTAATGTGAGGGCGAAAATTTCTGTTTAAAAAAAAAAACAAACGTTTTTAGCTTCAGTGTGTTTTGTTTTTCTCATCAGTGAATTAGTTTGGCCTTGTCTGTCTGTATGTTACTGTCAGTTTTTATACTATTCAGTTAAACTGTAAAGGAATAAATTGCAATAAAATATTGAATTTGCTTTTGTGTTTTGTTTGGCTCGACATGGATCTTTTGTATTGACACTACAGAGATGTTCCTTATCTGGCTTCACTTAATTCAGATGTCATGAATTCCATTTACATGGTTATCACTTCAGTAAGTAACCCAGGGTTTCCTGGTGTAGTCAGAAGCATTTTCAGCATATTTTCAAAGGGAAGAGGGAACTAAAGTAGAAAAACATGAAGTTGAAAACCATAGTTAAAGCATCAGTGTGAGTGTGGGGGATTGGAAAAAGGTTATACAGTTTTTTAGCTCTCTGAATGCACAATAAGTTGAAGCAGGCATGCTGCAGAAGAACAAATCATGTGCAACTCCTGGAAACAGGCTATGATTAAAAACTGATCTGAGAAAACTGGACAACAGGAGATGGGGGGAAACATTGCCAGTTTTTGTTTGGGCTGCTACATTCTGACTATAGGGTCAGAATGTGATTATTCCGGCAGGATAATGTGTGTGTGTGTGTGTGTGTGTGTGTGACAAAGAAACCAGATGAGATCAAGTGCTCAAGTTCACAGTATTCAAATGTTTCCAGTGTGATACTCAATTTGTGCCACAAAGACTTGGAGCAAGCCATCAAGCAAAAGTAGTTCCAATGAAATACAACACAAGGTGTGCCTGTTAAATTGTGCAATGAGCATCTGTTACTGTGACACGTAGCACAACCACTGCTTTGTTCTAGCCAACTAAGGTATTTTATGGTTTCTGTCAGATGACCATAAGCGCTTAAGTGTGCAAATCAAAATCAAATGAAGTTGCCATGATGTCATAAGCAGTGCACCACTCTCGTCATGGTTACCGAAGTGACTTCAGCAAAGGATGCAATGGCAAACCTGCTGTCTCAAGATGCATTTTAGGGAATTTGGACATCCTTCACAACACAGAGTGCATTTATATTTGATTGTTTATTTATATCTTACAGCTTATTTAAGGCACTGCAGATATAAATTAGCTAGCAGCTACAGGTTGCACAAATCATCTTTTCTCTTATGAGATCAGTGTGTTATGCAGTTATATCATCATGCTGTATATCATGAATGCACTGAGATTCCCACGAACAATCATAAACAGCTGTTAGTCAGCTTGTGCAGAAGGTTACTTGTGTGCACTGAACATACAAGTAACAAAATGGGGATGTACCCGATGTTTCTCACAGCCAAAACAGGGCGGTGAGAGGGAAACGAGATGACATTGCAGTGATCAGTTTTGAGAGATTCAGTACCGTGTGTCTCTCGATTTAACCAGATGAGGTTCATTTAGACATCAGTCACACCCTCATCACCACCAGGAAAGATTGTCACACTGTATCTTAGGGGATAGGATTTGTTGATTTCACTGTACCGTGTCCAGAGATGCAGCTCATGAGATAAGACCATAGTTTAACTTTATTATAATTAGCTTCAGTTTCAGTAAGTTTATCTTTTAAAAGATAATCTACAATCAGTACATATATCTGTTAAACAAAACCATCTTGCCATTTGTCTAAGTATGCTTACTTGTAGGTGTGTGTATGTAAGTCACATGCATGAATATAAAAAATAATATATATATATATATTTGGTGACTAAATCCACACAATTACTTTGAAACTGAACAACATAACATCTTCAAATTCAATAGATACAAAAAGTGCAAAGGAAACATAAAACATTTCACTATTAGTTCAGTAAACACGTCATAAATAGCTTGACACTCAGATTTTCTGGCTTTGCAAACCAGTCATCTTCACCGGGTCACAGGTTTTTCCTCTCTGCACTCTTTCAGGCTGTCTTCAGGACGAACAGCATGAGGACAGTTAGCAGGAGTGTCAAAGCTGGCAGGGAGAAAAGACAAAAAAGCAATTATTCAGAAAACATCCGTCAGGGTTTCTGCTGGTTAAAGTTAAGATATCTTTAATACCACATGGTGCAAAGTGTAATTATGCATCATAGTCATTGCTAAAGAAAAATTCAGCCAGGACAATATGGGCTAAAATGACATATTATCCCTGCTCTTTCTGTTGTATAGCAAATTTATTGTCATGCATTTGCTCCATTAAAAGGGCCAGAAGTCCAATAATGGCTCCAGCAGTTTCTAAATGTAGCTGATTTATACATAGTTTTCATTGTCCCCTTAATCTATGGTAAATTATACATTACTTACTTGGAAAACAAATTTTTTTTCTTCACCACTATCTTTTACTTATAACTCTAAAATGTTTCATAGTAGAATGAACTAATTTATTAAACAATATTTAGTAACTAAAGCTTCAGAACTGGGTATTGTGAACTGTGAATCTTCATCACATTGAGCCCTAAATCTACAGTCTGAGAATAAAATGTGAGTGTGGTGTTTACCATGACTGTGAAGAGCGCCACTGGCTGAATTTTTTGTCGTAGAAGGTGATGCGGTGGTGGCGTTGGTGGCGTTGGTGGCGGTGGTGGTTGTGGTGGCGTTTGCAACATTGGCGCTTGGGTTGGCGAGGTTCAGAGGATCGGTGGTTTTGCTAGCTGTGAAGGCCCCAAAATTGCCTGAAGTATAAAACATTGAAAATAGTGATGAGGATTCAATTTAACCTTCATTTACAGCTTCACAAATAATGTAGCATCTAACGTGTGTATTTATGTTGATAAGAATAGACAACAAGTTACAGTTGAAGGCTGCTTTCACTGGACTTACTTCCAGTCAATGGTCCAGACCCAAGGATGACAACATAAGTGGTAGAATCAGCGCTCCTGGTGTTGGTGGCATTCAAATTGGGGACACTGAACTCACACTGGATCTTTCCATTGATTACCTGGCCTCGTATCTTTGTCACAGTCTGGTAAAAACAATTTGACCATCAGGTAAAGTATTACATTTTAAAAAACCCACTTTTTGTTGTGTTTTTTTTAGGGCTTTGATGACTGAATTACAGAGTATGCATTAAATAATTTTTAGGTTAGCAGCTTTTAGGAATGTGTTCTGATCATCTGTCAACCGTTCAACTGTTTCAGCTTGTTTGGTAATGTTTATCTGGATACGTTTTAAAAGTAGTTACAGCCTCACCGAATTAAATGTAGAGAGTGTGTTGTTGTTGATGTTGTTTCTCTGCCGAGCCGCAAAGACGAATGAAGCATTGTTAGAGCTGTTCTGAGCACAGATGTAAAGCGCAGTGGTACCCTGAAAAAGAGCAAGCAGTTTTAAGGGTTATATACTTCCTTAATTAACTCACTGGTCTCACTTTTAACTCATTACTTTGGCCTGGACCAATAAAGACATAAACACATAAGCAGGTCTGTGTGAGCCTATAGAAACACAGATGTAATTGATTAACCTTGGTATAGTATTTACATTTAGTTTGGTGTGAAGGTTTCACATCCTGGTGTGAATATTTGACTAAGCAAGGTGGTGGCTTTCATTAAATAAACCTCTCTCGGTTGTCTCTGAGATGAACATGATATATTTTAAAGATATTTACTAATGGAAACCAATGCCCATTTCCAAACACAACCCTATTATTTAAGGTTTTTTTTCATTATGTACCAATGTCAAATATTTCATTAATTCTCTGACAGTGAGTAAACATTTCCTGTCAGAGGATTAATGGCTAGGTAATGGAAAAGTAGTTGAATGAAATTAATTTTAAAAAGAAATTGATAACATAGGAAATCAGTTATAATTATTGAAAAGGTAACGTGTAAATAAGTATAACTCTTCAGTAAATAATTGTTTTGGGTTAACATTTTGGTTTAGGTTAAACTTAATCACCGCTCTGGTTTTGTGTTCTGTGGTACCTGGGTTGCATTGGCGGTGAGCCCCAGTGCGATGTACCCAGTGGAGTTCCCACTGAGCTGGAACATCAGCTCGGTGCCATTAGGAGCTGTAGTGCTGCCTGCAGCCACTGATCCAAAGAAACAGCTGCTGTTCCCAGCAGGGTCACAGTTGTCTGGGGTCTGTATGCACAGCTTACTCATCCCGCAACCTGTCTTTGTAATGTTTACCTAGTAGAGAGACACACGAGCATAATCCAAGTCACAAGACAGCTTAGCAGCTTCAACTTCTGTGTCAACACTTTGACGAATAATAGCATCCCAGCTCATGAACTGGGAACAGCTGCTATTAGTTAACATTAGGTTACTAAAGGCTTTATGGGAAATGAAACTCTACCTTAAAAAAATTAGAAATGTATAAATCACACAAATCCCATTAATTATATGATTTATAAAAGCCACTGTTTAGCCATATGTGACTGTTAGACTGTATGTAAAAGATGGCAGCAGCCACCACACCCATCTCGATTCTTGTCTCCCATGTTGGAGCCTCATTCTGAACATTTTTGCAACCGCCATTACACAGTCCGTAACCTGCCCTTTTACTCTAATGTAGATCTGACCTCATTATGTATTAAATTAGTCATAACTTAGCATCTGAGATCGTGAACTCAAAAGAAACGCGCTTACTGAGTTCATCGATGGGGAGACATTTTTCCATAGACTTTTATATATTTTATATATATACTTCTTCACTTCTCCTCCTGCTGGCTATTATTATGGATAAATGCTCAAGGCACTCCCCCTGCTTTTTAGACCCACTAGCATTTTTTTTCTTCTCCCATGATAATAATAATTCTCAGAATGTATAAATATAAATAAAAGTTTAACCAAGCTAACCATGCGCTGTTCTATTTCACGCTGTAGATGCTTAACTTAAAAAGACAAAATTAGCAGTATATTCTGACACTATTTCGTACAGTAAAACTCATTTCAGCTCCTAAATATGTAAAAGTGTATGCTTAACAAATGCACTCCATCCGTGTAAATCACCATGGTCACAGTGGTATTGTGCTGGCAAAGTTAAATATAAACCAACCGTTGCATTAATGGCAAATGTGAAACTGTCTGCTGCTTGGACCTCCGGAGCCACAAAAAGCATCACTGCGGCAATCAGCAGGCTCAGGCCTCGCTCCATTCTTTCCAGGAAAGCAAACAGTGAGAGAGCAAATAAGAGAAGAGCAGATAAGAATGAGATTGCAGACTCTTTTTTTTTTCAGAACAAACTAAGCTCCTTTACATTCTACCTCAGTTTTATTATAACAACTTGTAAATTTGAAATTTGTGTGTAAAAAATGCACTTATAACAAAATGTTTTGTTCTAAAATACAGTTAAGTAAAAAGATTGTAAAAAAAAATGAATTGAAAAGAAAAAAATCCACAGGGCTGAAAACACATTTATACACAAATGTACTAAGTACAGTCAGTCCTTTAAAAGGTAATAAAACACATTATGGTTTATCCAGACTGGAATATTGACAGAATAATTATTCATTTAAAAACAGAGCATCGTTCCTTTTCTTTTCCAGGGTTTGTTTTTTCTTTGTGTAACTAAAAATCGATTTTCAGATTATCTAAATAGTATTTCTAGAATTCTCATAATTAACCTGATTATGCTTTAAAGGATAATGAAAACAAATGAAATAGAAGCAGGCATCCAGGAGAATCCAAATCTAAAATGTAATTAAATAAAGTTTGGAGAGACTTACTCGATGCTGTGAAGTTTAAATGCTGCGTTGAAGGATTGTTCTCTGCTCTCTGTGGGATGATCCGCAGTTCTGGTGATGGAGCAATGTGGAAGTAGCTTTTTGTTAAATAAGGGGCGGGGCTTGATAAGAATACACCTGTGTACCTGCCTGGGTGTGGGTTAGTTGTTTGCATTACTAAAGCAGTTTCTGTAGAGCAAGCCTTGCTAATGTCCTTGGTTTTTTCTTCTTTTACGATTTTCTGTTAGGGGTTGACTCACAAGGTTACTTTGGTTCAAAGTTTACTGCTCATCACTAAATACACTGTGAAATAAAGAAAACACGCATGAGAAGATAGTTTGGCTGAGCTAAATTAAATATAAATAAAAGTCAAATATTAATTAATTAATCGCAATCATTTTATGACTGTTTGTATGATTGTTCTCACATTGGATTCTCCTTAAAATAACAATGTAATATAAATTGGGCTTAGATAAGCAACTTCATAAATATGTAAAACATCATTTTGCATTTCTTTTCTTAGTGTATGGGTTTTCAAACAAAGCAGATTCAAAATGGTTTTTACTGCCAGTGTCATTGACTGCCAGTAAAGTCAATGACACACAGCAAATACACGTAAACACCGAGAATGAACTTTATAGGGCTTTATTCTGAGAAGTGGAATATTGAGCATTCACTTGCACTGTAAAGGAACATTTCCCCCTAAAGAAAACAACAATTCCCTTTTAAGGAGTTAGAGACGATGTCAAACACCCAGATTATTTGGTACCTTTATAAAGAATGTTGTGGTGTAACCACAGTTGCATCGTGATCTGACCTTCCTGTCAGCTTAGTTACACTTTTTGGATTTTTGTGTTCTTTATTTCCTTTTCAAGGAATTTCCTTTTCGTTTCTGGAAGTCTTTGTGTGTCATTACGTCACATGGGGTGTAGCTCAGGAGGGAGGGGAGGTCATCTACTGATTGGAAGGTTGTTGGTTTGATCCCTGAGTTTACATGCCAAATATCCTTGGACAAGAAACTAATCCCAAATTGCTCTCTGATGCATCCATCATGTGAATGTGAGGTAGCAAGCACTTACAAAGCATAGAAGAAAGTGAAGGTGGCATGTTGTAGAAAGTGCTTTGAGTGGTCTGGGAGAGTAGCAAAGTGTAAGAATGAGTCTGTTTACCATTAGGATGATTTCATCCTGCTTAGTGTGACTTTTAAAAGAAGGGGGGAAATTAAAAAAGTAAATTTGACAAAAGTCCAAGATCTAGAATTAGTACCAGTCCATATGATCTTACATAGGACATCATTTCATATGAGCTTTCTTACTTTTCTCGTCCTAGAGAAATTCCATTTTTACTACAGTTCATTGGTCTTCATATGATTTTGTCCATGTCACAAACTTTTCCCCTGTGAAAGACTTAGTGAGTTGGATTTTGAAAGGTTTCATCCAAAAGGTTTCATAGACCAAATTTGATCATCATATAACATCCTGTTACCCTTAATTGGATAAGCAGCTAAGAAAATGGATAGCTGGTTAGATTTTAAAATATTTTATTAATAGGCGCATTTAACTGCTGATATTATCCAGACTAATTTTGCCGAAATCACACTTTTAATACAAAAATCTGATATTTTGTGGTTCCTGAAATCATATTTAGAGGCTTGTGGGAGTGTCTCCTCTGAGAATCAGACCACATTTTGTGGCGCCACACCCTGCATGCGCTGCAAAGTAAAGAGTTAATTCCAGCCAAATGTGCCCCTTTACAAAGAATGAGAAAGGTGTCTTTGTGCCTTAACAATAACCATATGCATTCCTACATTTAGGGTCACATTTCATAAGTTATTATTGTAAGAGAACGAGTGATTGTTTATCCTGAAACTAAATCTTAGAATGAAGCTTGTGTTATTTACCAAAAACAGCTTCTTTCTTCTTAGCACTTCATCATTCTTACGGAGAATATAAACTATTTCCCACACTGTGGATAGCAGGCTTTTATGGCTGACGTGAAAACCATAAAGGGCACCGATTTGTTCATCTTTGAGGGCAAATTTAGATTGAATTTGTGGAAATTAAATATAACTAAAAATTCTTAGATTGAAAGTCTACTTATAAGCTTTTGGAGTTAGTAGAGGGTTTAAATACAGTGGGAAAAATATTTCCCAAAGAGAGAGACAAAGTATGAACCAAAAACCCAGAAAGAAACACATTACATGAAGGTTATAAACTTATTTGCAGTCTTTGAGTCTTTGTAGTTTTTTGAACTGGGTCACCAGGTTTGTACACATCTTGGGAGGGATTTTGGCCCACTCCTCTTTACGGAAGCTCTTTAAATCCATTAAGTTTCCTGGCTGTTATTTGGCTTGGCCCAACAGATTTTTATAGGCTTGAGGTCTGGGCAATTCATAACCTTAGAGTGCTTCTTTAGCCACTCCTTTGTTGCTTTTGCAGTTTAATTCATTATCATGTTGGATGACACATCCACGAACCATCTGCAATATTCTGGCTGTTCTCATCTAGATTTTACAGAACATGACCCTGCCTGTTGGCATTTCAGTGTGGGGAAGTCGTCTGCATCTTTAGTAGATTCATATATCAATTTATATAGATGTATTATTATTTTTTTTTTAATTTACGTAATGTGTAACATAATATGTTTTTTTCTGGATTTTTTATTTTTATTTTGCTGTTGTTGATTTTCTGTCTCTCTCCAATATTCATTGTTTTCTTAGTGAGTAAACTTAAACAAATTCGTCAAGGGATCAAATAATATTTTCCTGGATTGCATAACAAGGTCTTAACCTTATCGCTGTTATACAGAATTAGTACTGAAAAAATAAAACTGAATTAATGTAATTTGACTGACAGACTGACAGACAGACGTTTTTACAGCCTAATACTAGGAATGTACCTGTAGACTGCGAAACTGTCAATATCTGCCAGTATTTACCTTGCACCAGGAAATAAGCTACCAGTGGCTGATGTTTATCAGTTTCCAAGTATGAAATTTGAGCCTCTTTTTTTGGTAACTAACAATACTTTGTCCTGTCATTAACTACAGGATAAATTTATTTAAAATACCGGCAGTGGTGCAGAACTACACAGTGAGCGAAACTGATTAATATGACATTTTAAATGTAAATTACAAATCCTTTTCTAAACAATGAAGCTACAGTCCTGTGCAAAGGTTTTAGGCAGGTGTGAAAAATGCTCTAAACAAAGAATGCTTTCAGAAACATAAATAATTGTTTATTGGCCCCGAATGTATTCTGCAGCAGGACAACGACCCCAAACATACAGCCAAAGTCATTAAGAGCCATCCTCAGTGGAAAGAAGAACAAGAAGTACTAGATGTGCTGGTATTGCCCCCACAGAGCCCTGATCTCAATATCATCGAGTGTGTCTGGGATTACACGAAGGGACAGAAGTGTGAGGAAGAATTGATGCTGTTTTAAGGGTAAAGGGTGGTCACACCAAATACTCATTTGATTTAGATTTCTCTTTTGTTCATTCACTGCACTTTGTCGATTAATACCTGCACCTGCCTAAAATGTTTGCACAGTACTGGATGTCAGTCAGGTGATGTATACATCACAAAGTTGATTATAAGGATGAGGTCAGGGCAGGGATGGGAGAATACAATAGTGGACTCTAGCATGGGAGAGGCCCAGTTGTTTTCTAGTCTACTTCAAGCCAAAAGTCAACATTTTTAATTTTACTACATTTTTTTTTATTGTGTATTTTATTGTAACGACAATAACAAAACTCCTCTAAACTTGACAGGACTTATTTCTTCTTTGTCTAAAAGTAAAGTTGCCCTTTTACATACACTGAGCGAAACCCTTGCCATAGTAATGTCATCCTGTATCTGCTATTTTTCAAATATAATTTTGTTTCCCTCTGTCATAGATTGTATAGAAAAATATATTTTACACAGTTTATGGTCTGTGATGATATAGCACTAAAAAGTCATTCAGGTGTTGTGGTATTGTTCCCTCAAATCTAATCTGCCCACTTTGGCTCCAGGAACACTTGACTTAAGTGGCTAAAGAAATGTCAGAGTACAGATCCATTGGTAATCTTATGTCTTAATGATAAGTTAACTGATAAGCAATCTTTAAGAGAGCTATTCAGAGGCAAGATGGCTGGTATAGGAAGAAAAGGTCAAACCATATCTCCTTTGTAATCTGAGATCTACTTGAGGTTTGAAAGGTAAATTCCCAGCTGCAATTTGACGTCATGTGACTTCATTTTACTAAATACTCTTCTTCACTATTCTCTTTTCTTTTTTCACATTTAATCATTCATCTAAATTTTTTAAATGTCACCATCTAGGAAAAAGTGCCGAATGATTACAGTAAACTGTTTATATGTACTTGGTCAAAAGAAAGAGTATTATTTCATGTATCATTCTGTTTTAAATATATTTGCTTTCATGCAAGTCAAGTACTAGTCTGCTTTTACTCTGAAGGTCAGGAGGGGAGTGGACCATGAATCCTGAATATGGTCAGAATAAGGAGCTCTTTTGTGAAAAACAAAATCGCTACGGTTGGGGCATCAGAATACGCTTTTTCTTTAGGGGGTTAAGCAAAGTACATTTGGTTAAGACAAGTTTAAGTGGCAGTGACCCTTCATCAAACACACTGCAGGGCTGATTTCACCCCCCCCCCCAATGGGCTAACACTCTGAATAACTCTGTTTACTCTGCAGGTCTGAACTGTTTCACAAAAATACAACAGTCAAATAAGCCGTGCCCTGTGCCGCCAGAGAGACAAAGCAAACACCAGGACTCAGAGTGACACCAGAGTAGAGTAATGCTGATTTGAATGACCACTGAGCCAAGATATCACGAGCCCGAATGAGGTCATTGTGAAAGAGCTCATTTACTGCTGATTAATGTGCAATGGCTGTGATCTGTACATATGATCAGCATAATTGATGATCTCATAGTATGAAAAAAATGGAAGTCTGTGGAATGTTCCAGCTTAAGGAATGCCATTGTTGGTCACGTCACATCTCTGATTCAGCCTGTAGTGTCATAATACTGAAAGGACTGACCTGAAATACTGGACAGATGGCTCCTAAAGATGAGTAATAGATTTTGTTGGTCTGCTTGTTCTTCCTCTAGTTTACTTTTACAAAGTTAAACTCATTTATCTTTTGTTTAGAAAACAATAATTTTTCCATTATATAGTCAATACCACAGATGCACATATCTTACTTAAATAATTTGTGGTTCAAGTCAGGGGCGTCAAACAAAAGGCCCAGGGACCAAAATGGGTCTAGCAAAGACTCTTATCTGCTCAACTGGACAGCTTTAAAAAATGTGAACTATAGAAACGTCTGTTTTGTTGTTGTTGGGGGGTTTTTTGAATCACAGTGGGCTGTCTGTGGCCCACAATGTAAAAGGAGTATGTAAGTAATAAAAGTTTAACATAAACCAAAAACGACATCTTTTATGAGCTTTTTTGTTTTTAATTAACTCCTTTAACCCTTACACATAACATAAACCTAACCCTATTGCTTGCTGATCTGCTGGGATTTTCTCAGTCAACCATGGCTTAAGTCTGCAGAGAACAGTCTAAAAAAGAAAACATCTCCAATGAGCGGCAGGTCTCTCTGTAAAAAAACAACAACTTATTGATGTCAAAAGTTGGAGGAAAATGGACAGATGGCTTTAAGTTGAGAAGGTAGGAAGGTAACAGTAACTCAAATAAACAATTGATATAACCAAGCTCTGCAGAGCATCTCTCTGAATGCACATGTCACTCCTTTAAGCAGATGGCGTGCAGCAGCTGAAGATCACACCAGTTGCTAATCCTTTGAGCTAAGAACAGGAAACTGAGGCAAGAATTTGCACAGTTTTACCAGAATTTGATGACAAAAGGCTGAAAAAAAAGGTCCCTGGTTGATGAATCTTGATTTCCGGTGTGACCCTCAGATGGTAGGGTTAGAATTTGACACAAACATCATGAAAGCCTAGATCCATTCTGCCTTGTATCAATGGCAAAGCAAGGTGTGATGGTGTAGGGGATATTTTCTTGGCCCCTTTGTACTAACAGGGCATCATTTAAACCCCACAGCCTAAAATGTACCTTACAAAGTGGCTGGTGAGTGTATATACGCCTGAAAAAACGCCCCCAACTTTTATTCTACAATAGAAATAGAAATGAAGGAGATCACATACTACATCCACTTCAGTCACATTATTAGCAACACGTTGATCTTGTCGAGGCTAAAGAAAACATTAACACACACACTCACACTGTATGTTATACAATACTAGCAGCAGAGAAACAATAGGCACATTGTTTACTGTTTTGTCATAAACTCTTTCCATTTGTCATGATGTTGAAACTCTTCCTCATTTTGAGATAATGATCACTTGTTATGTGTAATAACACGAGGTATGAAGCGTAAGAACGTCTAGTCTTTGAGGAAAAATATCACGCTGTTCCCTTTTCTTCATCACGTTTGACCAGTTTTCCTGCAATCAGATCTGTTTTGAGTTAGGCTGCTGGTGTCTTCAGTAAACACACTGGTGCTTTTCCATATGACTAAATATAGCCTTCCTACCTACTTGACATTTAATTGATTAAAATAATCAGTTCCTCCCAGAGAGGAAGCAGGAATTGCTATAACACCTTCTGTTTCATTGTAGAGCAGCACACCACGTTTAAAAAAAAAAAAAAACAACCCCTGAAATGATCCCAAATCCTTTGCGATAATAAAATAAACGACTGAGATAAGAACATACTGGTTTCTCCTTTAGTAAACACAGCCACAATTTACAAGATAGTAAAAAGTTTTACCCTGTTCATATTTAGCCTTCTACTTATTAACTTGACCTCTCAAGGACTCAGCTGGTCTACAGTAACACAAGCAGCTTGATCACTGAGTTGCTTTTAATGTGCCGCAGAAAATAGCTGAGATCATCATGGTGTTAATGCAGGCTTATCACATGGTTACAAACCATGTGATAAGTATTGTGCTTTGTAAACACTTTTCCCTTATGTTTAATTTACGGTTTTATGTCATAATGCGGCTGTGCACAGGCAGGAAAGGACCCAATTGCACACGACACAGAGGTGGGAAAGTGAACTCAAAAGGCAGCTTTATTGCTGACACAAGTGGAAAACAGTACAAAACTAAACTGGGAAAATATAAACTAAACACAAGGAGAGGCACACAAGGAAACACACAGCCGTGGATGCGGAGATTGCGACATTGGCAAAGAGAAACACGGGGCTTAACTACACCGAGGAATAACGAGGGGAATGCGACACAGAAGGAGAGCACAGCTGGGAGTGATTAGGCCGGACGAGACAAGGGAAAGAAAACTAGAAAGACTGATATGAGACACGGACCTTCAAAGTAAAACATGAAAAGCACCGATTGAACTCTAAACACGTAAACTTAACAGAGACTGGGGAGACAGAACAGAGGCCTGAAGCGTGGGACAGAACGGCACAGAGTAGACACGGAACACAGGGAAGCCATAACAAAACCGAAGAACGAAAACTTTAACAGCCATAACCGAACCTAGAGTAATAATAATAACTTCAATAATCAAAACAGCCCAACAAAGGACTCAGAACATAAACCATAATATAAAATACCAAAACACAAGAGACTCAAAATGCTGGGTCACAAAGACCCAGAAGCGTGACACTTTATTAAAGGCTGGTGAACAGATAGTTAATTTAAACTATATATAATTTAACAGTTAACTAACAAATCATTTTTAATTGACCCATCACATTCATCTCACAACATTTTTAGGGGATAGATTGATTTGGCAGATTTTTCTTTTCTTGTTTCAACATCAGATGTCCTTCCTGACACAACCCCAAAAGCATTTGTATCTCCTCCCAGAGCCGAGCCAAGGCTCTTTTCTTTGTTAGGCAAATGTGCAAACCACTGTGATCTGTTTATAACATAAATAATGCAATCTATTAAAAGTGGTGATGTTATAGGATGGCATTTTAAACACCCCCAATAGGTCCCAGTTCCTCCAGTCTACACATTAAATTGTTCAGGTATGAAAGAGTGTGTAAAATTTGTACGGAAATGTAGAGTGCTTTTGGCGGTAACAACACTGCTTTGTATAATGGAAATGTAGCTTTTAAAGACGACAGAGTATCTCTTAATTTGGTTTTGGTAAACTGCAACGACTTCGATCATTTTATTTTGAACCATCTGATCAACACTGTAGCTATGGTATACACCATGAGAGCTTAGAAACTCTTGTACTTTAGCTGTGGAAGTGAGATCCATGACATCTGCTTCAAGGTTATTAGGTGTAGCAGAAAGGACACAAAACAGACATTTTCTCTTTTTGTTTACTCATGAAAAGCCCAGAGGAGTAGAAAAGACCCATGTAAAAACACATACAATGACTATACACAGACTGAGACACCAGTGGTGAAAACACAGAAACAAAGTACCATCACTAAAATGTAGCGGCATTAAACCTGAGAGCATGGGCATGGAGGAAGCGACACCTGGTTAAAGTGCTCTGTTTGAAAAATCTCTGTAACAGGTGAGCTTTAAGAACACGAACAGGTATCACATGATCATTCTATCAGCCTGGCGCAGTTCCAGGGTGTGTTTTACTTTTGTAATTTAATGACTCAAAGTCAAACTGGCTTTTTTGTCATATAAAAAACTATTTGGAGCATTTCCGTAAGAAAACCTTGTTAAAACATACAAGTCATACAAGTTTTACTTTCATACACCAATAAAAAAAAAAAAAAGACAGACACTGTGTAACATATTTTAAATAAATACAAAACAGGTTATATGATGTTAGAAGTCAGTAATAATCATGACTGGTTTTTTTGTCATTTATCCTGTGTTTAATCATCGACTTTGGTTGATTGTGTTCAACAGAGGAAGGAGGGAGCATCTAAACCTAACCCACCTAAATCTGCCTAAACAAATGCTGCAATTACATACTGTCAGGTTTATATGGTTGATTGTCATTTATGCTTAGAAATATTTACTCATATATGCTTAGAGTTTAGAATCGATGTCATATTGATAGGGGTCTGATCCTTAGTAGTCTGCAAAGACTCTGTGTGCCTTCCAGACTGTTCTGGCATTCACACCCACATCCTGGGAGCATGGGAGAGGTCATTAAGAGGTCATACCTTCTTACTGTTTCATGGCAGGATAAACACATCTATATCTGTTTTAGTCTAAGTGCCTTTTGTTTAGATGAACTGCTGGACTCCCAGACCAGCAGGTTTAGGGAAGTCGTTTATGGGGTCACATTCTGACCACACACACACACAACGCACAGACAAGGTACTCTTTGTTTGTATGCATATGTCATATGTTAATGAACCTATGCATACTCATGTAACCTCAATAAAGAGCAGCGTTACGGGGGGAGCGGACGAGAGCATCTGGGGTCAAGCGAAGGAACGGCGTTTGTCCAGTTCTCTCCCGTGCACGAGAAACATAAAGAACTTTGCCTACTCGTGTCTTGCTTTGCTGTGTAGTTAAATTGTCTTGAACGTTCCAGCGAATAGGTTTAAGCTACAAACCCATCACATACAAATACTGCAATTGCAAAACCTACATAAAACATCTAAATGTAGTGTCTCTGAAGCTGTGGAAAATAAAACGGGTAGGTATAGCACGGGCTGCAAATCATCCCGACTCACCAAATCCAGCCATTCACATGCTTATTATTCAGCTGCAGAAATGTTACAGAGTGACTTCAGCCACATCTTAAATGTATTAACCTCCCCTTACTTATTTTTACTATTATCCATTTTAGTGCATTAGTTAGTCGACTAGAAAGTGCCGATGGCCTGTAGACTACTTTCTGCTAATCATGCCACCATGCCACAATGCACTGAAAGCTTTTGCAAGAGTCATTCTGCAGCTTGACTGTATGGCAGGACCTTAAAACATCTGCCCCTCCAAATGCAATGATTCATAGGAAGTCTTAGTGTCGTGTCTCACAGTGTTTGCAGATAGACCCCCTTACATTTTCCCACTCAAAGGGAGAAGCAAATGAGTGAAACAGAGAGACTAAATTCAGAGTTTGAACCTATTGCAAACATTAGCACGCTAATCGTCACCGTATTATGTAGTGTGTCAGTATGCCAAAGGCTTAGCAGCGGTTGGTTATTATTATTTTTACTGATAACTGTCTAATGATAACTTGGAATTCTAATTGAGCAGATTTACTTGTATTCTCAGGTGTCATAATTGATTTGATTCCATGTGAAGTGATGTTAGTGTTGATTTTATTTATTTATTTATTGTTTTTGCATTTGCCATCTTTTATTGGGGTATTTATATGTTGTATGTTGAGTTATTTTTAGCACTGCACAGTAGCAGAAGGTAAATTTTCCTCTGATACAATAAAGTTTTACCTTTGACCCAACAGTCGTGCTGAAGGCATCAAAGTCATTAGAGTTATCATCTGTGGATCACACAAATCCCATGAAGACACCCGTACTCATCACATTTGTAAGAGGTGTAATCAAGACGTTCTGGGAGTCAAAAATCAAAAACCAAACATGCTAAAAAATTTCAAGACGATATTCTAATGCATCTCTGGACAGCTCACAACACTGCTGCTGGCGTTCCTACATCACTGTCTTATTGTCAAATGACAAAAATCAGCTTCTTTTTCAAACTGTCCTGACTTTCAACTTGAAGCTCCTCACAGAGCATCAGGTCAGAAGTGGGACAACCCCTACCCCCCACCCCAGTAGTGCTACTGTTTCATCCTTGTATCTGCGTCATTAAAAGGAGTTCAGTTAGCCTTCTGCTGCTCCTGTTTGTAATGTACGCCTCCATGTACACACAGCTATCACTGGTTTACTGCAGTACTGTGAGAAACCGTAGACACAGTGGATTTTCTTGTTGAAGTAACACACTGTATGTTTTTGTTGGTAAGGCTGGTAAGATGTTAGAATTAAATGTCCAGTCCGTCTCGCAGGAGAGCTTGGAGAGCTCGTTGTCCTGGTTGGCTGTGTTCATGCTCTCTCCCTCTTTCACTTCCTCTCCTCTCTCTGTTACTCCTCTGACTCTCTCCATCGTCTTTTCTTTTTGCCTTTGTGTCACCTCCCTCACCTCCTGCCCTCTCAAACTGCCTCCTTGCACTCTCCACCCTGCTCCCATGCTTCTCATCACCCCTCTCCCTGTGCTCCCTCTTGTGGTGGCTCCTCTTTGAATACTCTCTGCTGCCTCCTAACTCTCTTTCTGACCCTCTCCTCTTCGTTGATGATATTTCGTGATCTTGGTGCGACTCCTTCCTGTTCTCAGTCTCCTGACCATGTCTCTTTTCTTCTCTATTTTTTGCCATTTCAGCTCTCCAGTCCTTTACTCCTCTATCCTCCTCGCTCCCTTTCCTACTTTGCCTTTCTTCGCCAGTTCCTCTATTTAGATGTTCACCTCCTCTTTCTACCACTTTCTCACTGCTGCTGCTATGTCTCCTCTTACTGCGGTCCCCTGTTTTTACAGATGTACTTTCAGGTGGCTTCATTTCTCCTTCATCGTCCCTGCTGCTTCTTCTCCTTTCACTTCCTCTCTCAGGTTTCACTCGCTCACTTTTGCTGCCCTCTGATCTGCTCTTCACTTCCTCCTGCTCTTTTCTACTTTTATGTTTCTCTTTCTCTGTTGTTTTATTTGTACCAATATCATCGTTTATCTTGCTGACCTTACCATTACAGTTGTCATTTCCAGCTGTTATTCTGTTTTTGGTGTTTTTGTCTTGTTTGCTTTCTTTCTGAGACTGTTGTTTCAGGACTTCTTTGGCAGTTTTGCCACTTGCCTTGTTTTTCTCCTCTTTTTCCTCATCGGGCATCTTTTCTTTGGACTTGCATTTTTCTTTGTCTTTGTCGTTACTGTCCTCCTGTTTTTTCTCCTTTTCTTCATCTTTTCCTTTCAAGCTCTTCTCCTTTTTCTCCTTCTCATCTTTTTCTTTTATGCTCTTCTCCTCTTTCTTCACCTTTTTAATTTTTGAATTTTCCTTCTCCATTTCTTTACCCTTCTTTTCAACCTCTACAACCTTCTTGTCCACTTTCTCCTCCAGGAGGTCCAGCTCCTGCTCCAGCTCAGCCAGCTTCTTTGGATCAGACACCAAGTCGTCCTCAACCTCTACTTCCACCTCCTCAACCTCCTCAAACTCCTCCACCTCAATGCCGTCCATCGTCTTCTGCAGTTGCGTCTTCACCCTGTTGAGCTCCAGGAGGCCATCTTGAAGGTCTTTACATACCTCTCTGATCTTGGTGGCAAATTTGGTTTTGGCACCCTTGCGAAGCTCATGAGAGTCTTTAGCGAGGAAGAAAACATCCAAAGCCAAAAAGAGTGCCGACATGACGCCTGTGGTGACGCTGATGGCCTGAGCGGCCTTGGCTATGCCGCCTGCCCTACCTAAAACCTGCACGGTGCTGACGAGCTGGTTGGTGTTGATCATCAGGGCTTTTCCCGCGCGGCCTCCCTCTTTCATCACGTGTTTAATGTTGTGGTTCATAGCTTTTTTGGCAGCACTTTGAGCGTATTTCTCAAAATCCCACTCCTGCAGGGTGTCAAGACCTTTCTACAGCAGAAAAGAGAGACAATAAAGAGATGGATATATTTGATTTTAAAGTCAAACCTGTTGATAAAATATTATTGAGATATCATTTTGGGTGTCCACGCTGCCCGCCCTCCTGCCCAACCAGCAGAGTGACGACAATACTCCATCAGCCTTTTACAGCCAAGGGGTATAAAGTACCAACCATACACAATCAGTTAAACATGGACTTAACTGACTGAATCTAGGCTAGATTACATCTCAGAGTGTCTAAATTCAGGGATACAAAACTCTGGATTTACAGTCCTAGGAATTTAAAACACTGCAGTCATTGTTGCAGTGCTGTAATGTAGTATTGTGTCACAGTAAACTGCCATATAAGCACTTGACCAGAGCAGCGCGTACCCATGCACAGGCGTTAACCTTTGAGAAAGAAAGGCTGCCACTTTATCCTCTGTGAAAAAGCCCAAATCAATACTTTTAAGTATATTTTAATACCTTAACAAAACTCGTAAATAATCTTGTGAATAAATAGCACATACAAAATAAGGTTTTCATTGGATGCTTTGCAGTCCTGTGAAATTTAAGTACACGCTTACTGCCTCCATAGAAATAACAGGTGCTGCAAGTCAACACAGCTTGGAGCTGTATGATGCCACCTGCTGAGGGATCTGTGATACTACTGCAAAGCTTAAGAGATTTCAGCTTGGGCAGGCAACATGTTTCTTTGCATTTCAAAACAAAACAAAAAAAATCCATCATATTTTAGTAGGCTCAGGAATGTATTCTGATCTCAGAGAGTGTGCTTTAAATACTTTGTTCTTAACCTTTTAGAAAAAATCCCCTCACCTGCACAAACTCCATGCACTCTCTGAGGACTTTGATCTCCTCCTGGTAGCCCTGGATCATTTTCTCCATCTTCTTACGGTCCATGTTGGAGTGGACCGTATCTGTGATTTTAGCCGTCGCTGACGTGATGCTGCCTGCCGTCGCCACACCGATCCCCACTGCTGTCACAATAATAGAGGCGCCAAAAGTGAAAGGCGCCAGAATGAGGCCTGTGATTGTGGTGACGCTACCCGCGACGCTGGCCACGCCTCCGCCCACAGCGGCCGACACAGTCTTCTTATGAAACTCATCCGCAGCATCCGCCATAGCCAAAAGCTCCAGGATGCGATGCTGTAAGGACGCCCCGCGCTGGTTGAAAAGACGCACAAAAAGACGGGCTGCCATGTAGACGCGGTCGGCTGCCTGCTCCATCGCCCTGCAGAAACAGACACAAACAGAAACATTATGCTTGTCAATCTGACAAATAAAGTTGTAATTATTATTATTAAGACTGGATTTACTGCTAAATTTAAGCCTTGAAGTTGTCAACAAATCAAAAAAGAATTATACCCTAAAAACAAATGCAAAAATCTCAAATATTATGTTTACTGGAAACATGAAGGTAAAGTTATTAAAAAACAGAAACTGTATTCACATTTCCTCATCCTCTGCCCGGAAATCAGAAGTCTCATTCCACTCCTTCCAACCTGGCAAACAGCAGCAGAAATAATACAACGAGTAGACAGAAAACATAAAAAATAAATAATAGTTCTCCTAAATGTTGAAACTAGGGCTGTGCGATACGACCAAAATCTCATATCCCGATATAAGAATTCTATCGTCCGATAACGATATAAATCACAAAAATGTAACATTTTCTGTAAATTCTGTGGATCTCGGGCAGCTTGACTTGTGGGAAGTGTTTCCAGCTGCGCGTCATGTAGCTGGAGTCGAGTGTTTTAACCGATGCATGAAACGATACATTTTTAGACATAAGTTGTAAAGGCCGCCGTTTTCTTTTCTTTTCTGTGCTGCAGGGAAAAGCCTGTTCTAACGTTTGAGTCTAAGGTTTATTTTTTAGCACCTGGCGGCTCTTTTTTAATTCTCATCCGTAAATAATCTGCTCTTTCACGTGACTCAGTTTATTTTGAAAAGTCTCAACGGGATCTTGAGCTTTATTGTGAAAGGTTTATGTGGAAAATAAACAAGCGGACACGCGATGCTGTTACTGTCGTTGTTGCTAACCACAACGCATAAAAACAGGCGCTTGTCCGTCCGTAGTGTGGTTATATTAAATATAAGAGAAAGAGAGAACTTTAAGAAATTAATATAGCCACTACAGTGACCATCAAAAACGATGAAAAAAATATTGCCGTAAACAGTTTATTTTGCGACACCGCGAAACAAACGATAGCGTAAAATGAAACCATAGACGTTTTTATATCGTCATCCGATATATATCGTTATATCGAACAGCCCTAGTTGAAACCACACTAACCTTTGACTGTGTTCCACCACTCCAAAAGCTCATCCTCTTCCTGAAAACAAGAAGCTTGAATGAAGAGACAACTCATCTGTCAAATACCATAAATGACTAACACTCACAAACTCTGAGGCTCACCGGCTCAGGTTCGACTGGGTTTTCCTCAGTCGGATAAGCAGCCATCTCCACCGGCTGAACCTCCACTGTGCTCTCCTGGAAAACAAATAATAAAACAGCTGTTAGTCGCACTGTTGCGAGTTTCCTGTCAATTTAAGCACCTTGAGACGCTTTTGTTGTGCACTGGCAGTACATAAATAAAACTGAACTGAATTCATGAAGGCGTCTCTTGATTGCAGTCTTTGAAAGTGATGTGTCTACTTCCTTTGATAGTGTTCTCGACTTGGCTCGATGCTATGATATTGGGTTTTTTAAAACCATGAAAAATATTCTGTCATTATGCACTTCAGTTTTCTTCAGTGGTGTTGCTGAGCTGATCATTGTAGTCGAATCCACCAGACTGTTGATTCGGTCACTCCTAATTTTTTTCCCCTCAGTCTCAGTGAGTTAATGCGACACTTTTGTTAAACCCTATGAATTAAAGCTGATAATCTGAACTCCAGCCACATATTACATTCTGCTTAAAATCCACTGCGGTGGTGTACACATTGTAAATTACGATATACATATAATAACAAATACGTGACAGGTCCACATCAAAAGTCAGAGGTTATCCTATACAAACATTTCTTGTGTGAAAATTTAGAAAAATCTAAATTAAAGACAGTTGAAAATCATAGTTCTGGTTGGAGGTTTTAAACAATATGAACATCAAGTGGAGAATTTTAAAAATTTCATTCATGAACCACAATGAATATTTTAAGTTAAAATCTTTAATGCCATCATGCTGACCTGTGCTGGGCTCATCTCCTGCAACTCGAGAGTCTCCTCAATGCAAGGCATTTCATCTGAAGTCTGTGGAGGAAAAATGATGATGGTTGTCATAGACCACAATAATCTACACTGAAAGACTTTACATTTATAGACTGACTGCAAGTAAATTATTAATAAATATAACTTTGGAAAATCTGGTGGAAAAATAAGGTAAAAAAAAACAAAACGCCAACAAAACAAAAATAACAACAGACAGATGCAGGTACCTGAGAAGCCAGGCCAAGTTTGGGAATGTTAGGAAGAGTTTTCTTAACTCGGAATGACACAACCTGAAAGAAATAAACAAGAGTAATGTTTTATTTATTTAAGTGGAGCTTTGACATCAAAACTGAGAACTCAAATGGTGTAAGAAAACGTCTGGATATGCATTGATTATTGTTGATGAACTCCAACTACAGCAGCCGACACTGGAAGTAAAAAGCATACGTCGCACTGATCGTGCTTATTCCTCCTCGTATGCGCTCTTACTCGTCTTTTCTTTTTGATGGTCCTCTTGTGTCTCAGCCCGCCTCCTGCTGGAGCCTCCATGTCCTCATCTTCCTGCAGCAGACAACAGGAATAACTTATTTTCAAGCGAGATTGACTAAATTTCCTAAAATGTTACTTGCCCAAATTATTAAAAAGTTGGGATTTTTATGTGATTGATGTCATTTCTACCTGTTGCTCCTCAGTTTTTGGCGTCCTTCTGAACATCCCAGTGATCCCGGAGAACACGACTTTTTTCTCCTGTTAACAAAATAAAACCATATTTATTTATTCACTAAACCTCAGAAACAGTGTTAAAATCAAAAGTCTGACCTTTGGGGTGCTTGAAGCTTCTAAAAGATTGTCATTACTGGCAGACAGCTGACTGTTTGCCAAAGCCGCCTCCTTTAAAAAGACAAATACAGTCTTATATAAACTATTAGCACTTATTTTGTGCACCAAACAGGGACAAAAATGTAAAGATTACACTATAATGTTTAAAACCTTTGATGCAGAGTCTCTCATCTAAACTTATATTTAGATTTGCTGGCATCACATTATTAATACAGAGCAGAATATTATTTCTGTGTGCTGCGTCTTACATGCAGCAGCACAAATAGCCTAAACCAGACCCTGCATTTCCACAAGTAGAACTCCACAACACTGAGAAAGGATAACTTCCCGACCTGATTATCCTGACAGTAGTTTCAGTTGTAATCTCACCTTTCCTGCATCTGTGAGGCTGTCACAGCTGGCTGACAGCTGCCTCGAGAGGGGATCCTGGAAAAGAAATGCAGTGAATTCAGGGAAAAAGTCCAAATTATTGTATTAAATGATGAAAACAGTCTTTTGATTGATGGTGCTTTCAAAACTTTGGTCTGGTTGAGCGTGATGACATGACAATAAGATTTTATTAGCTGCGTGACATCTGCTTTTGTTTGTGTGTTTGTTTAAATTTTTCATTATTTGCATCCTTGTTTGAGCTGCTGTGGAATATTTTCAGAAGTGAAATAAATATAAATGACAGAAGTAGTGACAAATGCGAAGGAAGAAGCACAGTTTTGGCCTTAAAGAGTCATTTTCTGATAATATACTACATCTAACTCCGAAAAGCATAAAAATACATGAAAAATCCAAATGTATTTGGCACCTGAGTAGCGACAGAGCGTGGAGCTGGTTTGGGAGACTTTTTGAAGAATCCTGCCAATCCTCCTGTTTTTTCCTGAAATATATGAACAGTAAATAATCAAAGACATAAATGAGGGTGAAACAGGTCATGACTGTGACAGTCCAGATGTTCTGGTCCACATCTGTACCGTTGCTGTGTTTGCTTCTGACAGGTTTTCATCGCTGGTTGATAATTTCTGTTCTTCATCTGCGTTTGTTTCCTGAACAAACACAACATAAAGCATAAAAAAGACCAACACAAGTACAACTGAATATCTTAGAGTGTATTATAGTTATCTAAAGGGCAACACTGCACCTCATCTGCTGGTTTTGGAGCTCTCTTGAACATCTCACTGAAATGTTTTTCCCCCTGAAATCAGACAATTAACAATCTTGCTAACAGACAGTACAGACTACATCAGTTTCATAAGGTCTGTCTGAAAAGTAACATGGCTAACAATGACTTCTTCTTCTTTCTTTTTTTTTATTAGGATCAATATCTCCAAACATTGATTGGAGATAAAACAGTGTGTTGAACTGAGGAATCCAGAAGAGAGAAAACAAAAACGAAGGGTAACTCAAGCACCAAGACAAAGTTAAAATGTTGATGTGGAAGTGGTTAAAGTGTGACGACATGAAATCCCACAAAGGAAACGATCTGACAAACAAATAAAAAAACAAGACAAGAATGAAGCAACTCAGTATGAGGTCTGCTTTTATACACAGTTTCAAGATTACACGGGGTGCCGTGTGTGAAAGAGGAATATTACTGATTTAGCATAAACACTGAACGTAAAAAGCTGAACATGTAATCGCTCTGCGCAGGGCTGACACTGACCTCATCCAAAAGGTTGTCAATGCTGCCGGATCTTTTTAAAATTTTAGCCAGGCCTCCTTTTTTCTGCTAAAACAAACACATTTAAGTTACTTTTTAAAATTCATTAAAACATTCAGTAGCAAAAACTGTCTCAGGGAAAATAAAACAAGAACTTGACAACACGCCGACTTTCGATATCAGTAAGCCTCAATGTCACAGTGATTTATTCTAGTACTGTACGGAAGTTTAACCCTCACTGAAGTGTACTTGCATAGTATTTTAATTTCCTCTTATACTTCTACTCCCTTACATTTATTTGACATCTAAAGTTATTGCTTAATTTTCTTAAAAACACATTTAAGTTAGTAAAATAAAAAATAAAAAAAGCACCGTTCACACATTGTGTGCAAAATGTCCTCACCCGAATATTTTACTCCTTGAGTTAAGTTTCACATAAGCCTATAATACAAGCAGGTAGGTGGAGAGTTTGAGAAACTGGCTGCTTAGAAGTGGACTAATATGGATCCACGAGGACGTCAACATGTCAAATCGATTTTTATTTCAATTCAATGTGCAGTTGTCAAGATAAGATGTGATGTGTCCAAAGAATTCTTGCAAAAAGTGTAAAACAAACCAAAGAATTATATGTAAATACAGTATTTAGGACTTACTTTAGGATTTAAAAAACACAATAAAATAAAAAGGGACCTTTTCTGCTTAATTACTACTTCAACTGTAAGTACTTTAGAGTCTTTTCTTTGTAAGATTTTACTTGTAATAAAGATTTTGACACATCTGCAGAGGTTTTAATTATGTAGATTATTATATAAGTATCAATATTTCATGACACATATTTGAAAGCAGTAAATGACTCATTGCACTCACTGCATCAGATCTAATGTGTGTGGCCAGGTTTCAGTTCATGTTCACATGACTAACGCAGCTACAGTTGATTTTTGTTTTGTTTTTAAAGGAGAAGAAGGTTTTTTTGTTTTTTAAATCGAGTACCTTTGGGACGGTTGTGTCATTCACATTCTCACAGCTGGCAGATAACTGAGCCTCAGTATTTACCACCAACTCCTGAATTAAAAGCAAAGAACAATAAAAACCAACGTCTCCTCTGTAGCTTGGTGTTTGATTATAAGACCTGGTTCGTTAGCGGTTTCAGTAAAAGTTGCGGATGAAGAGATTTGCCATAGAAGTTGGGTTTTTTTGTTTGTTTGTTTGTTTTTTGTTTTTGTTTTTTTAAATCGCTGGACCTTGGTGATGTTATTGTCAGACAAGTCATCATTGCTGGCCAACAGCTAATCATGAAATCATGAACTCTGTGTGTTGGCTTGGTGACAGACTTGATTTGTCTATGGCACCCTTCCTTTCACCCTGTGACAACCAGGGTAGGCTTCAGCCCCCTACGACTGTAAATTAGATGAGCAGAAGAGGACAGACAGAAGGGAGTGTCTGACATGGTGATGCTTAACCAATGTGTGCATTCATCAGAAAGACCAAAGCAAAGCACTTCTGGAAGTTGTAGAGTATTTAGGCAATACCACCACAGTGACAAAACAAAAAAGAAAATCTTCCAAAATATGCATACGTATAACCAGGAAAGTATCACTATGACTGAATATGAAAAATAAGAGAAAAATTGTTTCCTGTACATTTTGCTTTTTTTAGTCTGCCTATGTCAAGTTCTGCTTGTCCCTGAATATAATAAACACGTCTTTGTCATTTCTGTTTTGCTTTCTCTGGTACGTTTAGCCAACAGCATATCTGTAATGCAGGGAACCAATTCTTAAACTGTAAGGCCTATCTATAGTAGACCTGAGAGGTCAAATGCACTGCAACTTAAGAAAACACCTCCCTTTCAAAGTGTTGACGTTTAGATAGTGATTGTTCTCATTTATCACCTTCCCACCATTACCTTCACTTTGCTTGCTCTCTAATCCTTTAATTTACCTTGAAGCACACTCTCACGATCCAATTTTTTATTCCTGTGCACTGCATTTATACTCTTTTGTAAATATTTATTTGGGGGCTTTTTGCCTTTT